>NC_090437.1:969442641-969745672 GCF_031143425.1 Pleurodeles waltl
CTTCCCTCCAACCAGTGAACTACCATGAGGCTAAGCTTCTGGGACTGACAGATCCTGTCAGGACTAGGCCCAAGCTGGTAGTGTGTCAAGCTTCCATCCACCTGGTGGACCACTACCATCTCCGGCTTCAGAGATTGACAGACCCCCAAGGCACTAGACCAAAGCTAGTAAGCTTCCATCCTCCCAATCGACCACCACCATGCTGAATGTCATGGACTGATGGCCCTCCGTGGCACTTGCCCCAAGTCAGTAACGTATCAACCTTCCGTCCACCTAGTGGACAACCAACGTGTGAAGCTTTAAGGACTGATGCGCCCCTGTGGCACCGGGATCAGGACAGGACTGCATCAAGCTTCCATCCCCATAGTGGACCACCACCTCGCCAAACGCAGTGCACCAAAGGTCCATCCACCCAGTGTACCACCTCTAGATAGAGCCTCATGGACTGATGGGCTCCCACTGCACCAGGCTTCATGGAAAGATGGACCCCACTGCACTATGGTAGTAGGGCACCTTGCTTGTACTTTAGGAACGGACAAGCTCCTGCTGCTCCCCGCCCAAGACAGTAGCATGTCAAGCCTCTATTCACCCAGTGGATCCCCACCAGCCTCAGCTTCTGGGGCTGAAAGGCCCCTGTGGCGCTGGGCCCACAGCCATAGTGTATCAAGCCCACATCCACCCAGTGGACCATCACCAGACTGAGCTTCAGTGACTGAAGGGCCCCTGCTGCACTGGACCAAGTCAGTAGTGCAACAAGTTTTCACAAGGCAGCCACCTTGCCAGGTGGAAGGCAGTATTGCATCAAGATCTAGCCTTCTGCCAAATTTGGTGTAATTCTGTTCAACAGCTGCAGAAGTCTGTGGAAAATGCATAGGGAGTTTTTGTTTTGTGACCCCCCCCTTTTTCCTCAGCCCCCACTTTACAGATCACCATGAAACTTTCCATGCACAAACTAGGCAAAAAAGGCTCGTCTTGGAAAGGTGCGTGAAGATTCATCAAATGCTGCCAGAGTTATTAGTAACACAAACACACGTTTTGTATGGAAACATTGACCTAACTATAACTACCCAGTGGTGACCACCATATATTCACCTAAAATCAAAGTTTACAGTGGCGTTATAGTTACTTGAAAATGGCAGTTAAAATGTAAAATTTTAAACTCCAGAAGTCACTGACATTCACTAATTATAGATTACTGAGCTAACTAGAACTTGTGCCCCAGCCATGCCCAGTGTTGTCATCGATGATACCATTTGAGATTTAATCAGTGATATCAACAATGTCATTGAACATGTCATATAAGAGCATTTTTATTTTTACTAATAACTTTGGCGTTGTATGACAAATGTTCATGAAACCTCCCAAACAAAGATTCATCCACCTCAGCTTCTTCCTGAAACGTTTCAGGGTGATCCATCAAGTAGGAGCTGAGAAAATGTGTGGTGGGGTGAAGGTGGGGTCACAAAACATATTTTCATCATGCAATTTTTCTTAGGAAAATGTAAGAGTGATATAGTAAAAACGTCTGAATAGAATTGCACCAAATTTGGCAGAAAGCCTCATGTTACTCCAGAAAGTGTGCTTATTGTGATTTGGTGTAAATCTGTTCAGTTGTTTTTGAGAAATTAAGGTTCAAAGTATTTGTACATTTAATGCCACAGATCCACCGTGGATCATTCACCTTGGATCTCAGGATCCTGTCATACCCTGATTGGTTGTCCACAACTAATCACAGTGGATCCACAGTTCCACAAGGGTGATCCAGGAACCTAGTGACTGGCCGCAACCTGAAAATGTTGTGGCAATCATCTTAGATCCCAGAGTCCTAGAAATTAAAAAAGAAACATTTATAAGGGCAGGGTAGGGGTACCCTGACTCCTGGGCCATGTAGCTGAGGTCCCAGACGGACCTGCAATGGTTTTAAAATACAAAATATTTTTTCTCTGTTTCATGGATCTGAGCATCCACAGCCAGAATCAGCATAGCATCTCTGGGGAGTTATGCTAGATCTGGAGTGCTGCAAGAAATAAATAAAATGAAGGCGGTTGGGCACCAACATGGTGGGAGTGGGCGAACAATCTGTCCAAAACCACCAGGCAAAGCCAAAGGCTGTGAATGTCAGGAGGCTGGGCATCTGTGGGGATGTGGAGTCGGTCCGCTGTGTGGGGTTGGACACAGGGCCAAAGGCTGTGGCCAGGTGAGGGTTGGGTGCACCTGGGTTTTGGGCATAGGGTGTGGCTACTCTGCAATGGATATCCTACTTTACATTAAAAAAAAAACTAGAAATACACTGAAAAAAACAAGGGTTAAATGAGGTCAGAGTTAGAAATTGTAATATTTGACATTACATTTACAAAACCTTAGAAATTCACAGAAAAAAACTAGGGTTAAAGGTACCTTGTAGTTAGGAGAAAATATCAGTTACCACATACCATTTTAAATTAAGAATCCATTGAAATTCACCAGTTATATTTACCTCTTATCCATTTAAGTAATTATAACATGTGCACTAAAGTAACTACAATTCATGTCCTTTCCATGCACTGCTTCTTTTCGCTTAATTATACCATCCCTTTAACCTTTGGCTATGTGGTCCACTGTTTTTCCTCTCTGTGGGACAATATGACAGGCAGTGCTTAATTTGTAAATAAAAACGTGCCAGTGCCCAAAGCCCTCATCTTAAACATGCAGCTGCTGCAATAAAATGTGCGAACACGGAATACTGAGGCAGCGTAATCCTGAAGCCATCTCGGGCCTCTTCAATCCATTTAAAGCCACCCCTTGCCCCCTCAGCTCAGTCGCAGCTTTCTGTTATCTCCCTTTGCGGCGCTTTTGCATGTTTTTCATCCTCCGTCTTCCCCATATGTGCCTTTTGCTTGCAGTAAATGCTTGAGGCAAAAAATAAGTGGCAGCCCTCCAAAATAAGTGCCGGTGCTTGGCACCGGAAACAACAAGCACAAATTAAGCACTGGTAACAGGAAATTTGCACTTGATAGCAAAGTGATGTGCTATTTATTAGCAACCTTTGGTGTTACACATATTGAAGTGTTTCTCCATTGGGGGATTGACCACTATCGTCTTCATTGTTCTTTCTCACTTGCATATATTTACAATGACTTCCAAAAGCATATTATTATTCTCACATAGCCAGTTTGCATCTAGTATTAGTATTGTCCTACTGATTTTTTTCACTCGATTGCATTAGGGTCACATGCAAAGATCCTCTCTTCTTGTGGAAGGGGGGGCAGGGGCTCTCGTCTTTATTGGCTGGAGCTCTTATGTGTTCTAAGATTCTTTTTTAACATGCACTCAATGCTTCCAACACATTTTAATCTAAATGAGCATTTTATTATATATTCAACATATTTTCTGTTACATTTTAGTCTCTATTTTAGGTTGTGTTTTTCCCTAAATTTCTTTCGTACAAGCCTTAGATAGAGCGTATCTTTATAAATCGACGAGTATTTTTGCTATCCTGGTTTATGGTTGTTTTATCCTTGCAGTGGTTTCTAAATGAAATAACTTTTAAGGGTGATGCTCTAAGATATGTGGTTACTTAATGGTTTCCATTTATGCCTTCCAGGCCCACGTCACCTGAAAGTATCCCTTAGTGTTGTTGCTTTAGCTGCCATATTTGCTATGATTCTGCTGAATAAGTTGTTAGAATTCGAATTCCCTATTTTTGTCCTGTGTTTTTATATTCGCTTATTCATTTTGCGCAATTAATAAGTCTGCCTAATCCTTTTCTTTGTAATTGGAAAACCTTTTTCAATTACACTCATAGGACATCCTTTTGATGTGAAGAACTTCCCGGTAGGAGATGCTTCATTATAGGTTTGTTTGGTGAAACCTTTGGGCGTGCAAGGAACTGTTTCTAGGAGTTTTTTTCTCAAGTAACGTCATCATTCCTAGCTGCCCCTCAACTTCGGTCGGTCGGTATGGCCTCTCTGGGCATCTCGGAAAAATAGGGCTAATGGCGCATTTCCGTGTAGTCTGTTTAACTTAGATTCCATATAACTACTTCCCATGTTGCTATTGGTCAAAGAATCATGCGTTTAGGTTTAGTCCAATGAAAGTGGAACCTCAAATCTAAGAATCTACTAGACCAGTGTTCACATGGCGATGATTGGCTCCTTGTCTCCTATTCCCATTGTTGGGCCCGTCAGGTAACAAATTTGTAACAGTTTATACTCTAATCAGTGCATCCATTGTCTGCCCCTGGGAAGGTCGCCCTTACACACACTAAGTTATACAATTTATCCCTAGCTAGTACAACGCATTCTAGGAAGCAGTTCTCATGGGAAAGAATTTCTACTTACTAACATCCAGTCCATGCAACGGAAAATCACAATTTAATTGTCTAGGCAGCCATTTTATGATCCGCTTAAACAATGCATCTTGACATGAGGCCATGCAACTAGGCCCAAGACCTCGCTAAATTAAGGCCTATGATTAATAAAGCAAATGCATAATACATAACCTTTAATATGACATACTACTACATTAATCCAAACATGAACTTAACATTTTACATTAATAAGCTATTAATAAGTACATTTCGTGATTATTGGTGGTCGCTCAAATAGGCACAATCTCAAATGTGTGTATTATTTTTCTACGTTAACTTATTTTCTATGCAGATTCAACACTCAGAATACATGAATATGTATTAGTAAAAATTCAGCATTAACAGTCCCTCCTCTGACTAAACATGTCATCACATCTACATCTTCCTACACAAATGTTTTGCTTCAGCTAAAATCTGCCATCTCTAACGCTTTGAATTTTCCTTCCCTCTTTGAATTTTCTCTAACCAAATTTTCCTTCTTCATTTCTTCCCTTCTCTGATCATTTTTCATTTTCCTTAATTTAATCATTCTACACAATTTACATAGTTCCCATGCTCCAATTATGCAAATCACAATAATCAATATCCCTTGAATTATTTTCAATATTATCCATTTCCCAATGTTGCTGAGCCTATTTCCCAATGAAGCAAAACATTTGCCAACTTTCTCCCAAACACCTGGTTCTCTCAATCCTTTCAAATCAGCACTATCATTAGTCAGATAAGTAAGTAAGCTTCTAATTTATTTGCTATCAGGAATATATAAGCAGCAATGCTTCGAATTAAGCATTTTGCAAACTACGCCATCTTTTGCTAAAAGAATGTCTAACACAAGGTGGTTCTGAAGAGTCATAGACCTTACCGCAGTCATTTGTGTATCCACTAGGATTATGGCTCCTGAAAGATTTGTCAACATGTTATCCACAATAGTAGACAACTTCAAATCTTTACAGAATTCAGAACAACTCATACTGAAGGAATCATTGCTCCAAATATATTTCCCACTATACTAGAAGGAGGCTCTCTCTTTTGTTTAATGTGATGTAATTCAGTCATTTTAGGTAATCTTCTCAAGTCTTTAAGTTGGAATCTCTTTGGGAAAACTATCCCCAAGTAACATGTGCCATACCATCCTCTTGGAAGACGGTAATAAGCATTTGGCCCACAGACGCAATATATACCAGGAATTGCAGAATCATGTCCATTCAACATAAATGTCCATTTATTCTAGAACAAAAACATGTCTACATTCACTCGTCCCCACAAACAAAGTGTCAGTACTAGATTTAGGCCTATATACACAAAGCTTCAATATGTGTTGAGCATCTAAAGCTAACCTCCCTTGTATTTTTATTTCACATTATACATAATCATTTAAAAAAGTCCTTTTCTCTAAACCCTTTTCTAATTTCTCCTTTAATGCCTTTCTCCTGTCGTCTGTCTGATCTAAGAAGCTCTTTTCTAGTGGTGTATGCAAGCATGTCAGGTTATTTTTATGCGCATATGCTGTGCCAAAAGTTAATGTAGGCTCAAAGAATCCTCTCACTAATTCTATATTTTTCTGCTTAGCTACTCTACTCAGGTACTTAATTATGGGGACAACCAAAACATCATAGTTGTAATAGAAATACTGAATGCACTCCTGGTTATAAAATCTGGTTAGTAACAGACTACAATTTATCCCATAAGTGATGGGCAAAAATGGATAGGTAACCCCTTCCTCGACTGATGAAGGAATCTGCGTGCATACATAACAATTTCTCACATCCATTGTCTCAACATACTCACTCAATAAGCGATAGAAAACATTAGAGGAAAGTTCTCCTTGTGAATTGTCTACGTGTAGATACCTCTCATCTAACCTACAATTCTCTAGTTTTGTTATTGCAGTAGTTGTTTTTGAAGCTAGTGTATGGTTGGCTTTACTATTGTCAAGAACAGTCCTTCCCACAATCAGTACCAAGCACAATATAATGTACACAATCGCCAAATCAATACAAATGTAATTACAGCACCTATTCTTCCTGCCCTGCTGGCTAAGGTTACTCATGATCTGTAAAGAATCAGAAAGTAGAAGGAAAAAATAACTATGCAGCAAAAATAAAAAACAGAACAAAACAAAATCTTCAACCTTCTTTCAACGATTATTTACAGCTTTCAGTCTCACTTACAGGACCCTTTGTCAAAATCGGTAAGGTTGTCAAAAATCAGTTTAGCAGCTTGTCAAATTAGGTTACTTTGTCAAATCAGGCTATTAAAGTCTTTTCCAGTTACTTTCAACAGTCTCTTTTTCTTCTTTGTATGTTTCTCAGCTTGGATTTTCAATAGGTCAGTTCATTGGTTTCCTTCAAGTGCCAAAATATTGACCTGGGATGTCCCGATCAAAACAAAAGGAAAACAATTCTCTTTGCCATTTACTTCTTGTTCCATACGCCCATTCAGGACCTGCGCACCTTTGACTTGCAATTTTCTTTCTTTTCAACTTTCGATCTCCTTCCAATTCTCCTTCACTCAGATCTTCTCTCCTTGTCATTTCTACTTCCTCCGCAATTGTTGTCACAACAATTGCCTCCTTTCTCTTTGCTTGTGACTCTGGCCACTTATCTCCTTTCAGTGGACCGCTGGTCAATGCTCTTTTCAGTGTTGAACTTGAAACTTCTCCTTGCTTTGCAGGATTTTCTCTTTATGGACCTGCGATTGGTTCAGGAGGAGTCAGACCACATTGGCTTTGATCTGCCTCAACTCCTTCTCCCTTGGGGTCGGCGTCTGCTCTGGTTGTCTCTCAAAATTGTCTACTTCTGGGAGAGCCATCCTCTGACTAGACTCTCCTGTGGCCTCAATTTAGATTGGCTCTCTGTCACTCTCCTGTAGGTCTTCTCCTTTGTCACTCACAGGAGTGGCTGAACCGTTCTCAGTGTGCTCAGATCTGGTCTCAGTTCCTCTTTCTTCTTTTTCCGGCTCTGAGGTTTGGTCTGGTCATTGTTGGGGCTCCCAACAACTCCTCTTCATTGTCCAAAGGACATGCCGCTTTTCTCGTATGGCTTCTCCAGTTTGGAACTCCAGCACCTACTTCATAGCTGTGGTGGTGATCAGAACTATCCGGAAAGAGCCTTTC
The DNA here is from genome assembly GCF_031143425.1 of Pleurodeles waltl. NCBI lineage: Eukaryota > Metazoa > Chordata > Amphibia > Caudata > Salamandridae > Pleurodeles > Pleurodeles waltl. Next base: position 969,450,105 of record NC_090437.1, read on the forward strand.
CACCGAGGCTCTAAACACGTCTTCTTCACGTGTTTTGTGATCACAACCAAGTCACAAGCTCTCAGGTTGTGTCCCTGATCTGGAGTTGCAGTTTGGTGGCTGCCACCTGATGAGAGAAAGAACGAACCACATCAGCCAGACTCTTTCAGTAGTCCAACACCATATCATCTGTTATGTTCACAAGAGCATTTGCAGGAACAGCTGGCAACCTCATTGCTCTGCCCATGAGGATCTCATGCGGTGACAATCCTGTTTTTCTGTCGTGTGTGTTTCTCAATATCATCAGAACTAACAGTAGTGCGTCAGGTCATTTCGGATTCGTGGACGCACGCATTTTCACCATTCTTGATTTCAGGGTACCATTCATCTGTTCTACCAGTCTTGATGCTTCAAGGCGGTAACTACAATGCAACTTCTGCTCAATGTTTAAGGCTGCACATAGTAATTTAACTACTTCATTGTTGAAGTGACTTCCTCTATCTGATTCTAAAGAGATCGGAAACCAAAACTTGGTATCAGTTCCCTAAGCAGTAATTTTGCTGTTATTTCTTCATGTAGGGTAAGCTTCAATCCAGTGACTAAAGATGCAGACAATCACCAACACATATCTCAATCCTCCACACACAGGCTTCTCAATAAAATCCATATGCATTCTGCTGAATGGACCTCCTTCTCTTCCAATGTGGCTCAAATTGGCCTCTGTCCCTTTTCCCGCGTTCATTTGTTGACAAATGGTGCAACAATGGCAAACTGCTTCAGCAACTTGTCTACATTTTGGATTGAACCAATTTTGCTTCAACAATCGAATCTTGGCATCCCTCCCAACATTCGCTTGACCATAATAATATCTAACCATTTGGGTCAAAATACTGTTCGGCAAAACCAACTGATCCTCTTGGGAAACCCACAATTCATCCTGTCGCTGTACATATTTCCTTTTGCCCCATGACTGTTTTTCCTCCCTGTCAACATTATTTTGCAATGTTCTCAGCTCTTCCAATGCATCTATAACATGCAATGCATGGCTTGGGCATGTCTCATCTTCTTCAGGTAACAATTCCCATTTATCCTTGAACGATATACAGTTCAATGTGCAAAACCTTGCGACTTGATCTGCATATCTATTTCCCACTAACACAAAATCTTGCGATTTCAGGTGTGCACTGCATTTCACCACGGCAATCTTTTCAGGCATTTTGATAGCTTGCAACAACTCTTGAATTCTCTCGCCATTTCTTACTGATGAACCAGAAGAGGTCAGGAAACCTCTCTGTGACCACAACTGGCCACAATTGTGCATTATCCCAAATCCATTCTGGCAATCAATATAGATAGTAATTAAAAGCTGCGCTGAAACATGGCATGCTCTAGTAAGGGCTACCAGTTCCGCTACTTGTGCAGAATATACTCCTCAAAGCCAGGAAGCTTGAAGTATACCAGAAATTGCGCACACAGCATATCCTTCTCTCAATATTCCCGTATTGTCCCTTAGACAGGAACCATGAACAAAAATTATTTAGTCATTCTCTTCCAATTCTCTGATATCAGGTTTCGGTTTTGTGCACAGATGAGTTACATCAAGACAATAATGCTCAATACCTTCTAAATTTTCAATTTCAACATGTTCATGGGGGAGTAATGTTTCCGGGTTAAGCACTGTACATCTTTTCAGTGAAACATTAGGTGACTGCAAGATGCTTGTCTCGTAGTGAGTCAATCTGGCACCTGTCAGTTATTGCGTCTTGGACATTGTGAGTAAAAGTTCAATGGAGTGAGGGACCATAATAGTCAGGGGATGTCCCATCACAATGCCTTCACACTGTGCTAGTCACTGTCTAACTGTCACGACTGAACACAAGCAGCCTGGTAAAGCTGCTGCAACTGGGTCCAGAGTAGCTGAAAAGTTTGCTATTGGGCGGTTTAGACCTCAATGGATTTGAGTCAAGACAGACAAAGAACATGCATCACGCTCATGACAAAAGAACATGAAGGGCTTTGTGTAGTCAGGCATTCCCAAAGCCGGGGCTTTGCACAAACTCTCTCTCAATTCAGAAACTGCTTTCATACAGACCTGATCCAACACTAGGGGATCAGTGACTCCTTTGTGTGCCAGCTTCTGCAATGGCTTTATATTGAGTGAAAAGTTGGGAATCCATTGGGGACAGTAGCCTACCGTCCCTAAAAACATCCTAACATTTCACTGTGTGGCTGGGGGACTCATCTGCAATATGGCTGTTACCCTTTCTCTGGATAGTTTCCTTATTTCCTTCTCAGTCTGGTGACCCAAACACTTCACTTCTTTCTGACAGTATTGCAATTTAAGTGGACACAATTTATGACCATTTCTTCCCAAATGGTTCAGTAAGGCAATCTTGTCATACTTGCACTCTTCCTTCGTTTTGGATGCAATCAACAAATCATCAATGTAATGTACCAATGTCAATTGGAAAGGCATTTCCAATGACTCCAGGTACTTTTTCAAGATCTGATTGAATATGGAAAGTGATTCTGAAAACCCTTGAGGAATTCTACACCAACAGTAAACTCGATCTAAAAATTTGAAACAGAAGAAAAATTGACTATCCTCATGAAGAGGCACAGAAAAGAAGGCTTGTGACAAGTCTATGACGGTGAACCATTTAGTGTTGCATGGAATCTGAAAAAAAATGACAGCAGGATTTGGTACTACAAGACAACATTTGAATACAATGTCATTTATTTTTCTCAAGACCTTGACAATCCGAACTTTCCCACAGGGCTTTCGCAATCCCATTATTGGCGAATTACATGGACTGCTAAATACTTCTTTCAAGACCCCTTGGTTCACCAATTCTGCAATTATGGAAGCAGCCTTTTCAATGATGTCCTGTGGCATGTGGTACTGGGGAATCTGGGGAAAAATTGCCTTCAACTTTACCAGAACTTTAACTGGCTCAACTTCCTTTATAGGGCCAATCTCTTTCCTTGTCACATCCCACACACTCTCTTTGACTGTTCCCTGTAAGTCAGGAGGAAGATCCTTTACTGTAAAAACTGGACAGAAACTAATCAACGGGTACTTCTCACTTATTTTACACTCTGTCTCTGGAGCTGGGTCATCCTCATCATCACGGTTCTTCTGTACCTCTATTCCATTGTTTTAGCAAGTAATTGAGCATCTTGTTTTACACAGCAAGTCCCTTCCCAGTATGGATACTGGACTTGAATCACAGACTACAAATTTCTGTATTCCTTTAAAGTTGTCAATCTTAACTTGAACTGGTTCTGTAATTGGATTGGTCAAATACTTATTCATTATTCCTACAATCTAGACTGTTTTTCCTGAAAGGGGCAGGTTTGGAACTTCTGCAGTTCTCACTGTGGAGCGTGCAGCTCCTGTGTCGACAAGAAGGAAACTTTATGACCCATTACTTTTCCCTTCACATATGGACCTTTCTGATCTACTTCAAAGGAAGCTGCAAGCACACATTCGTCTTCATCCGAACTCTCGCTCACCCAATCATCCTTTATTCCATTCTCACTTTGTAACAGGAATTGGTGTACTGTGTTATTACTCTGGTTAAACTTCTGACCTGTGACAGGTTGAGGAAGCATCACCTGCTGCTGTTCCATTGGGGCTTGAGGTATTTGGATTTGCTGTCTAGGTACCATTTGAACCTGCTGTTGCATTGGCTGCAACTGTGCCATTTGCACACGTGGCATTTGCACCTGCTGCACGGGTTGAAAATTTTGCATCTGATTCACATTGCTTTGGAAATTTGGATTATGGCCTCTCTTTCTGGGTCCTTTCATATTTTGAAATGAATTTATGTCATTTGTTTGCTGAACAACACCTTCCTGTACTTTCATCGGACACTACAGCTTCCAATGTCCGATTGCTCCACAAGCGTGACAAGGCAACAATCTCTTCATTCCCTGCACATCATTCTGAACCACTAAAGCACCCAAATTGTGACTACGGTTTACATTTCCAATTCCTCCGTTACCTCTACCGCTCGTCTGATTTAGAAATACCACATTACCCTGCTGTTGTGGAAAATGTCCCTGCATCCCTGTCTGTGGCGCTCTAATCTGCATCACTATCGCCTTTTCTTTCAACTTTCTCTGCTTCAACTCAATTTTGTCACTAGAGTACTTTGTGTACTGCAATACCTCATCAATCAGCTTTGCTTGCCAACTTTTAATCATCTGCCTCATTTTAGGTTAATCCTTCCACAAATCTAAACACAAAATGAATCATGTCTTTCAGCTCAATTGTTTCTGCACCACTGTAATGCTCAAATGCCTGCAACAATCTCTCATAATACGCATGTATCAACTCTTTCGCTTCCTGAGCTGTCCTGTCTATTCTCTGCCAGTCAATGTTTTTCTCGTTTTCAAACATTCAATCACTTTGTAGTAGTATTTCATTACCTCAGGAGCTGGTGCTCCTGTAATCGGATCTCTCTCTGGTTCTTTTGTCGGCCAATCTATACTCCTCTTGCACACCATCCATAAATCAGCTGGAACTACTATCTCTAATTGAGTGTTCAAGTCCTCCCATAGGTATTTTGCAAGTTTTTACAAACCTGTCTGTCTACTGGTTTCTCTCTGAACCTGGGATAGTCAATTGTAAATGATAGAATGTCACTTCTGCTCAAGGGACATGAACAAAATTCCCTCCTGGAATCTCTCTCATTGGTAAAATTGTTACCCGATCCTCACCCTGCTGCACATTTGCGGTAAGATTCGCAGAATCCCTTTTCCTTTTATCTCTCTTCTTTACCCATCTGCCTTCCCACGTATCTAATGCTCCCCATGTCTGTACACTTTGAATCAACTCCCTAAGGTGTGCTTTCATTCCTGCAGATCTCATGTGCTCAAAATCTAACCTGTAACTCCTCTTCAAATGTTTTGTTTTCTCTCATTCTGTTCTGTATTTCTCTGCTATTTCTGCTAGCTTCTGATGTATGTCGCTGGCCTCTCTTGTAATTTTCGGGCACAAGAATCTCAATTCTGCTTCGGTGTAAGATTTGAGTCTCTTTACACAGATAGTTTCTTCAATAAGCTCACATGCTTCCATACCTAATCTTGTATAAGTCAAGTACTCCTCTCCCCTAGGAGCACTCTCCGGGGTATTCAGCTTATCTAACCATTCCGTCAACTGTTGGGCAGTGAAGCCTTTCAGTGAACTGTTGTTGGGCTATGTATTTGGCAACGGCTGTCCAACTAGATTTGGAGACTGCGGTGTCAGAACAGGAATTTCAGGCTATGACTGGTGTTTGACCCTCAACTGTGTCCCGAGAAAGCAGTCAATGAGATAATGTTTGTTTACAAGTGATTAAAGAAGTTAGGTTTTCTGAATAGGGGCTGCCTTGGTATCTGAAGGTGCCTCAGAGGAAAAAAGGACACTGAGCATTGAAAAGTCAGTTGAAGTTTACTGTGTGTTAGGGGAGGATGCTGGGAAAGCTGACCTTGTGTAAAATGTCCTGGCATAAAACAGAGAGATGAGAACTAGGCTATGAAAATTAGACTTATAAGGCAGTAATGGGGACCAGGATACACACAGGAACAATGGCCACTCTGTGCAACATCATCAAAAATAGCAACAACTCAAGCAAAACTATGTGAAAACCTTGTATCAGTAGTTGGAACAAGCGAAGGTGGGTGCAGAAAAACAACCACAAATCGAGGCATGAGTGAATCTAATGAAGGCTAAAATGCTGATGTTTGTAGTGGAGAACCCTAAAAGGACAAAATAAATTCAGAACAGAAGAAATTTAGTGATTACGAATAAAACCAAACAATTGGAAAGGGAATGAATTAATGCTTTGAAGAATTATGTTCTTGCATGGCTATAATTAAAAGTGGGCTCAAGCAAGATCAAACTAAGAGATATTAATCTTTCGCCCACGATTCAGACAGGATGATGGTGCACATCCAATAATTCAGATTACATGATTGTCCCCTGTAGCAAGAACCGTCTTCCACTGATTCAGTGGACAAAGCACTGAAGAGCCAGCCATTTATGTGCCTGCCTTCCTGAAAATTAGCTATTACTCCTGTAACCTCTTTGTACGTCTTTTCTTTTCTTTTCTGCCACTTTCTGCAAGCCATTTATAGAGTAAGTACGCCATTCCAACTGTAAGAAAGCTGACATTGCTAGGATTGTGAGATATCTTGGTGTTCTCTTCAATATTGTGAAACATTGACCTAGGGCCAGATGTATAAATTACTGGTTGCATTTTACAACCAGTATTTTTGTGAGCAGTAAAGAATTTTAGGAACCGGGCATGTATGCTCTAATAGGTTGGTTCATAAAAGTCCCACTCACAGTAAAGTGTAATCCAATTTAACTCATGCATATTAATGAGGCCCGTCACAAATTGTGACTGTTTCCGATTGCTGGCCATCGCATGGATGCTGGTCTGCTAGGATCAACAAACGATTCTGTCTGATTGCATTGCAACAAGGTCAACTTTTTTTTAATGCAGCTTGTTTTCCTTATTGGAAACAGGGAAGTGATTAAAAAAGAAAGTTTACTTTTTTGTAAAAAAAAATGTTGTTTGAAAGTTGGCAGAGGTCCCCTCTCCATTAATTCTTATTTTAACATTTGCATAAGGAAAGGTGATCAAAGGTGCCCTTTCCCTTCTGCAAATGCCTTCCCACCCCAAGTCACTATTTTTCAATATTTTGCAACCTGGTTTCGGTCACAAGAAATCAGTACCTGTCATATCGATTAGGTACTTGGACTAGGGACGGGTGAAATTCAAATTATGTTGACGTAATTTGTTTAATTTTGGAATTTTTCGCGTAACGCTTGTTAGGTACACAATGCAAACTACCACAACCGAGCGGCTGTTCTTAGGGGCAACTATGTTTTTCAATCTCATTTTCTCAAGCCGAATTACACAAGGATGCTTTTCGTGCTACATTATAGCACTGAATGATGGATTTGCATTTCAACTAATTACACGTAATTGTGCGTAATATTCCTGAACATTTTTACTTAATTACTTGAAAGTAAATTATGCGAATTTTGCACACCTCTAATTTTGGAAGGGACCCCAAGAATATGCCAGTTCCAAATGCAGAATCCTCACGGGGTTGTAATTCTATTTTAGGTGCCGTGGAAGGTATACTGACTACTACAAAGGTATTTGTAAGTTACAAATAAACATTTTTGTACTTGCAAATACCGATTTGGAGTTCTGATACTGCTGGCCCCAAGCCTTTCTTTCCTGTTGCATCATTTTAGCAACACGTTGTATATTTTTACTTCAGTTTTTGACACTTTTAATTGATTTGTCTCTGTAAAATAATGTAATTAGTTGTACTATCTTTTTGTTCATGAAAGCCCAGGAAGCTGAAAGTGCAACAAAAAATATAGGATCTAGCAAAGGTCTGAACCTTTGTGCACCTGGCTTTTATCATCTTGTGTTCAGCTACTCTTCCTAGTTCTGAAATGCGTTGTGGCATCTTAATCTTCTAAATTACTTTCAGGGACTCTCTCCCTTTTATGCTGCAATCTCCTGGTTCACCTTTCTTTATTTGCTGAGTCACTGTGGCCTTTTCTTGAGGTCACCGAGCACACCATCCAAATAACCGAATGCCTCTCTTTGTTTATTGGTGTACCTGGCCCAGTGTGCATTTACTATTAACGTTTTCAGCAACAACAAGCCCTCCACAAAGTCATCACTTTGTGTATGCCTTGGGCTGTTCCTGTTTTGCATCCTACTCTAGTGTAGACAATTCCGAACTTAGAATTCAATAGGATTTATTTTGAATTGGCTACGTAGTCTTCTAGGTTGTTGCTAATGTTGATTTGCTTCCACTTTACTTGAACCCTGTTTAGAGGAGGGTGGTACAGTCCAATGCATCATAGCTGGATGAAGTCTTAAATATATATTTCAAGGTGCACAGTGCTTTCCGGCCTAGGGAATGTTGCAGGAAATTTGTGAATTTGTGAATATATTGCTTAATTTGTGTGCACTTTCACATAAATGATCATACAGCATCTAAGGAGCCAATATATTGATCTGTGTCAAAAGTACTGCTATGCTATGGGCTTAACATGGTATTCATGTGGATGTTTTGGACAGGAAAGGCATGAATAGGCATGTAATAGGGTGCACATGATGTAAGAGAATGTCTTCTTTCATTCCACTTGGGAGATACCTGATTCTTTCGCTTTTTTTTGTCATTTACCGTAATAATAATGAATTGGTATCATCTAGTATTGCCTTGTAAAGTAGTGGAATCTTTGTCCATGTCTCTAATATACACATCTTTGCTAGTTGTGGGCAGATGTAAACTCAACTAAAAAAACAAAGGACCTCATTACAAGTGTGGCGGTCTGAGGCTGCCAAACTTCTGTTGACGGTTGGACCACCCTACTTTGGGAGGTCTGACCGCCCAATTACAGCCCTGGTGTGTGGACCCGCCAGAGGACTGCTGTTGCTGCCAGAAACATGGTTCCCGACGTGGTGACAGCGGTTCGAGTTATACTCAGCCAGTGCGCGCTGAACTCAGCGCTGCTTGGCTGATTATCACTCCCCTCATTGCCCAGCATTTCCATGGCAGTGAAAGTGTGCTGGGGGCCACAGGGGTCCTCTGCACTGCTCCTTTAAGGGAGGCGAGTGCTATCTTGTAGAACTGTTCCCGGACGTCTCACTGGCGAGAATGCTCTATTCCAATGTTTCCACTGGTCAGACCGGTGGCAACATTGTAATAGGGCTTGTGGAACGCCACTTCCATGGCGGTGGCATTCTCCCTGCAAGTTTGGCGGTCCCCTATTGGCACCGCCATACTTGTAATAAGGCCGTAACTCTCCAGACAATAATGTAATATTATTTTTTCATAAATGCTTTGAAGGTTGATATTAGATACAGCATAAAACCATTACACTATCAAAATAAATGTGATTTTACTTTGAAAAAAGGAATACAATTTGAAGTAAAACTTAAAACAGAAAACGAAAAAAACAGATATCTCAAAAATAAACCTTTAGTAAGTTATAACTTCAAATTTAAGGTTCAATATCGTTTTACTGTTGCAATCACAGTACTATTATTACCTACTGTTCTCATTAAATACTGATTGCTCTCCCTCTCATATAATAAAATTGTCCAGTGTTATCGCTTGGAGTTTCAGTATCTTGAACAACTCTAAACCTCATAAAAGTGCTGAAACAATTTAACATTGGAGGGCACTCAGTTGTTATTTTTTAGGAAATGTGCTTTGCGGCCTATTACCAGTTCTCCCACAAAAACTTTAACACTTTATAATATACGTTTGGAAAACAATCCAAAAGTTAAAAATATTGGAAAATAAAGAAATATTAAAATTTAATTAAACCTAATAAAACTTAATAAATGCAAGTATATATCTGCCCATATTATTTGTGGTTAACATTTTATAATGCCTCTTTGCATAACAAAACTTTTGGTGCTACTATGTCACAATATACCAGTCCTGCATGAGCCTGAGGCTAGGCAGCAGACCACGTTTAGTAGTCCAAATCTTAAAACAGCTTTGTCTTTTGACACTAATTGCAATCAAGAACTTCCAGGACTCGCTATCTATTTTGGGCACTAGGGGAGTTTTTCCTGAAACTGGTTAAGCATAGGTCTATAAATGAAAAAGGATGAGCAGAAGACCTCATGGTCCAGTACTTAAACTCTAAATCCAGCTAATCCAGGTGGACCTCCAAGCTCAGGGATAATTGTGCAGCCAAAAGAGGCTAGTGTAATGGAGGATTTCAAGTACCAAGAATAAAACAAATTGGGAAACCGTAAGTGTTCTCCAAAACAAAGGAAGTAAGGGCCAGATGTAGCAATGTTCCAAATTGCGAGTTGCAATTTGCGAGTCCCAGCGACTCGCAAATTGCAACTCGCAATTTGGAATGCAGAAAGGTGTCTCAGACACCTTCTGCGAGTCGCTATGGGGTCGCAAAGACCCACCTCATTAATATTAATGAGGTGGGTCGCAATTTGCGACCCCATAGCGATTCAGGGCACTCACGGGGATGGTGGCCTGCTGGGAACAGCAGACCACCATGTCCGTGACTGCTTTTAAATAAAGCAGTTTTTTTTATCAAAGTGCAACCTGTTTTCCTTAAAGGAAAACGAGCAGCACTTTGATAAAAAAAACCGAAACCTTTAGTTTCGGTATTTTTCAGGGCAGGTAGTGGTCCATTGGACCACTGCCTGCTCTGAAAAATTATTTTTAATGCCAGACACAAAGGGGAAGGGGTCCCATGGGGACCCCTTCCCGTTTGCGACTGGGTTACCATCCACTTCAAGTGGATGGTAACTGCGAGTCCATTTGCGACCGCTTTCGCGGTCGCAAATGGAATTGCATCGCATTGTGAGTCGCAAATAGGAAGGGAGCACCCCTTCCTATTTGCGAGTCGGAAATGCATTTTGCGAGTCGGTTCCGACTCGCAAAATACATTTCTACATGGCAAAGTGGCTTTAGCGACTCGCAAATGGCAATTTTCGCTGTTTGCGACTCGCTAAACCTTTGCTACATCTGGCCCCTAAATGTTCATGTAGGGAAGCATCATCAGCAGGCAGATTTTCTGTTTGCAATTGTAGGTAGGCTCTTTTGGTTCATGTTCTCTTCATGTCCTCTCTTACTCAATCTCTGGAGATAAACTAGAGGGCTTATTGGTGTTCTAAGATGGTGGTGCTGGACTTTCTCTATTTACTTGGCACTCAACCCACCATAGCATCAAGAAGCGTGGCTGGCTTGGTGATAGCCTAGATGATTTGGGCAGCACTCAGCTCTGACGTCCAGGAAAGCACTGGCCAGGGTTTAGGCAGGCCTATGCATGATAACAGTCTTCAAAGCAGTGGATTGTGGCTCCAATTTCTAATATCCATGGTTCTTGGCAATAGGCACTCCATTGTCAATGAGAATAGCTACATTGTCTACGTTTGTGGTGCTAGTCAATCAGTTGCAGCCAGCAACAGTGGACCGCATGTGGGTGATGTGTTTGTGCCAATAAACTGGTGTCATTCCACTGGAGGCTACTGCGGTAGGAACATTTCAGCCAAGCATGTTCCCTGAAGAAGACGGAGTAAGATGAAGTGGTAGGGTCAATGGAGGCTCACTGACTCCTGTCTACAGTCACCTTGGTGATGTCAGTCTTTACATTGAGCACTATCATTCTAATATTCACAATAACTCCAGGGGAGAAAATGGAACCCAAGTGCAGGGGAAAGTCGGTCAGTAGAATTTTATGGGGACAATAGGCATCTCTTGTATGCTGCAGTCATGCTCCATTACCAAATAAGTACCTTGCCACAAATGAGAATAAGGTGGTAATGGGGCTAGCTAGGAGGCTTCTCCCTCCCCAGGTTCTACAGCATCTCAGGAGACAGAAAGTGTGTCCCCGCTGAGCACCTGAGAGGTTTTGAAGGGTCTCTTAAACAGTGAAGTATTTCTATAGCATGAAGAAAAACACAGTTTTTCGGGTATGTGTCAGCATTAGGTCTTGGGCAGTAGGTTTTGATTTTAGTATTCGGGCCCTCCAATCAACTACACCCTAAGGGCCTAATTCTGAGTCTGGCAGTCACTAGACCGCCAGACTTGCGGTGGCAGTCAGGACCGCTGCAGCTTTGACGGTCCGACTGTCAAATTAAGAGTTTGACAGTCGGAACTGCCAAAAGACTGCCATCTCCGCCAAGATCAGTGATCCCGACGGGATGACGGCGGTCGTGGTTGTAATCAGCAACAGCGGTGCTGAAGTCACTGCCGCCGTGCTGATTATAACCTTGTTCTCCGCCAGCCTTCTCATGGCTGCCTGACTGCCATGAAAAGTCTGGCGGAGAATAAGTGCAGGGGGCCATGGGGGGGCCATGCACTGCCCACCCCTTGGGCAGTGCAGGGGTCTCCCAGCCCAGCACTCTTGAAATGTACACTGTCTGCAAAGCAATGGACAGTGTGCATTTCAAAGGTGCTGGCCAGTAGCGGCTCATTCGCAGTGAAGGGGCGGTGCGGGGGGGAATAAACATTAAAAAAAATTAAAAACGTACCTGCCTTGCTTCCTCGCCGCACTCCCGCTCTGCGCCGTGGAGAAGTGTCACACAATGGTTAGAGCGGCAGACCCTGAGGCAGAGGTCTGGCCCAGCACGAGGGTTCAATCCCCACCTTGGTGGGTCTTGGGCTCAACTCCCTTGGACAAGATAATTCTTGCAGCGGTGCCTAATCTAATTAATGGGTCCCACTCTGTAACTCTGGGCAATAGCTTGCTTAATCTCCACAACAGCCCTCACAGCGCTTGGATGCCAGGCTTCACCCTGGAGCTGTCCAGGAGTGGGTGCCTCACAGGGAAAAGCCAGGAGGGGTTCCACAGCGGTATGCGTACAGCGCCTTGAGACCCTAATGGGTGAGTAGTGCGCTATACAAGTGCGAAGTTTACAGTTTTTTTTTTTTTGCTCCTTCTTCTTGGTCACAGGAGGCACAGACTCCCAGCCTGCCATGAAGCCAATGCTAACGCTGCATGAAAGCAGCGTTAGGATTGACTGGAGTGCCCTGACTGGGTGCTCCCAAGCAAACTGGGAGCCTGTGCCTACTCTCTCCAGCCCGGCATCACAGTGCCAGGCTGGAGAGAGCACTGTGCGCATGTGTGTTTTGTCGGCCCGAGACGGCCACGCATACATGAGCACTCCCCCATGTCCTCGTGATCCCCAATGCCCGCCCATTTAACAACGAAATTATAATAAACATCGTTTATTATTGTTTCATTGTTAAAGGTTTTCAGTGGCTGCTGCTGGCAGGGGGGCGATGCTCTGCCATAGCGGAGGAGCCGCTGTTGGTGCACCCTGTGCATTGCCGCTGGCTCAATTATGAGCCGGAACAATGCTGCTGCACCTTTCCTACTGGGCTGACTGGTGGAAACCTTGGTTTTCACCAGTCAGCTGAGTGGGAAAGTTGTAGTGGGCCGGTGGGGAGACTGCCAGCACTGTGACAGTCTCCTCGTCTGGAGTTTGGTGAACGCAAGTTTGAAGTTGTAGGATTTCAAGAGGTGATTCCGTGTAGATTACTTTTATGAAAGAACAATAGATGGGAACTCTAACAATGAAAATAAAAAAATTTCGCAAAAAAATTATCAGAAGTGACACATAAAAAGCAATAAGAATAGTATATCAATTCTAAAAGATAGTATAGCAATTCAAAAAGAATTGCTAATAGTTTAAATACTACTGCTGAATGCTAATTTAAAATGATTTCAAATCTCATGTGAACATGTACAATGGATAGCACTTCCTATTGGGGCCTTGTGCAGCCTCTTGACCCCTGCTGTGAGCCCCCATACTCCTCCTGCCTTTCTTTCACGGCTAGAAAAAAGGAAAGGGACTTGGGGTAGGAGCTTGGCTGCTGGTGTCAGGGTTGTAAGTCCTCACTGTGGGAAAAGCCTCCACATTAAAAGATTGTAAGACTGCCGAAAGCAAGCGATACAATAGCCACCTGCATCCATTTAGTTAAGAAGTAATAGAGATATGTAAGAAAAGATGCATGAAGCTGTATAAATAACAAAATGGACGGTGCTTATCAGCTGAGGAAAAAGTAAAGAAACTGAAACTTTGATTATCTCTCATCCTGGTCGTATCGATCGCTGCCTCCTCCCTCGCTGATCCAGAAGCTAATGCACCTCTGACATTTTAAATAAAATAAGATAAGGCTAATAAAACATTCACCCTTGTGATAAAACCGGAGTGGCTAATGCAACCGTCCAACTACCTAGAGTAAGTAAAAGATTAAGGTTAACAGTTGCAGAAAAGGCTTTTGTGGTTTGTGATTGCATTATGATGAATGATGATAAACACGTCAACACCGAGTTTTCAACTCCAGTAATTAAGGGGGTCATTCTGACCCTGGCGGCCGGTGACCGCCAGGGTCACCGACCACGGGAGCACCGCCAACAGGCTGGCGGTGCTCCAGAGGGCATTCTGACCGCGGCGGTTCAGCCGCGGTCAGAAAGGGTAAACCGGCGGTCTCCCGCCGGTTTACCGCTGCCCCAGTGAATCCTCCATGGCGGCGGAGCGCGCTCCGCCGCCATGAGGATTCAGACACCCCCTACCGCTATCCTGTTCATGGCGGGAAACCCGCCATGAACAGGATGGCGGTAGGGGGTGCCGCGGGGCCCCTGGGGGCCCCTGCAGTGCCCATGCCAATGGCATGGGCACTGCAGGGGCCCCCGTAAGAGGGCCCCAAAAAGTATTTCAGTGTCTGCTTTGCAGACACTGAAATACGCGACGGATGCAACTGCACCCGTCGCACCCCTGCAACTACGCCGGCTCAATTCTGAGCCGGCGTCCTCGTTGCAGGGGCATTTCCTCTGGGCCGGCGGGCGCTCTTTTGGAGAGCGCCCGCCGGCCCAGAGGAAATGTTTGAATGGCCGCCGCGGTCTTTTGACCGCGGTGCGGTCATTTGGCGGCGGTACCTTGGCGGACGGCCTCCGCCGTCCGCCAAGGTTAAAATCACCCCCAAAATGTGCTATATTCTGGTAATGGAAGCTTTGATCAACTGATAAGAAATCTGGGTAAGTGTAGTAGATTGTTATTTTGTTTAAAATGCCCACTTAAAGGAGTTCAGTGGCATACAGTCCATCAATCTAACAGGTGTTGATCACCATGTCCCCAGCAAGCACACAACCCAACTGGTATGAAACACTAGAACTGGTAAAATGTGCATAATTCATACATGCCAACTTCAGAAATGTTTGCACCCTGTGGGAAGTGGGCGGGGATTTGTGTCCAGCACAACATGAGGCTTTTTTACTCACGCTCCAGTCCCCCACCCCTGGCGAAAAAATTAAAGCCACTCATGTTTTGGGGAGTTTTCACACTCTGGAGTGGGCATCAGCTGCACAGAGACTCCAAACAAAGACCTTGAAAGCTGCTCTCTGCACGGGTTTCCAACGCATTATATGTACACCATGTGATATCGCCTCCTCACTGGGTTACGTGTCAAGGAAGCTGATACCATGTGGCACATTGTGGCACCATATGAGTTGGAAGGTCTGGTAATTGTGTTCTTTTCACTCCGTGGTTAGTAAAGGTACGGTAAGGCTTATCACAGCCAACTGGAGACCTCTATTTTGCTGTTAAGCAATGAGAGGAATAAAGATGGTGAAACGTGAATAAATGTGCACCCCGTTTAGAGAAACAAAGATATCAGTAGAAGACAATAATAAAAAGGCAATGACGAAAATAATGAAGCTAATAATAAAAATTGCGTACACGATTCAAGTGATATAACATTATAGCCCACTGCAGAGGGCTATAACAATTATTAAAAGCCTTGTTCCTAGGTTATAAACCCGAGCCACAGGAGGAAGCAGATAACAAGGACAAAGGCTATAACAGTTGTTAAAGGCCCCAACTCGAGTTAAGGGAGAGGGCTTTAATAACTGGTACAGCCACAGACATAAGGGCTATTATATTATTAATATGTTCGACCCTGTGAGAGTACAGTGTTCTAAATTAAAAAGGCGAAAACATAAAAAAATGAAAAAACATTGAGATGTTGGAGCAGATGACCTATTCCAGACGTTATTGGCCCTGAACCACTCCATTGTCTTAAAAGGAGATCATTGGGACGTCATCACACCATTAAAGTACAAGAAGCACCACCGCCAAGCATCAGTGAACTGTTTCGACAGGGCTAACACTACAAACAACTCGAATTATCACATAATAGTGAACTTAACATCTATTGCCTAATATTGCTTAATATCGTGCAGAGTCACTTCTAAGCCTTTTTACCTTTAACTTGCAGCTTCCCTCATCGACGGAGCAAAGTTTAGTGGCAAAGATGGGTAACAAAAATGTCAAGAGCCCCAACTCTGCCTTTCCGCCAGCCATTTCATGCCGGGGACCCCACCATGAAAAGACTGATAGAAAGGAAAGTCATTATCATCACGCCGGTGCCGAACTCGGCACCGCCGTTGCTGACCAAGACTTTTAACCGCTGCCAACCCGTCAGGATCTCTGATACTGGTGATGGTGGCAGTGTTGTGGCAGTCCAACCGCCAGCATCGTAATCTGGGGGTTGGACTGCCAGGGATGCAGCGGTTGGACCGCCACAGCAGGTACGGCTCTCCTGTGGACCGCAGTAGTCGTAATCAAGCCCTGAGTCCATAACTCCGGCAGCCAGGATTGGTCGTCTTCCATCTGTTAGAGAGGATGTCCAGGCCATGTGCCAGCTAATCTTTAAAGCTGATATCCACAATGAAATCAATGTTAGGAGAATTAACAATCAGATGTTAGCATTAAAACAGTACATTAGTCCTCCTGCAAAGTCGGGGATAAGCAGAAGTGGGTGTACTGGGAGTGTCAGACAAGTCTCATAAACTCCCCGTACAAGCCCCATGCAAGTCAGTCATTTTTGTTAGCAGCAGGTTTCTGACAGTACATTTGAGATGAACAAGGAAGTCCTGGGCTTTGTGGATACATACTACAGGGTGCCTGGCTATAATAGTCATCATTCTCAACCTTACAGCTTGATGGTCTCAGTATTCCCGGAGTGCCAGCTAACCCAGTCTAGTGATGCTGATGCCAACGCTACTGATAATGATTCTAAACCTCTGCTGCCTTATCCAGAGCAACCGATCCTTGCCATAATGTACACCATGTGCAGAACTCTAGATCATATGGCAAAGAATAACACCTCACAGCCTGAACCTAGACAATCATTCAAGAATTCTCAGTGAGATGTCATCTAGTATAATAACGATTGACTCCCGAATGCAAGTAATGGAGTCCGCAATGCTAGAATCCCTTGCATTTGCAAGCGAAATCAGATCTTGTTCACCAATTGTTGCTAAACTCACAGAATTACCAGAAGTCATTAACTCAATTCTAGAAGACTGGAAATGAACGACAAGCAGAGGTATACCTTGAGAGAGTGTGGACCATCAGGAAACTAACACCTGCCAGTTGTACAAAAGGCAAGACATGAACTTAATTTAATTCACTTGATGCTCCTGTATGATTTTCTACACATTAGGGGCCAGTTGTATCAAACATTTTTGCATTCACAAACAGTGCGAATCACAAAATCGGCCATTTGCAAATGCAAAAATGCCTCCCACAATGCATGAAAGGCATTCGCAGTGTGAAAATAAGGAAATTTGCAATTTTAGTGAATATGTCATGGTTTTGCGTCTCGCAAACTGCTACAAAGTTTTGCTTTTTGCAGATTGCGATCTGCAAAATCCTGAAGCAATTTGCGATATGCTGATTGCGATACGCAAAACCATGTCGCAATGCGATGCATCAAAAATTCGCAAATTGTGAATATTCGCAGAATGGCCTTTTGCACATTCAATTTACCACAAATTGAAATCAAGTGGTAACCAGGTGCAACCTATATAAAGAGGCCCAGAATGACTCAGCCGCTTTTCCACAATGGCTGCACTCTACATGATGGCGAGGAGAATGAGGATCTTGGCAGGTTTGAGGAGACAGGAGCACATTTTCAGAGTGCACATAACCCTATTTGACCAGACAGAAGATGAAATTTATGAAAAGTACAGGTTAAGCTCAGCCATGATACTTGACCTGATAGCAGATCTGCAACCCATACTGCAGCGCACCACACACAGGACCAATAGTATTCCCACCCATGTGCAGTTATTATTTTCCCTGCACCTATTGGCCTCAGGGAGCTATCAAGGGGTCATAGCAGCAGCAGGAGGGGTTTTACAGAGTGCCCTCTCACACTTCTTCAATGCATTTCTAAATGCCATGCTGAGCAAAATACAAGAGCAAATAAGATTTTCCAACACCCCACAGGAATTACAAAAGACGAAAATCAATTTCTATCAAATTGCACAATTCCCACATGTCATAGGTGCCATCGGTGGGACACATGAGCAATCTGTCTACCATCGGCCACCGAGTATGTGTATTGCAACCGTAAGAATCATTATTCTATTAACATACATGTGATTAGCAATGCCTCCAACATCATTACCGATCTTGTGGCCAGATACCCAGGTAGCACACATGACTCGTACACCTTCACCACAGCAGGATTCACACAAGACTGCTAGCTGGGTAGTTTGGCGAAGGATACCTACTGGGTAAAGTAATAGTTGACAATATTGCATTGATGTTATAGTGACGTCAGATTTCAACAGTACTCATTTTACTCTCTGTTCATTCCAGGAGACAGTGCCTGCGCAGTGCGGACCTATATACTGATACCCTACCTGAGCCCTGCAACACCAGCAGAGAGGAGTTACAGTGCTGCACACAGGGCAACCTGCAGTGTGGTGGACCGGGCCTTCAGACTGCTGAAGAGCCGCTTCAGGTGCAACAATAAGAGTGGAGGGGCACTACAGTACAGCCCAGAGACAACCTGCAGAATAGTCGCTACATGTGCAATGTTGCACACCATTGCAACGAGAAGGGGCATACCAGTTGAACCAATGGAGCATGACTCAGATGAAGATGGTGATCCCTTACCCCCCCCCCTCACCTAGTAGACAGGACTAGTGCAGCAGAAGGCAGGCAAAGATGTGATGACATCACGCACAACCATTTCTGATGTAAGTAATGACAACACCACTTCAATATAATGTATTTCTGTAGTTAGCAACTTTATTACCTTGACTTAGCCATCTACTATAGGCAAACATGTGCCAATAACAGTGTCACACTATTAGCATCATAGTAAAGCTGTATAGCTACATGTTACGGTAGACCCCTGTAGGCCTTAACATTACTTCCTATGTCCACGCACTCCACTTGAGTGCTCAGTGGCTGCACTGGCATCTCTTGTAGCGGGTTCACTGCTCAGTGGCTGCACTGGCACCTCTTGTAGCGGGTTCACTGGCAGTACTGTGTCTGGTACTGCGACGCCTAGGATCCATCACAGGGGCTGTAAGACTGCTGAGGCTAGAGAACTCATCACTATCTTCACCATCCAATTCGCTGTTTGTAGCACTGCGTGCTGTGTGCATTGCATCCAGGACATTGGTTATTTGCACCAATCCCTGTGTAATGTCCCGACTGCAATGTGCCATCTCCACCTGTATGCCCACAGCACGTTGTGAAATCAAGTCATTTGAGCTAGCAAGCCAATTGACCGATCTGCAGAACCCATCAAACCTTCCCTTAAATTGGTGATGCGCCTACGGAGGGAGACACGCTTCTGCTGAATCTCAGTGCAGAGGTCCCTAATGGCATTTGTCATCTCCTTTGTGTTTTTTGCTGCTGTTTGCTGTCCCTCATTCAGAGACTCCAACTGTTTGTTCATTGATCCAATATTTTCATTGAGTGCATCCATCTGCTTGTGCAGTACTCCCTTATTGTCATTGTGGGACTCAAACTGCCTGTGCATTGCACCCATGTTCTGATCGATTGACACCAACTGCCTGTGCATTGACCTAATGTGTTTGCATTGCAGGCACTGCATTTTAAGCATGGAAGCTTCAAGGCCGCTAAAGATTGATGGGCCCTATCCTTCTTCTGTGCACTTCCTGCATTGTGATGCCCCCTGAGGGGAGTTGACCGACGCTGGGGCAGGGACTGCTGTCTTCCTGTGGATCTAGCCACTGGGGGTGATGTGGGGACTTCATCCAGCATCTCATCTGAGTCCAGGTTATACTCTGGGAGAGGTAACACCCTTGCCCTGCGTCTAGTTGGTGCAATACTGAAAGACTCACTGGTGTTTGAGTCGGACTGTGGCTGTGTTTCGACATCCCCCACATTTCCACCTTCTGCTGCAGCAGGTCCTGGGATATCTGCAACAACAATGTGCAGCATGTAATTTATGTGTATATCACAAGAAGTTGCACAATAATAAAAATTGTACACTTACATTGTATCACTGTGATTTGTGTGTGTTGTTTCTCTATGTGGCTGAACACAAACTTGCTATTTATGTAGTATTTTGACTTTAGGGTTGTGGGCTACCACTCCCATAAGGCGTAGTTGGGTTGTATGTAAGATGTGGCATGGACTGCTTACCACAATGCATCTAATAGCTATCTTCTAAGAGGCATTTGTACATGCACATATGGGGATACACATCATTGGTGGCCTTACCTCTGCTGGTGTTGGGTGTCCCTGAGGTGTCAATGTCAGTGACACCACTGTCAGCTTCAGGTAGCAGTGTGGACTCCACCATGTCTTCCATTGGTGTGGACAGTGTCTGGATAGGTGGTCCTCCTCCGGTGCTCCTTGCCTCCTTTAGCCTGCTGGTTACCCTTTCTTTGGCACGGAAACGCAGGTCATACCATCTCTTGCGTATCTCCTCCACAGAGCGCTGCACAACACCCACTGGGCATATTTTGGTCTGGATTTCTGACCACAGTTTCCTCTTCTCACTTTCAGGTACCCGGAGTGAGTTCTTCCCAAACAATTTGTCATGGTTCCTGACCACCTCATCAGTGAGCACCTCCAATTCCTGCTCACTGAATTTGAGCTTGTGCTTCCTGTCTCCTTTGTCCTTCACCTTCCCATCATTGGCCATGTTGCAGTTTGGTCCTGGAAGGCTCACAAAGCTGTCTCTGTGGTGCTGGTCTGTGTCTCCCTGACTGCTCCTGTGGGTGTGGCTCCTGGAAACAGCATGGGCTGACTCACTTCCTAGTTGTGATGTCATCAGGCTGTTCCAGTTTGCTGTTTTCGCAATTTGCGATTTTCAAATACCAAATCACTATTTATTTGCGATTCGGTATTTGCTACTAGCAAACTGCGTTTGCAAATTTTAAGAAATTGCCATCACGACTCGCAATTTTGTTACATCCCATTTTGCATTTCTAAAATATCTATTTCTTAAAATTCGCTATTTGAGAAATGCAAACCGGGAGCTTGATACATCTGGTCCTAGGTGCAAATGTCTCAGTTCTCAAAAGGAAAGCTGCAACAGTGATGGGGTTCATGAGTACTCATATTCACAAAATGTTTGCATGCACATTTCCTATTAAGTTGAAATTCTTGTGAGTGTCAAGCTTATGCAAATTCACATTAACACATCTATCTTCTTTTTCTGCAGGGAGGAAAAGGGAGCTAATGTCTCCAAGGAAGAGCTCTTCACAAGTAAAATAAAGACTGCACATGCCGATTTTTGTTTGGATGGAAAATTCTGCATTAATTAACATAGGCCAAATTTTCATTAGACATTAAACTTTTTTTCTCCACAAAGAAAAAACATTTCCTTCATAAAACACTTCCCCTATATCCAGTATGAAAGAGATGCCCTCCTCCCACTCCCACGCAGCAATGCATTCACTGCTGCCTTTGAAATGCGTACTTTTATTTCCAGGGTGGAAATCAATCTGCAAGAGGTGTGTGAATATCCACAACCCTATTAGTTGAGCAGTGTTTACTTATTTTTGCAGGCAAACCCAGACATTCCCCCTGTCATTCAATTTGTGAATGCATAAATTCCACCATCCTGGCACAATTTATATAACCATTAATGCCTATTGCACTCATAAAGTTATGCTATTCCTGTGTCTGTGAGTCAAAACTGGCAATTTACATGTATTAGTTGGTTATTTGTCACAGCCAAGTTCAGCTAAGTTGAATAAAAGGCCTTGTAAAACAACCCAAATCTGCTCTTGGAATGAGGTCAAGTGGGGTGAACACTAAGAACTGAGTGTGTTGGAACGAGTAGGGAAAAATGTGGGGGTGATGAATATAGACATAATAGTGGCAGGAGGGAAGTGATACATAGTGACACAAGGAGACACTCCATCAAGTTCTTGGGACCATAAGGAATGTTGTTGGTATACTTATGGTTTCTGATTGTT
This sequence comes from Pleurodeles waltl, assembly GCF_031143425.1. Classification (NCBI taxonomy): domain Eukaryota; kingdom Metazoa; phylum Chordata; class Amphibia; order Caudata; family Salamandridae; genus Pleurodeles; species Pleurodeles waltl. The sequence goes on from NC_090437.1 coordinate 969,471,859, forward strand.
TCATTTTTATCTGAGGCTTAGAAACTCTCTTCTCTGCTGCTGTTCATAACTAGAAGGCTTTCAGAAGGTCCTCCACCAGCACTGAAGCATGCCCACCTCATTGCTGCCTTCCTGTAGATACGGTGGATGGGAGTTCTTACATACAGGGAAACACTTAGAGCCCCATTACGTGTGTGGTAGTCTGAGGACCGCCACACTCGCGGTATTGGTCGGATCGCCGCACTCCAGGAGTTCCAACCGCCACATTACAAACCTGGCAGGCAGACTCGCCAGGGGACTACGGTCCCCACCTTTCCTGGGTGGGCTGATGGCGATCTGAGTTGTACTCAGCCAGGCTGGTGCTGAACTCAGCACCGCCTGGCTGATTAAAACTCAGCTTTCCGCCCGCTTTTCCATGGCGGTCACCCTGCCATGGAAAGGCTAGTGAAAAACTAGTGCTGAGGGACACAGGGGGGCCCCTTCAAGACCCATGCCCGTGGCATGGGCAATGCAGGTAGCCACCTGCTCAGCACCATTGAAATGTGTACTGTCTGCTTCGCAGACAGTGCACATTCTGATGTTGCTGTTGTGCTATGATATTGGCCTTGGCTCCCTTAAGGGAGCCAAGACAAATATCACAGCAATAATCCCACTGGTCCGCCCGTTCAGAACGTGTAATACCGTCTTCCCGCCAGTCAGCCCGGTGGGGAACATTGTAATATGTTTGGGGGGATGCCATCGATATGGCGGTGGCGTCCTCCCTGTGAGCTTGGCGGTCGGCTCGTCCGACCGCAAAAATCATAATGAGGCACATCCTTATTGCCTCATGATGAAGTATCTGGAGGGTTGCATGTGCTTTGTCCCAGACAGCTACAGCTTTGGCACCCCTTCTTCCTGTATGATGGCCAGTTGCCTTCCCTAGTCACAAAGGGATCATTAAACAAAATACTTCCAATATACATTATGCAGCCTTCTCACCAGAATTCTTACTAGAATTTGTATATGAACAGTTTTATAAGAGTGCTGAGGCAAAGTGAGCCACAATGGCTTGTGTTCTTGTTAGTTATGAGTAACACAATTATACGCATTTTTGGCATTGCTGTTGATAGCAGTCATTGTTCAAACACTTAATTATACATAGCAAAAATATCTGAAGCTAAACTCGAAGTGTATGCTTGATAGAAGGCTACTCACAATTTGAAGCACCCACTTCTTTCAGTTTGGGCCCATAGGTGTCTCAGATAAATTATAAATGGCAAATAACACAGCATGCTAAAATATGGCTAAACTCTTCTAGCACCCTCCCAACTTGCAATTATGCAATTGTGTACAAATGTGTAAATTATGAGTTAATTAACTTCTGCAGCACTACACTTTCCAGTTATGAACAGTTGTTTCCAATATATTATTTGTACATTCATCCCTCATTTGGAGCACACTCCTCTTACTATCTCCCCAATCTCAAAAAACTACTGTCATCCTGTTAAGTTTAAAATTATAAAAAATTACATATTTTCTTCCCATTCATCCTTCTGACAAACAAGGTTAATTTCAATTATCTATTTTTATTACATGTGCTGTGTATTGTAGAGTTTGTATATTGGCCTGATGGGGCTATAGTCGATTGGGGTGTTTGGACAAAATATTGAAAAAGAATATTGTGAAACAAAAATATTATGTCAAGAATATTTGGATGTCAAAAATATCTTCAGCAGCAATGTCAAAAGTAAATATATTGTTTAGTGTTTTTTTTAATATTGTTGTAAAAATGTTTGATGTATGTAATATCGTCTGTATGTGTTAATTAGTATGTAATTATTTGTAGTTTGTTTGATTGTGTATCTTTATTAATTTTGTATATGTGTTTTTAGTAAGATAATCTATTAGGTCTGAAGTTGTGAAATTTGTATTTTTAGTTGTATTAATAGTTATAAATAATGGTTTTATCCTGGTTTTAGTAGCAAGATATTGTGTTTCTGGGGTTAGAATGGGGAGATTATTAAAAAGTGTACATTGTAAAGTGAATTTCATGGTAATCTAATGATTTGAAAATTAATATTTTCCTATTTTTAAATTTATTTTGGGGCATCAATGTTTTTAATACATTGTAATATTAATAGTGGCATTAAATGTGAAACCTTTTTGATTTAAAAATGCAATTATCAAAACAATCTAAAAAATACAAATATGTTTTAATTTATTTTAATCAAGTACAATTATTATAAATTATTTTTATATAAAAGATTAAAAGGTCATACATTTCTTGGGAAATAATTTTTAATAACACAAATAACAATATATTTTGCCATGTTAATATATATTTTTTTAATTTAATGTTCAATAAAATGTATATTAACAGAATTATTAATAGTTTTAATATTAACAATGTTTAAGATGTATTTTATTAAAGTAAAATAACTAGACATTATTTTTTTATGATGGTTTAAATTCTTCTTCTTTTTTTGAAAAATTAATTTTAAATACAAATATTTTAATATTTTTTGTTTTAAAATTATAATTTTATATTAAACTTTCATTTTTGTATTTTCTAAAATAAAAAATAGTTTAAATTAATTTTTAATTTTATGACTTCTAATTTTGGATTATGACGTCATATTGTTATAGTATAAAGTGTAGATATGGCAGTTAATATTTTCAGAATTATAATAATTATTAATTGTAATGTTTTATTTTTTGTTTAAATATGCATATATATGGTTTTGTTTAATCTGTTGTTAGGTGAAATGTTATTGTATTTTATAGTTCATACTTTATGTGGGAGTGTGGAGATTTGCATGTGCATATAAAATGTTCAGTTTATATTACCTTCTTTAAAATGTTTTAGTTTTAATTATATATAGTAAACGTCACTTCTTTTGCATCTAATGCCTTCTTCAAGTAGCATTAGATTGGAGTGGAAATAGTAAATGTGGCCCCTGTAGTGTCCAACAGCTTCCCCAATATGGTTAAAGTGGAGTGTGAATAGTAAATGTCACCCATGTAGTGTCCATCACCTTCCCCAATATGGTTGGATTGAAGTGTGACTAGTAAATGTTACCCCGGTAGTGTCCAACACCTTCCCCCAGTATGGGTAGATTGGAATAGGAATAGTAAATATAACCCATTTAGGGCCTCATTACGACTTTGGGGGTCTGACTGCAAGACCGCCGTAGTGGTGGGCGCCAAATGACCATCATGTTGGTGGACATACAGACTGCTTTATTACGAGTTACACAGCCAGGACTGCCAAAAACCAGCTAAAATTCTGACACCGCCAGGACTCTGGAGGGCAGAAAAGATGCGGTTCCACCAACAGCACTGCCAGCCCATTAAATATGCATTAAATCTATTGTGACCCACAAATCACAATAACGGTTCTTCCATGGCGGAATACCAATGGCGGTGCGGAACACGGCGGTTGGCGGTTACCATAGTAATGCTCAAAATCACATTGAATAGTTTGAAATCAACACAGCTGACACACATCCACACACTCAACACCTACAAACTGCACTATAGAACACACACCTTCACATACCACAATCCTTTGCAACCAGGACGCCACACACAGCAAGGTAGAGGTTGCAAATATAAATTGAGAACCAAAGACTAGGCATCCCTCCACACTTCAAATACCACTTATCCCACAACTGCACAGCATACACAACACACAAATAAGTACCCTACACATCAGACACCAACCATCACCCACTCACAACACAGCACCCACACCTCACCACCCCTTTTCTTTACCTTTATGTATCATCCACCACCACCATGACACCACAAAAACATCCCTGTTTTACTGACGAAGAGTTGAGAGTCATGGTGGATGAAATCATCAGAGTAGAGCCAGCAGACGTCTATCGCCAGGAAAATGGAGATGTGGCAAGCAATAGTCGACAGGATTAATTCTGTAGGTAGCTATCCATGCACAAGAGAGGACATTAGGAAGAGGTGGAACGACCTCAGGTAGAAGGTCCGTTCCATGGTCGCCAGGAACTAGCTGGCGGTCATCAAGACTGGCGGTGGGCCTCCACCTCCTCCCCCAACGTATTCATCATGGGAGGAGAAGGTCTTGGGCATCCTGCATCCTGAGAGTCTTGACAGGAATACCTGAGGATGTGGAGTCGGGTAAGTCACAACTACAAAAATGGCACCCAAAAGTTTTCTCTTGCATGCTCACTGATGACCTTTTGATATCCTAACAGCCAACCCACTCACCACTCCTGTGTCAAACTGTCTGAATACCCCTGTCTGTCAACCCACATGACAAATAAACACACCTGGGGCCACGGTGTCTGTGTATGACGTGGGTAGTACAGGGACTGGCAGCACTACAACTCCCAGCAGGCACTGTACTACCATTAAGAAAAAAAACAGTGAACCACAATGGCAAATACCCTGCATGTTAACTAATCAATTGACTAAACCACCCTGAATGCTCCACAATTGTACAGTCTATGGCAATGACAACAATGCTATGGGCATCTGCCAGTACAGTACCACCAACACACAGCCACAACTGTTTCCTCAGCTAAACTGGCCCTACTACCTCCCATTACCTATTGAAGTATACCCACCTGGGGGTAGCACACATATATGCAGTGTGCTATACTTGGTGTAACCTCATACATATCGGCAGGTGGAATGGTTTTTCCTAAACTGATGGACAGGTCAATATCCACTTTAAAATGTGCAACTGTCTAGTGACTCAATACTGAACTATTGCTAACTGGGAGGTAACATGAAAAATAGACAGCAGACCAGCCAACAAGATTTGAGTCTATGAAAAGACATCCAGCTGCCAAGATACTCTAACATCCTGTAGCAAGGTTATGAGATAGGAATTCCCTGTATCTCATATAGCTGTTCCTCAGAATTGAAAGCAGGTGTCTCTGTCATATCAGGTGATCAGGCTAAGACTTTCTGTACATGGCTCAATGCATATCTATGTTTGTAAGCACAGTACAGGTACATTACAATCTGTAACTGTCTGTTCCACTACTTCAACAGGTCTATATTCCATTGGAACCATGGAGAGGATACCTGAGACAAACACTTCTCCCTAGAAAAATCCCTCAGTGAAGAAAGAACTCCTGGATGTGTGGACAATGAGGACAACTCTGGCCCGTCTGGGATACCTGGTCAGTCTACAACTGTCAGCCTCACCCTGCCTACACCGACTCCTACCAACCCTGTTGCATCTGCATCCCAAGCAACCATTCACCAAAAACCTGTGTCCCAAGGACAGTTACAACAATCATGTGCCCACAGTACAGGTACCAGAGTCACAACTAGAAAACCCTGACAATGAAGAACCTGTCACCAGTGGCAGTGGGCAAACTGTACAAAGGGTGCAGGCACCTGGGGATAGGGTGCATGGGAAGGATGCTGTGGGCCAGCTGCTTGATGCTGCTAGGGACACAACTGGCCAGGCCACCATCTACCAAGTCTTGGGAGCTTACCAACAGCCCCAAAGCGTAATGGGCCAGATACGTGTCATGATGGGGGACACCAGGCAGCTGCAGAGGGACCACCACCAGGAAGTCATGCAACAGTGGGAGGTCTTCAATGCCAACATTCCCTCCCTAAAAAGGGTGCTGAGAGACATTAACACCACCCTGGTCAGGATATGTCCACAACACCAGACCCCTTCCATTAGCCATGTAACATCAGCCCCTTCTACATATGTGGTATCCAGTGGAATGGAGGCTCTGCCAGCAGAGGACATGTCTCAGACACCCCTCCCTCTGTAGCTCAAGAAACCCCGCAAACCTGGACGTCCACCAAAACAACCATGAAAAACAAATGCCAAGACTACAACCACTGCCAGGAAGTGATCCTCTACTGCTTGGTTCCCCTTGTGTGCCACTGATACACCTTTTTGACTCTTCTACGACCACTGTCCATTTTTCAAGGATTGTAGCACACTGGACTTGAGATTCCAAATGATGAAGCATCTTCCCTGATGATTACATCCACCATGACTGAACCCGTCACTGTTTGCACTTTATTGCTTTGATCCCATTCATAATATTGTCCTGTGCACTTGTAAATAAACACAACTAAACCACAACATATGTTTGAGAGTCATATTTCATCTATTTTGAAAAGTAAACTGTGACATTTCTCACTTACACATGATATTCACAAATGTAGGAAATGTGGGAAGGGACAGGTCACGTATTGTTGATTCTGGGTTCAACGCACACACAATGATACAAGTGAACAATCATCAATCCCCGTTTATAGCACAGTGCTGCACATAGGCTGACCACATGATAATGATCACATAATGAAGTACATCTCCACAATTTTGTTCTTTAGCATAGGTGATGTTAACTAACATCTCAAAGATCTCAACGGAAGTAAGGGATATGTCAGACTTTGTCTATTTAAATAGGCAAACAGATTGATGCAATGTGTCATCAGCTAAACCCTTATCACATACCTGTACCATACCTACCAAATGAACATAGCCCATAATACAGCTAGAGGTCAGTATAACTGTCACCCGTCAGTGCGCCTTCCACTTACCATGGATAGGTATCTGTAGTCATGCTACTCACCTATGTCACTCTTGACACACATGCACAATGGCATGCAGTGAGGAAACACAAACACAGCTATATACAAGTAAGTTAAAATCATAAACCAATGAGAAGGTTGAGGGAATGGATTGCACAGGAAGACGTGTCATAGACACAAGATCACCCACATGACACCTTAGGACCCACATACAATAGCAAACAGATCTATTGTGTGGGACAAAACACTGCCATCCCACTGTCATGATAGCCTGGGCATGGGACTCAGACACCACCAATATAATGCCGTACTGTACCCGAATCAATCGATGTCCACTTCACATGTCAGACCTGCTAAACCCACCTGCTAGTGACACAATTTAGAAATGTCCATGTGAGGATGACATTTTGAAGAAATCTGGAAAGTAAAAATGTAGAACAATACGTTTAGGCAGGTAATGGTAAACATGCACTAGAAATACATGTCACAAGTATAATGATAACTCTGATTATGCATTGTGACAAACACTAACAAAGGAAATCACAACATTTGTCACACCTTCATGTACTATTCTGCATGAAAACCTGAGCTGTGTACTGCTAAGCAACTAATAACATGTCTGATGGTCATACTAGACCCTTCTCAAACATCCCTAAGCCCCACAGTACCCCACTGAGTCAATCATTTTACAGAACAAACATACCTACAGTCAGTTCAAATACTGATTGATGAGATCTCCACCTTCATCCTCATCACTGTCATCCTCACTTGCCATTTCTGCATTTTCACTCGGCGAAACTGCTGGCTTCCCCTCATCTGGAATATATGAGATCTGAGACCTCAGGGCAAGGCTGTGGATCATGCAGAAGGCCACAATGATCTAACACACTTTGGCAGGTGAGTAGAGGAGGGGTTCACCTGACTTATCAGTGCAACAAAATCTTGCTTTCAGGAGCCCAAAAGCCCGCTCCATGACATGCAGTGTCCTTCCATGAGCCTCATTTAAGTGGACTTCACCTGGCATGGTTGGGTACCTCACTGATGTCAACAACTAGAAACGGTTTGGGTACCCAGAATCCCCTTTAAGGAATCATTACATGTATGCAAGAATAAATCTTGGACATCCTTACATTTGGCAGCAGACATAGCATACTGAAAGACATGACATATTTCACTTACCAACGAGCCAGGCGCTCTCTATGTACTGTTGTGTCATCAGCTGTGGGATAGTGCTGTTCTGCATGATGAAGGCATCATGGACTGAACCCAGGTACCGTGCACATACCTGGGAAAAGTAGAGATCATCCAAACAGACTACTTAAACATTTATGGAGTGGAAGTTCTTCCTGTTCAGATACACCTGTTCACTGTCATATGGGGGTACCAAGGCTACCAGGGTGCCATCTATGGCTCCCACTATACGTGGGATGTGTGCCAATCTATACAAATCTGCCTTCACATTGGCCAAATCCTCACGTTTTGGAAACCTGATATAGCTGTTCAGTTGTTTCAGCAATGCAGACAGTACAGCCTTCAATACCATACTGAACATAGGCTGGGACATCCCTGCAGCTAGGGCCACTGTATTTTGGAAGGAGCCTGCAGCCAGGAAGTACAGCGCTGACATGACTTGTACATTAGTTGGTATGCAAATTGAATGACAAATGGCAGCCAACTGACTACAGAGATCCATGATTGTCTGTCTATCCAGGCAGTAGATCTAAATGACATGTCGATCCTCCATGGTCTGCAGGTCTGCTGGTGGATGGTACAATGGAGGTTGTGTGCCCATTCTCATTCCAAGGTAACTATGTGAGTAGAAATAAGGAGGTATGTCTATCAGTTATTGTGTCCCTTGTAAGTGTCAAAATACATATGCCTCACATAATGATCAGATATGATACAGTAAAAAACATGGTACACAGCACGTACCAACGGAAATAATGGCATATTAGTGAAATCTCATCCCCTTCCCTCAATTTGACATGGAAATGGAAATGCATGCCTCAGCAAGTCTTTGTGATATTGCCATCTGACTATGCTTCACATTAAAAAGCCACAACAACTATCTATCCAATTGCCAAGAGGGTGTCAATAAAGATACCTTACATTTATTTTATCAACATCACAGCGTCACTTCATTCTGACAATTCATACATGGTTGGTCAATGCCTGCACTAAAGACTGGGCGGTAGTTATGTTTCCTACCTTGTGACGCATCATTACATTAACTTTTTTTAAGGGCCTTAAAATGGTGACTGGCTGACCTACTGTACTGGACAATAGAATTCAACCTGCGACCACCTGCAGAAGTCGTCATGGTGGTAGGCGGATACTACCGCAGTGGACATTGCCATTGGAACACGTTGCTGCCTTCGGCGGTCTAGGGCCAATGGTGATGTCCGCTGGCAGTCTCTTACGTGGAAAGCAAGACAGCCATCTCATACTTCATCGCTCACTTGACTCCTGACCCTGCTGCCAGCAAGACCTAAACGACCTGAGCTTTTGTGTATTGCCTCTGGGAGCAATCATGCCACGTCCTACAGGTGATAGAGCCCGTGCCTTCTCACCGGAGGAGCTGGAGAAGCTGGTAGAGGAGGTCCTACCGCTCTATGGAAAGCTCTATGGTGAACCAGAGGAGCAGGTAAGTGCACCACGTGCACATATGTCACATTAGCTCGAGTATGTTTTGATATGCAAAAGCTGATGGGCAATGCTCCTGATTGTGTCCTTAAAGTCTTTTGGGTGCTGTTGGACAAGGCAGATTTCCCATCTGAACTTGGCCTTTTCCCTACTCTTCCATGTGACACCCCTAAAACGTCTTTGAACATCCCCAAGGCCATCGCCTCCAGATCAAAGGCATCCCCAACACCCTTGCCAGCACCCATGCCCCTCCTCCACCAAAAAGAAGTCCACCCCCAAAAAAGGTCCAATCCCCTCCCAAACCAAAGCATAAAGCTCCCCTCCCAAGACCAAACCCCCCTCCCTCACCACCGTCCAAGAATCTCTGAGGTGCCTGTCTGCCACCCTGATACCTCTACCTATGGAGGTTACATGAGTCAGGAGTCAAGTGGGGGTGCCATTATTTGTCTTTAGTGCTATTCATATAGATTATGGACTGGCATATGGCCTTGGATTTTCCTATGTATTAGAAGTTTCGACACATTAAAGCAAACTAGTTGTTGGTCATTTGGTTAGATATTTGTCCTGCATTTCCTTTCCTAGGTTTGAGTTGTTCCTGGCTGTCATTGGTAGTGGGCCTGTATTTGTGTGTGTGCTGCTTGTGCTTCATGTATTGATAGAGCAGTATCTGAGGTTGTGTGCAGTGCTTTTGTCCCCTAGGGATAGGGTGTGTGTTGTGTGATGGGTTATGTATATGTAGAAAAATATGTTTTTGTCACGCTATTGTGTTGTGTTTGTGTTGATGTGTGTTTGTTGTTGGGCTGTGTGGCTTTGTGCTTTGAATGTTTGAGTCTACATGTATTGTGCATGGCATAATGGGTTCAATGTGCTATGTGTGTGTGTCGATTGCTACGGTGTATGATGGTGTAAATGTCTGTGTGCGGTTCTAGTGTTGTAGTAACGTGTTTTATATGTTGTATGGGAATGTGTGAGGCTGGGCCAGTGCTGTGTTGTCATGCGTAACTGTGTGTTATTGACGTGTGGTGTATGTGTGCTGGCTGCAGTGTGTGTGCTGTGAATGTGTGGGTGTTTTTGATGCAGTATGTGAGTGTGGGTGTCACTGTACTGTTACTTGTGGGTGCAGCCTTCGCAACCCCCTACCTATGGTATGTTTTGTAACTGTACAGAATTTGACACTTTACAAATGTAGCAGGTGAGCCGTCCTCGTCGGCGATGATTCTGTTGTCTGTGGGATGATGTCTAGTGGTTGGCGGCTCTGGATGTGTATAGCTTCCTGGATGTGTGTGTCTCCTTTTATACTATTTGTTTCTGCCTGGTGTTCCGTGGTGGTTCGACCGCAGCAGTTATGCTGGCCGTGTGCAACCTCGTAATGAGTCCTACAGAAACATGGTCTCCACCAGACTGTTTGTGCCTCCATTCGACCACGGCGGTATGTCATGTCTGGCGGTGCCGGCAGTGCTTTGGCGGTCTTCTGTATGCACTGCCGCCATAGTCATAATTTGGCGTTCTCAGCCAGCCTGTTGGCGGTTGGACTGCCACTGCCACCTCCAACATGGCAGTCACAGGACCGCCAAAGAGGTAATGAGGCTCGTAGTGTCCAACACCTTCCCCCAGTATGGTTGGATTGGAGTGGTTATAGTAAATGTCACCACTTTAGTGTATACCGCCTTTCACCAATATGGTTAGACTGGAGTGGAAATAGCACATTTCACTCCTTTAGTGTCCAACACCTTACCACAGTAGGGTTAGACTGGAGTGAGAATAGTAAATGTAACCCCTGAGTAGCCAACCCCCTCCCCAAATTGGTGTAGATTAGAGTGGGAATAGTAAATGTCACCCTTTAGTATCCAACACTTTCCCCCAATATGATTCAATTGGAGTGGGAATAGTAAATGTCACCTCTGTAGTGTCCAAAACCTTTCCCCGATATTGTTGGATTCGAGTGGGAATAGTAAATTTCACCCCTTAAGTTTCCACTGCCTTCCCTAAATTGGTTTAGATTGCAGTGGGAATAGTAAATGTTACTGTTTTGGTGGTCACCATTCCCCTCAATATATTTAGGTTTGAATGGGAATAGTGAATTTTACCACTTCAGTGCCCCACACGTTTCCCCAGTATGGGTAGGTTGGAGTAGGAAAAGTAAAGTACAACATTTTAGTGCCCAATGCCTTCTCTAAATTGATTTAGGGTCTGAATATGAGATTGGTCATCTTGGAGCCACCATGGCGGCAGCGTTGGAATCACCGCTGCAGCATTGGTAGTCTGACCACCATATTATGATGCATGAGGTTACATAGACGAAAGACCACAGCGGTCCCGCCCCCACCACCAGCTTCTCGCTGCCTGCATTGATGGTGGTCACAAGCTACAGTGGCTAATGGCTAGACTCCAGCCCTTGTTCCCGCCGGCGGTATTACTGCTCACCGTCAAGCCTACTGTGGCGGGAAGACCTCCATACTCGACCTGGTGGAAACAAGAGAAATAAGGTAAGAACCTTATTTGCAGTCTCCACTCCTCTTCCCATCAAGTAGCCCCTCTTCAAGGTCCTCCTTTTGCTGCAGACACTTGTCCACCAAGAAAGTCCACACTGTTGGTGTCAACTCCTAAGGTAAGCCACTCATACATTTGATCATTGTTACTGTGGCTGTGGACACGTGCTGTTGGACAAGGCATGTTTTCCATAAGAGAGCTACATACGTGTGTATTTTCAGACTTGCTTTGTGTACATATAACCAGATGTATTTGCACTGTGGAACAATACCTACAAAAGTGAGGCTCCAAGCACGACGGTCCACTGCCATGAGACCGCAGGCACAACAGAAACATCCTAATACGGCAGGCAGATGACCATCAGCTCAGTGGTTATCTTGGGACTTCCGCTGTGGTGGTACGGCCGTGCAACCCCCAAATTTGTAATAGGACCCTATGATTGGAGGGGGAATAGTAAATGCCACTCTTTTAGTGTCTAACACTTTTTAAAAAAGTTTATGTTGGAGTGTGGTTATTTAATTTTATAATTTTAGTCTGAACGTCTTCATTTTAACTGTATTTTGACCTCATTACGGGTTTAATGGTCTGTAGACTGCCATGGTGGACCGACTGCTGTTGGGTTGGTGGCCGGACTGCCATGTCATGAGTCACGCGGGCCTTTGGAGCAAAGACTATCGCAGTTCCACAGGCAACACAGACTGCCGCAGTCACAAGGCTGCACAAACAGGCCAGTGGAGCCTATGTTGCCGCCGGACACATTATGAGGTTGCACACCACTAATGTGACCGTGGCGGTCCAACCATCACGTCTCAGCAGGTGGAAACAGGGAGTAAAAAGTGAGACACTCACCTGCAGGCACCATACACATCTGGTGCCGCCATGGAGTCCATCACACATGTCCTGCCGCTACTGATAATTGAAGGTGCGAAGGTGCACAAAATCCATGTAGCCGTGGAGACAACTGACCGTAAGTACACATACCTACCTGTGTCATTACGCTCAACAATAGATCGGCATGCCGTTATCCACATCATATGGGAGGGGTCACACTACAGATACCAAGTACACTTGTCATTGTGTCCCGGGTCGGAATCATACACAAAGAAGGACACATTCACAGTCACAATATGCCCCCTTTGGGCAGGTCACTCATGCTGCACCACAATACTGCACAAAAACACACATCGATTCATCTCAGACATAGAGACAGTGAAGTGTATACATTATTGTTTCGCACAACACCAACAACACAGCAACACACATCTACAAATATACCTCACACACTCACACTGCACACATGCCATGGACTGTCGTCACATTCAGCACATATATGTATGGGTGTGGCATGGAACACAAACACCACTACCATTAAACAGCCCCGCAATGGACACACACATCACCCACATCGCAACACAATGGAAGTAAAATGGGATGCACAATAGACATTTTGACAAATATGCAAAGCTTACTATGCAAACAACACCTGCACAGTAGGGATTGGGGCATCAGGAGCACTCAGGGAAAGAGGCTGCACTGGGACACATATCACTTTTGCACATGCCCATTAAATAACATTTGCACAGGAACTGACCCGACATGTATCTCAGGGACAAACAAATGACATGCCTATCTGCACAATGTGGAAGTGCAAGTGAAGAAAGCACATACAACTCCAACTGCATCAGACATACATCTACATGAAGTACCTGCAGGGTACAACAAAGAAAAGGTGGTTGTGCTTCCAGGGTCGCACATCCTAGGTATAAATACAATTGTTGGGGAAGATTATATCTTATAGTTACAAATGAAGTTCATTGGGTGCCACACTGGTATTCATATTCAATCACCAAGGGTGTGGCTGTCCCGACAGGAAATCCACTGGGGATTCAACAAATTTATTTAGGATTACCAAGACACACCGAAGTAGTCAGCAAAGTCTATATTGTGTAAAACATGTCAAAAAAGGTTTCTGAACACGTCTAGTAGATGATTAGGATTTAGGGCCAGATGTATCGAAGTGTTTTTCAAAACTGCATCTTATTATGTTTTCAAATCCAATTTGCGATTTGGTAATTTCCAAATTGGATTTGCGACTACATACCAATTTGGTACTAGAAAGGGGTATATCAAGGGCGTCCCTTCCTAATACCTAATTGCAGAGGTATATATGATTGTTTTGTGACCGTGAATGTGGTCGCAAAACAATTGCAGTTACCACCAATTTCAAACTGGTGGTAACACATTCTCAAAGGGGAAAGGGTTTGTGAATGCATGTGAAAACATTTTTTAAGAGCAGGCAACGGTTCCACGGACCACTGCCTACTCTTAAAAAATGAAAAGAAAAAGTTTTCTTTTTTAAATGTATCCCGTTTACCTTTAAGTAAAATAGGCTGCATTTGGGTTATATGCCTGCTGCAAAGAACTGCACTGTGCAAACAGAACTGTATTTATATGGATAGCTCAGTGAGTTACTGCTTTTGTTACAGAGATTCTTTTGTTACTTGCAATTCATAAGTTGCAATCTAAATATAGCACAGTGACCTATGAATTATCAAAGCTGCTTGCAAACTGCATGGTCTAGGTTAAAACTTTTCCCCCAGATTTTCATTATCCTAATGTTGCTGAAAAGGGTTTTGGGTGGAAATAGAGTCTTATTGATAAAGCTAATCCCAACTACCTGGGCCAGTCCCCACCACTGCGGTACGTTTCAAATCCTGAGCTTGTGCTTCTCCAGACCAAACACACTTAAAATATCCTGCCTACTAGTATGGATGCCATGTGATTCCCAAACCTTTTAATCCTCATTGTCTTAAGTAACATTTTCTGTGGACTGACTTACACATTTATGATTCATTGTCTCTGTATAATGTGTGTGTGTGTGTGACGTAAGGGGCTCTAACACTCTACACTGGTGTGATTAGTGCTATGCAGCAAATTTAGGTGTGTGAGAGAGGGCCATTCAAGAGATGAAGGATACTTTTTGAGGGTTGTGGTGAGCGACTCCATCAAGAAGGAGGTCATGGGGGGTCGCCAAAAAAGATTGTCGCACGTGCGCCAACACAGGGGCTATGGAAATATTCTGTTGACCATCGTGGAAACATACCATATATACCATGAGCTCAATGTTTGATAGTGCTGCATTTTAGAGATTCGTACTTATCTCATTCCCATTAAGTCAGTTAGCGCTTTTTCTTTTTTTTTTGTAAACAAAATGTAAACAAGTTGCAAAGAGTTTAATAGTGCCCCATCAACTGATGAGTGAATTCATAGTTTGAATATATGATTTTTGAAACAAAATATATAAAGTTTTTTTATTTAAAATTGAGTAACTGTTTTTATCTTACTGTAAAATTATCATTGTTCTTGGCATTGATTTGGGCCGGGCCCTGCACATCTGCTAACAACCACAGCTAGCTCTGGAAGAGCACAGCTCCAAGATCTGTTTGTGCTGTGTGCCTCTTGAGAAAGGGCTGGGAGGTTTGATCAGTCAGTGCTAAAAAATTAGGGTTTTGTATGCAATTTTAATCATGTTTCCCAAACAAGTCTCCCAGAGGAACAGAAGTCTAGTCCAAGTCAGTCTAAAACCCCAGATTCCTGCCCTAGTCCTATTTTTAGCGCTGATACCACTGAAGTTCAAATAATGACAGCTGTGCAGTATTTAAGTGCACAAGGCAGTATTTGAGTAGGTCTTATAAGGAAGGACCTGCTTAGAGCATCTCAGTTATGTCTAATCCACTGCTGAGGCTTCAGTCCCAGCCTCTCTCCTGAGGGTGCCCTTTACTCAGCCACCCCACCTCACCCCGTTACCTCTTTTCGCCTGCTGCCAGCAGCATCTCGCTCACGCATTATCTTCCCTCCACACCTCAGAATCCATCACACGTAAGGGCATCATAGAGGGGGCAGGGAGAGGACAGCACTTGTGTGTGGTCCTGGGAAGAGTTTCAGTGTTTTGTGGCAGCACCAGACCCGCAGAGGGCAGTTTGGGGAGAGCTCTGTTCTTAGAATAGTGAGCCGGATTAAGGAGAATTTTGGGCTTGGGATGTAAGGTAAGCCTTTTATCTGAGGTCGATAGACTGAGCACCAATTATTTGGTTAACAGTTCCTCAAGGTATATCGTTTGGCTGTACGCTTCTGTGCAAATGAGAATGAGTAACCAGGCATACAATAATCGTTACCCATATGAAATAGAGTTCCGAGAGTCAGTCTGCTCTCACTAGAGGGCAGGAGTCAGCACTGGAGGTAGAGTTTGGAAGTCTGAGGCTCAGAGAGGGGTATGTCAGCACAGGTGCAGGGGTTTGAAGGATTTGTAGACTGGCTTGCAAGGATCCCAGAGAAGCATGTCAGTACTGTGGTGAACTCAGAGTTAATGGGGACATCAGTACTGGGCTCTGGAGGGCACAGGGAAGGAACCTTGGATCAAATGGATAGAGTTAGAGCTCTGTGAAGAGGTGGGACTCAGCACATGGGCCCTGAAGGCAGATTTTCACTCCTATACACTGCCCTTCACTTGTTCCATCTGGTGAAATGCAGGGCATGCATGTGCGCACAGTGAGTTTTACTTGGATAGAGGGGCCTTCTGGGGCCTGACACAGGCTGAGGGTACCCCCAGATGCATTGTGGCCAACCAATGACAGCTTGCAACCTAGGCCCCATATACCTACAATGGTTGGAAGCCGGGAACCTGAGGTCAGGAGGTGCAAGAGATTGGGTCATGTCGCACAAGAGCCAAAGGCTACTCAGAATGGGGGAGGGCCATCAGCGATGAGGGTCCTCAGCGATGAGAGTTCTCATCTCGAGTGCACAGACCAAACATTCATTCACCAGGTTTTGAGGAGCTTGTCATGAGGTAGAAAAGAAATTGGACAGGAGGACAAGGTGGAAGTTGATAACTACGACGAAAAGGCAATGGAAATGAAGAAATGCAGAAGGTTGGAACGCAGTAGTTCTGGATCGAAAGAGGTTGGGAGGAGGAGTGGGAAACTATGAAGGAGTGATATTGAGGAAGAAAATAAGAAGGGGCACAGAAGGGTACAGTGAGAATGGGATATGAAGTCAAGAGAATAAAGTCAGGAGATCCTAGCATTTGAAAATGGACAAAGCATGTAGGAAAGCCAGAATGATGCTAAAGATGGAAGAGTAGAGAGAAGGAGAATAGATAAGAACGGGGACTGGGAAAAAAGAAAAGGTGCAGGATAGGAAAGCAGAATAATAGGAAAGACAGACTTTATAGAAACATGGAGAGGGAAGAAGATTTGGAGGAGAGGATGAGGAAAAGAGGGATTTGAATGTAAAGAGAAATGGGGGCATGTATGAAGAGGATGACCTATGGAAGTGATATAGTAAAAAGGAAGATGTGAATAAGCAATAAATGCTGAGGAAAAGAAACATAAAAAGGAGAGAAAAAATTAAAAAAAAGAAGGAAGGACAAGAAGAACAAACAAAAGGTGATCGGTAACCAGAGGGGAGGCAAAAGGACTGAAAGGGACAATTAGAAGACTATCAGGGCAACATCAGTGCACTAGTTCAATAGGTTAATCTCTGAGGTAACGAAATTCATTAGTACAGTAGTTCAATGGTTTTGCACATGATTGCTGCCTATGAGCTGTCATCCTGGGGGGTTGTTTTGTAGTTGTGTTCTTCAAATGTAACAAATTCCAAACTTGAGTAATACAGATTTAAAAAAAAAGGAGAAAGGTAGACAAAGAAGACAACCAAAGAGGTTAGAGATAAGCAACAAGATGATCAGAAGAAAAGCATACTCAAGATATTGATTTGATAGAGAAAGGGTAGAAGGAGAGAGAGGACATGGAGATTAGAGAGAGTTTGAGGAAGGGAGAATAGTATGATGTAGATTGAAAAGAGAGGAAGAAGGATGAGGGAGAAGTAGAGGAGAATGGAATGGGAGAAAGAAAAGTGAGGAAGATAAGGTGCAAGGAGACAAGACAAAAATGTTGGAAAAAGAGAGGAACAAGGTAAGGACAAGTGAGAGAGATTGACTGGAAGTGGATAGAGATAAGAAAAGGTGCAAGGAGGAGATAAGAGATTCATGACAATAGCAAAGTGACAGGAATGGCACGTAGAATGATTAGGGTCGCAAGATTCAGTATCACTGGTGCTCAGAGGTGCAAGGAGCTCACTGTGATCCTGTAATGGATCTCTTTTAATACCAAGCCAGAGGTGAGGGGGGGTCAATTTATTCTGGTGTAAATTAAGGCCGATGATACTTTTGCTGTGCCACTGAATTTGGTAGCTTGGACATGGCACACACTTGCACATTAAGTTGTTGCTTTCTTCAGTGCAGACTGCCTTGACTGTAGTGCACAAAGCACCTTTATTGCTGCACATAAAGGAATAAAATTAGAGAGAACATTGTTAATCGCTATTTGAAATAACACTACATCTCGCCCTTATTCTTTCCGAGGCACAATGAATCCAATAACAACAGCCGAAACGTGTTTCGTCATCAAGACTTTCTCAAGGCTGTAAGAATTGATATATAAAAGAAAGTTGAACTTCCTTTTACGTGTTTTACACTATATAGACTCTGTGGACTACTTTGGTGTGCCTTGGTAATCCTAAATAAATACCTGCAGGGTACACAAAGCTAAATGGACACCTGCACAGTCAAATGCAAACAAAGGTAGCACAATTGCACACACACCATGTCTGCACAAAGAAAACTCAAGCTGCCACACATTAGATGAATCTATAATCCATATCAGGGGGAGAAGTTGGACACCATACATGCTCACATTGGACATCGCAAGATGAAATACTTACCATACCAAACAGAACACAATGCTATGACACCACCATGATATTTGCATCCACATATGCATATAGTCAACATATACCCTTGTCCTGGGGACCCCATCACTGCCCAAAAAGTCAGATACTGCACACAGCAGCAAATGGATCAGCAAGCAGGCTGAAACACACACCACAACTGTAGGCAGACATCACCAGTTATGCAGAAACAGCATAAAGGTAGAAAAGGAATTGAGGACAAATGTGTACCCAAAAAAACAATTGTTTGGGTTTATTTTGAACCAAGCTTGAAAAGTCCAAGGCTATTGGCCAGTCCATATAGGAATGTCCAGGCACATCATTGTGCTGCCACTTGACACCTAACTGCCAGGGAACCTCCAGAGGAAGAGGCATCAAATGGGCGGGCAGACACATCAGGGATCATCTTTGGTTGAGGTTGGGGATGGAGGGGTCAGATTTGGGATGGGTGGGCTTGTGTTTGGGTTTGGGAGGGGTGGACTGCTTCTTAGGAGGTATGGGCTTCTGGGGGAGGGGTATGGGTGCTTGTAGGGAAGGCAGGTGTGACGGGGACTAGAAGGTGGAAAGAATGGGTTGGGAGGTGAGTCGGGGTCTCTTGGATTTGGGAAGGGGGTGGAGGGAACGGGAACAGGGCAAGCTCAAACAAAAAATCAGACTTAAGAACACAGGGATGGTCATCAGAAGGAGTGAGGTTTTGGAGGTCGTGAGAGTGGTTGCCTGCTGTGTTGGTGTGGGTATGTGTGTGTGTGTAGGCGGTATGCTTTCATTTGGATGGGTTCTGTTGTGTGGGTGAGTGTGGGGGTTTGCGTGTCAGGGGGCTGGGAGGTGGCAGTGCTGGGGTTGTGGGGTGGTGGATGTGTGTGTGTGTCTATTAGGGTGGTGTCTGCGGGTATGCTGGTAGTGGTGGATGTCTGTGGGTCTATTGGGGTGTCTGCGGGTATGGTGGATGTGGTGAATGTCTGTGTGTCTGTTTGTGTGGTGTCTGTGGATGTGGATCACTGACTGTTGTGGTTGTGCCTATGGGTATGTTTGATGTTGTGTGTGCTATTGTGGGGGTGTCTTGGGAAGTGGTGACTGATTGTTTGTTTGCATTCCAGTGTGTTTTGTGGTGCTTGTGTCTATGTGTGCTGCTCTTGTGTGTTGAGGTGGGTGCATGCAGATCGGTCTGTGAGCTTGCGGTAGGTAGGGGAATGGGGGATTTGGATTGGGAAGAGGGAGGTGGAGGAGGAGGAAGGTGGGGGTACTGGCTGCCATCACAGTTGAGGCCAGAGCCTGAAAAGATCTCTGTAGGCCAGACATTGCACCATGAATGCCTTCTAGGAATGCATTTGTCTGCTGCAATTGGCTTGCCAATCCCTGGATGGCATTCAGAATGGCTGTCTGCCCCCACATAGATTCTCCTTAGGAGGTCAATAGCCTCATCCTTGAGGGCAGCAGGGGTAACAGGGGCTGGGGTGGAGGTGCCTGCAGCAAAGAAGACACCCACCATCTTGGGTGAGTGGGCACGGCCACCTGTGTGGGGAGCAACAGGCAGGGTGGTGATAGAACTGGGGGTGTCAGACAAAGATGGTACAGGGGTATGCGCACATGGATCCACCACCACTAGGGAGTTTCCACTGGTGGAAGAATCCGATGATGAAGAGGATGTTGATTTAGTCTCCCTCGTAGCACTCCCCTCACCCCGGACCACTGGGTCCCTCTGTGTCAGTGGTGTCTTGACCAGAGTTCTGGTGGCCAGATGCGTCCTTACTCGGCTGTGCCCTGTCTCCGTAGCTTCCCTGGGCTGATGATGCAAGTACAAAGTGAAATAGGGTCATCACATGTCCATGATCACACTTGAACAACTGTTCTAATTAGCAAACATTATCATGATCTTGATGTCATGTAAGCCCAGGCAACAAACTTCACCTAAGTGGCCCATACATGTGCCATACCATATGCATGCATGCCAACTGAACTGTCAACAGTTGCCCACAGGAAAATCAGGATCTCAAACAACTACAACTGCATGGCTGAAGTGGTGCATTCACAGTAACCATCACCCTCAATGCTTTGCTCCATGGAGCATACATCACTTACCTGTTGCAATACAATAGTAGGCCAATACCAACTGCCTTCCCACAGATCCTACACAAGGTCATGCACACATCTATTTGTCACATATTTAATGACCCAAAAATAAGAAATGATGCTCCAAAATCCTGCATTGTTGCTGACAATATTCCAATAGCCTGGTAAGGTGACATGGAAATACTCATGTCGCACTGGAAGCAGTTCTACAACGCACACTTCACCAAGTGATATTTGTCCAAATGGAGTCATGGAGGTAGTACTAATGTTGCTCAGATAAGCCACACATTTGCCATGAAAATGGACACTGTAGACATCAATAGACGCCATTAGTCCTTTGGATGTTGGAGAGGCCCAGAAATTGGCAAGTACTTGTTAAAGTCCCTCAACATGTTGCCCAATTGGAAGCTACATCATTGTCCCCATTTTGGTCATGCAAACCCAGATGTCTGTGGATGAATGCTTGTATCCAAACATATGTGTTCTCGACATAACTGCAAGTCACACCATGATGAATGCCAACTGTCAGGTTACAAACCTTACCCATTTCACATGTGCTAAGCATTTTGTTGCATGATTCTACATTAGTGGCTTAGAAATGTACATTGTGGCTAAAAATTCTAGGCCTATCTGTCATGTCTCTCATTGCTACTGTAGTTGTACATGCCTAATGACATGCTATGACATGTGGGGGTATGTGTCAGCCAATAAACAATGGTGACACACTCCTGTATGTGGCACAGCATGAAATGTACCTCCATCGTAAATGTCTTATTCCACACAGAGGTTACCATGCACATATAGGTGAGGGAATACAGACATCAGCCCATCAACACAGGTACACCAAGCATGCAACAGCAGCTTACAATTGTTGGCTAAGGAGAAAGAGGCACATGCTGACATGTAGGCACGAGGAATGTTGGCAACAGCGATGGAACATAAATCATGTCAATGGTCATTCCCCACTTATAAAGGGAAAGCAATGATCTGTAGCTGCACCCAAAGAACAATGTATGCTCTGTCACATGTATGATGGCCATCTTCACATTACAGACAGTAGTGAGGCACCGGCACCTGTCATACCCAGAAGACAACTAGCCTCTGAGTTGAAGATGCCAAAATACTCATTTAACCGGATACATGGCTGAGGACAGTGATCCATCGCTTCCTTACCTTTCGCCTGTAACATTGAGGAGTGGTGGTCTGTTGCATAGAATTTACAACCACTACAACACCAAACAGTACTAGATTGATCAATGTACACAGCCATATGTTGTCCCTGGGGAGCAAGTTGTTTGTGGATTGTACACAGTTGTGTCCTAGGTCCCTAAGCCAATAGGTAAGGCACATAAGTATACAACACATGGCATGTCTACACAAACAATCACTCATCTACTGTGTTACACATGACTCATTCCTTATCGTCAGGGGGAGCTGCCAGAACATTCACTTGGCAATGTGACAGGCAGGAATATGCCCTGTACTCACCCCCTTGTGGCTGCTGTGCTGTCCATAAATGCCCATCAGAATATGTGTAGGCCACTGCCAGAATGTGGGCTATTGTGGCGGTCATGGTCCGACGGGTGCCTCTCCCAAGTTGGGAGGACTTCGCCAGCTGGACCTCTGCGATCTTCAGGCCCAATGTCTCCCGTCCTCCCACCTCTTCCGACAGTGGCCGCTCCACTGGCTGTGGACCCCCAAGGTCCACACCTTCTTGGGGATGGCTTTCAGTAGTTCCTTTCTCCTATGGGCATTGACCTGCAAAGATGCAAAAGACAAATCAAGAGATTACAATCAGAATTTTTTTCACAAATGGTTGAGTCACATACATGTGAGTAACACCAAGCTGCGATTTTTCTATTTGTTAATACTCCACAAGCCAATACGTAGAGGGACCTGACTACAGACATATATATTTGCATCTGCAAACTAAGCCACTACCCTGCTCATGGCCTACAATGAATAAGCAAACTTACTGATATCAGTTAGCCCATGCTCTACTAAACTTTACTGTGATATGAACCACAATGACACACTACAGACCTATGTGACTTCTGAAGGGAAAACTCCTTAGGCATGAATGGGTCAACACATTCATACTCTGTGAGAATGACTCACTGCATACAGTCCCAACAGGCAACTGCCAGAGTAAAAACCTCAACATTACACATGAGTAACAATCAAGGGGCTGGCCTGGAGGGTACAGAAAGTGTCTTCCTTCTCCATGTCTGGACATGTGGAATAACAAATGAAGACAGATGCCACTTCAGGGGGTGCGGTTCTGTGGTATGTACCTGTACCACAGAAAACGTCTTTGGACATATGTGTCTAACCTACAGAGAAGGCGTCCAACAAGCAAAGGCATGCATTATACAGTTTCTGCTATGTGACCAATCTACTGAGTCACATATCATGGCCTTCCAGGAATCAACATACTGCCACACTGTGGGACTGTCAGTTATGCAATACGCCTGTACAGGAATAATATGACCTATGTGAAGCTGACAACAGAGCTGTGAGAGAGTAAGGGACGTGTCATAAGTATAAGACACACATTGACAAGGATGCTAAATGAACATATGGACTAGATCAGTGGTTCCCAACCTGTGGTCCGGGCACCCCTGGGGGTCCGTAAAGCCTCCTCAGGGGGTCCGCGACTGCTTAGAAAATTAAATAATATTAACAGTTTAAGTCCCCCAGCTTTCAGTACTGACTCTATGGGGGGAGTCCCCGGATTCCAATAGTGATTCAGTGGGGGTCCTTGGGATCCAGGAATGATAAAGTGGGGGTCCACAGAAGTCAAAAGGTTGGGAACCACTGGACTAGATTAATTAATTACCTCTGTACCCATTCCTAATCTAGTCAAAGGAATGAGGCATTCAGGGTAGGTTTTGCCACTAGAGCATCATATTGACCATGTCAGGATCTGCTGGTGTCCAAGGAGAGGCACAGTACCACATTTGAATTACCACAGTGACTTTCCCACAGCTTAGAGTAGGTCCCATACTGGGAGATACATTTGACAGGGCCTGGCCTCTGCAGACTGAGCGCATAGAACCTACATCTCACTCAATTCCCATCACTTCCATGTGTGACAGTACATCATGTCTGCCTTCCACACAACAGTCTAGCAAGGCCAGATGTGAGTTGAAAGATTTGTGGCACAATACACATTGCTCACATGATTCTCAAATGACTCATACAAGATGCATACACAGTTCATGCTGTCATGCACATACATGTTGTCTGACATTTACAAAAATTATGAGGAAAAAGATGCCAGTGTATAGCAGTAATGTCTCCTTACCTAGTTATGTGCATCCAACACAAAGATGTCCTAGGACACCAAAAACCTCAGACAATACAATGTGACTGAACATAATAAATACTGTAAAACACACAATGTTCATGGAGGAATGTAGGAGGCTGGCCTGGCTTATAGTGGGTACCTGATGGTACTTACACCTTGTGCCAGGTCCAGTTATCCATTATTAGTAGATTAGTAGTGTTCTAGCAGTTTAGACTGATAGAGGTAGCTTTAGCAGAGCAGCTAAGGCTGAATTAGGAGACATGCAAAGCTCCTACTATACCACTTATATCATATAGCACTATATCATAAGATTCACAATACTCAGAGTTACTAAAAATAAAGGTACTTTATTTTAGTGACAATGTGGCAAACATATCTCAGAGGATATACTCCCTTAGGAGGTAAGTAAAATACACAAAATATACACACAAACCAAAATCAGGTAAGTACACAGTTAGAAAAGTAGTGCAAACACTGTAGAATACAAAAGGATGCAATAGGCCTAGGGGCAACACAAACCATATATTAAGAAAGTGGAATGCGAACCATTTAGGGACCCCTGGCCTAGCGTAGTGTGTAGAGGGTCACTGGGAGTGTAAGAAAACACTATGGGTGTCCAAGATACCCCACCCCAAGACCCTGAAAAGTAGGAGTAAAGTTACTCTACTTCCCAGAAACACACTAAAGTTGTGATAGGAGATTCTGCAAAGACCACAACTGACTGCAAAGCACTGAAGATGGATTCCTGGACCTGAGGACCTGTGAAGGAAGGGGACCAAGTCCAAGAGTCACAAAAGTGTCCAGGGGGGCAGGAGCCCACTAAACCCCGGATGAAGGTGCAAAATGCCTGCCTCCGGGTGGAAGAAGCTGAAGATTCTGCAACAACGGAAGATGCCAGGAACTTCTCCTTTGCACAGAAGGTGTCCCATGGAATGCTGGAGGATGCAGAGTTATTTCTATGCAGAAGGACTGCAAACAAGCCTTGCGAGCTGCAAAGGTTGCAGTTGAAGAAAATGGGTGCTGCCCGGGCCCAGGAAAGACCAGGAGGTCGCCCCTTGGAAGAGGAGACAGAGGGGGCGCTCAGCAACACAGAGAGCCCACGCAGAAGAAGGCAGCACCCGCAGAAGTACTTGAACACGGGTTCAAGAAAACTGAGCATGGCGGTCATCTCAACACTACAAAAGAGGGTCCCACGAAGCCGGTGGTCAACTCAGCGAGTGGAGCAATGCAGGACGGAGTGCTGGGGACCTGGGCTGTGCTGTGCTGTGCACAAAGGATTCCTTTCAAAAGGGCACAGAAGCCCTAGCAGCTGCAGTTCATTCTGTACACAGAATTACTGTCTGGCGAGGGGACACAAGGACTTACCTCCGGCAAATTTGGACAGATGGACCACTGGACTGTCGGGGTCACTTGGATCCAGCTCCTGTGTTCCAGGGACCACGCTCGTCACGATGAGAGGGGACCCAGACAACCAGTGAAGCAGAGGTTTGGTGCCTGTGTTAGCAGGGGGAAGATTCCGTCGACCCACAAGAGATTTCTTCTTGGCTTCCAGTGCAGGGTGAAGGTAGACATCCCCCAGAGCATGCACCACCAGGAAACAGTCGAGAAAGCCGGCAGGATTAGGCACTACAATGTCGCTGGTAGTCTTCACTGCTACTTTGTGGCAGTTTTTCAGGCGTCCTGGAGCAGTCAGTGGTCGATCTTTGGCAGAAGTCAAAGAGGGAGATGCAGAGGAACTCTGGTGAGCTCTTGCATTCGTTATCTGAAGAGAAGCCCACAGGAAAGACCCTAAATAGCCCTCAGAGGAAGATTGGCCACCTAGTCAGGTAAGCACCTATCAGGAGGGGTCTCTGGTGTCACCTGCTGGCACTGGCCACTCAGAGGCCTCCAATTTGCCCTCACACTTCTGAATTCAAGATGCCAGAGGTCTGGGACAAATTGGAGGAGCTCTGGGCACCACCCCTGGGGTGGTGATGGACAGGGGAGTGGTCACTCCCCTTTCCTTTGTCCAGTTTCACACCAAAGCAGGGCTGGGGGTTCCGTGAACCGTTGTAGACTGGTTTATGCAAGGAGGGCACCATCTGTGCCCTTCAAAGCATTTCCAGAGGCCTGGAGTGTCCTCCACCTCCAGACATCCAGGAGTGTCTTCTTCACAGGGGCTTCATCCAGGGTGGTTCTGTCACCTCTGTGTGGCCAGTGGCAGCTGGACCTGTTGATGTGGAAAATATAATGTTACTGGTTGTATTGTGACATCTATCTCCGACAATTTAGTGTTACATTAAGCATAGACCTTGTACAAAGTTAATTTGCAGTTAATCCAATTGTAGCAAGTACCCATGGTATTGGTGGTATTGACCTTACATTTGTGAAGCATGCCAATTCCATTTAAATCAAGCATGTGCAGCTTGTTAGCACTTGGGAGGATGGCCTGAGAATGCCATCTTGCCACCAGTGCAGGCAAAACAGTGGCTAAGTAAGACAGATATTTGGCCGTTTTGAGGCCTAGTTGATTGTGATGGAGGCAGACCCAGGAGTTTGTTGCACATGTGACTAGAGTCATCATGTGGTCAGTGCATTCCGGAAATGACTGCTGCCAATACCATTCTAATTATGCATCTTGAGGCCATTGGGATCATTGTTCTGCACATGGGGTAAGCTGCTCGTCTTGTCCTCGGTAGTTTCACCTTGGGCTAGCAGGTCAAGATGGAGCTAGGCAGCCAGACAAATCTCAGAGTTGAGCATGATCTTTACCTTGGTCACTCCCAGGTGAATAAACTTCAATTGAGAGTTAGCAAGCAGGGGTATTTGGGCATGTGAACACTGGACTTGAGTTAGTTGTGTCCTGGCCTTAGTAGTCATGTCACTCCCCTTACTTCATACACTTGAGAAACGATGAGTAAACTTCATTTGTGAGTTTCCAAAGAAGGGTATTTAGAGAAGTGAACAATGGACTGGTGGTTGGAGTGACAGTAACAGAGTTGCAGTCACGTAGTTCTCTGTAATACACACACTGTACATGTGGTATCTTCCCAGGTGAGTACACTGCAATTGAGAGTTACCAAACAATGGTGTTTGGGCAAGAGAACACTCAGCTGGTGGTTGGTTTTTCAGACACAAGGGCTGCTGGGATTTGCAGTCATGGCACACTCTCTAGTACACACACTATACAAATGGTATCCTCCCAGGTGAGTACACTTCAATTGAGAGTTACCTAACAATGGTATTTGGACAAGAGAACACTGGGCTGGTGGTTGGTTTTACAGACACATGGCCTTCCTGGCCTTAGTAATCATGTCACTCCCTCTACTTCCCACATTTGTCAAATGGTATCCTCCCAGCTGAATAAACTTAAATTGTGAGTTCCCAGACAGTGATCTCTAGACAAGTAAACACTGTTCTGGTGTTTGGAGTTTTTGAAACTGTGCTTCCTGTTAGTTGCAATCAGGTCACTCTATCTAATACACACACTTGACCAATGTTCTCTCCCCAGATGAGTACACTTCAATTGAGAGTTCACTGACAGATGTAGTGTAGCATGTGGCCACTGTGCTAGTGTTTGTAGTTAGAGGATGTGCCTGCTTGGAGTTGTAGTCATGTGAGTGTCTGTACTACACACACTTGACAAATGTCATCTCCCCAAGTGAGTAAACTTCAATTGGGAGTTGCCAAATAGAGGTCTTTGGACAGGTGTATACTGGGCCAGTGAGTGGAGTAACAATACATGAGGCAAAAGGTGAGCTATGAGCATGCACGACATTGCATTTTGGTGACATTTATAATGTTGTTACTTACCAGACTCCACTCCCCCAGGTATTCCTGTCACACCCTCAGGATTCCCTCCCTCCCAGGGAAAGAGATGTAATGGGGCACTGAAAGGGCCATCACCAGTCTTCTTGGCCTCCAGCTTGTGCCTGAAGACCAGGGAATGGACCTTGGCCCTGAGGTCATACCACATCTTCCTAATGTCCTCCTTTGTGCGCAAGGTGGTGCCTACAGCATTGACTCTGTCAACTATCTTGTCCCATATTTCCATTTTCCTACTGAGAGGAGTGTGCTGGACTTGTGCTCCAAACAATTGTGGCTCTACTCTTATGATTTCACCCACCCTGACTCTTAACTCATCTTCAGAAAAATGGGGGTTTCCTGGGACGTGACATGATGGAACAAAAAAAAGGGTAACAGTGACTTACTCAACAGGGGAAGTGCAATAGGGTTTAAATTGACAAAAGTGTGTGTAGGGTGTTCAATGGGATGGTGAAAAAAAGGTGCCTAATCTATGTACTCTCCAAAAAGGTGCCCAGGCTTCATTGTCTTGCAGTGTAAATGCAAAGAATTGTGGTGTGTGAAGGGTTGTATTTTATATTTATAGTGCCCTTTGCAGGTATGTCCAATGTGGCAATGTGTGTCAGCTGTGTTATTTTTAAATTCATCCAATGTGTTGTTGTGTATTACTTTGGTGACAGTGGACTGCCGTGGTTCTGACCATCATCGGCTGTTCACCATGGAGGTCCGCCATGGCGACTGTGTGCTTGTAATAAGGTCAGTGGTTGGTTGCTGTGCTGACGGCACTGGAGATCGGAATGTCTGTTTCCAGGCCTCCGCGCTGCTGGCAGGCTCCTTTTTTGGGTGGCGGTCGGCGGTCTTGCTTGTGTAACTCACAATAGGGCAGTCTGGAAGACCGCAAGATGGCGCTCTTTAAGGACCGCCAGCATGGTGGTTCGGCGGTCCAACCACCAAACTCGTAATGAGGCCCTTAGTATGTAGTAGAAATAATTTGATTTGTTTTATTAGTATTGTTGGTGTTCAGAAGAATAATTAAAACTAGTTGTATATTTGTAGGCAACAATATCATTAATTACATTTTTTATGGACTAAAGACGTACATTTTACTTATTTTATTTATATTTTCAAAATTTATGTATTGTGTAATTTTGCATTTTTAAACATAACAATCTCATCTTAAAAAGAAGCATTCCTATAAAGTTAAGTAAATATTTTTTTCATGATTTTTATTAATAAACATTTTCCACCTCTATTTTCCATTTTTAACAGTTTTTTAAAACATTTCTTGCATTGTTTTACAAACATATTTTCAACATCATTTAACATTTTTTTCAGTATATATTGAATAATTGCATATTTTAGACTTGAATTTAATTTATAATTTATAATTTTATAAAATTTGTAACAACATTTTTTGACATGATTTACATGTTTAATATTTTTCTACATTTAATCAATATTTTTGCATTACCTCCTATTCGTTTACATGGGGGGATAGTCTTTTTTTAGTTTCATTGAGCCGTCATTTTTTTTATTGCTATTGTGTTATTTTTACCATATTTTCCCAGAGCCAGGTTGTGGTAAGGTTCTGCTGTACATAGGAACAGGTAAGTCGTTTTCAAGTATTATTTAAGGGTTTTGAGGGTGGGGGTTTAGAGCTGAGGTCTACAAGTTAGTTATAGTGTTGTTTGTAGCTTTTTGGTATATTTAGTCGTACTAATAGTAGTGTTTTGCAGTAGTTTGTAGTGGTGAGTCATTATTTTATAAATGTAGCATTATCCTATGTTAAATTGTGTTTTGTTACTTATATGTTGATGGTTAAGTGTGACATATATGTATTTTTTGGTAATGCAATGTTTTTGGCAGTGGGTTTTCTAATTTCCTTTACAGGTTTTTGTCTATGAATATGTCCTATGAGCATTGGCAGAATATGGTTGAACCCACCCTGGCTTTTAGGGGCTAGGGTGGACCTGATGATGAAGCATGCCACTAATACAGTGGGTGAGGGTCATAATATAAAAAGAAAGAGATTTTGGTTTCGCTTTGAGAACAGATGTGGGATAGGAGTTACTTTAGAATGGCAAGGAATACCTTGGTCTGTGTTTGGTTGGGTGGCCATATGAGGTGAGCCAGAAAGAACTGAACTCCAAAGCCAGGAGGGTCACAGAGTCCAGGGAAGATGATGGCATCCACAGAGTGGTGCTTAGTGGAGGTAAAAGGACCTGATTCCTAGCTTTGTGGTGAAGGGCAACATTGAAAAGTGGTTTGAGGCCTATGAGGTAGCTTTTCATATGCAGAGTACTAGAGGAAAACTGTCATGGCTTAGTCTATGGAAACATATGTCGAATTCAGAAAGGGATACCTTACTGGTCCTAGGAAAGAGGGACCGGATGAAGTATGGCCTGATGAAGGAAGCCCTGTTTGGGAAATATGGTCTTACCCCCAGAAAAGCACATGTTAAGGTTTAGAAATAGTCACAAGCTGTCTAACCAGTCATGTGTGGATTTTGTGGAGTAATCCAGTAAGGTACTGGATGGTTCAGAGAGGGGAAGTAAAGTGAGTGATCACAATGAGCTGTACAATCTTTTCATGGACAAGCACATGTTCAGTGATTGTTTTCACCAGGACCGGGTTGATTCTAAGATCACTATACCCAGGGAGTTTGACAAGAAAGTAGACCTCTGGATCAGAACAAGGGTCCACAAAAAGGTACCTGGGGCATCACCAGAAAGGTGGACAGGGTCACCACCAGAAAGGTTACATCCATATGAAGGAGGGGGAGACAAAGGCAACACAAAAAACTTCTCGAAATGCCCTGAAAAGAGTTTTCCGGGTAGAGATTCCCAGTCCAATCTTGAAAAGAAAAAGGATTGCCTTAATGGGAAGGTGTGACAGACTTCTGGCTCAAGTGCCATGTGTGTTACCAGTATGGTCACTTTGGGTGACAAGGAGATGGTGTTCAAGGCTCACATGCTTGACAATACTAAAATGTATGGGCAGTGCTCAGTATCAATAGGTGGAGGGTGGAGGGTGGAGGCTCTGAGAGACACATAACCAGTATGTCTACTGTAGGGTGTCATCTGGAGTCTTCAAACTAGCTAATTCTTGATGTGGTGCCCCAGGGTGTGATAACAGACAACCAGGTGAGTCACTATCTAGTAGCTCTAGTTTCTTTTGAATAAGGGTGGACGCGGTGGTCTGAGGTTCCTGAATGGCATCTGTGAGTCCAGCCATGCCTGTTGACTGTTAGGAAATGGCCTCGAGCACACCATCTAGAAAGAGATGTAGCTCACATACCACTTTGTGTTCCTGGGTTGCCTGAGTGGGTATGCCTGACCACACAGTCCATAGCAGCCTGCCTGGTGGGGCCTGCCTGAGTTAGCTGGGTGGCAAACTGAAGGAGGGCCATCCTAGACAGAGTTCTGCAAGGTGTAGAGCGAGTACCCCACTCTTGGGGACCTACAGCAGCAGGCCTAGGCCCAGACAGCTGGTGACACCTCTGGCGATAACCTCACTTTTTGAGAGAATGGTCTCCCATATAGTGAGACTATGGTACCTGAGCCTGGGCCAGCACATTTGTTGGTGTCTCCTCAGTGCCACCTGGCCTTGCTACTGGAGGTGGATCATGCCATCCCTCAGGCAGGCTATCTGGGGCAGGCCTAACCACTGATCAACTGGTCACCCACTTTTACTGGCATCGGGTGAGATATGCAATCAGATGCAGTCCGCAAACCATGCGTGCCAGGCCCGTGGGAATTCAGGGCTAAAACAAAGATACCACCTGCTTCCATTCCCTGTAGGGGGAGCACCCTTGGAAAGGTGGGCATTGGCATTGATGAGCCTCAGAACCCCAAGACTACCTTAGGCAACAGGTTTATCCTGGTCTTGGTAGACCATGTCAGCCAGAACCCAGGGGCCATACCCTTGAGGTCACTGACTGTGCCTGTGGCGGCCAGGGCACAGATGAGAATATTTAACTGTCTGGATTTCCTCAATAAGAGTGTTTCTAACAGGGGCATCAGCTTCATGCCTGCTTACATGAAGTCCAAATGAGAAGACTATGGGGTAACTTACAAATGTCCCACTTCATACCATCCCCTGACTAATGAACTTGTTTGCAAGATTCCACAAGACCCTGAAAGGCATCATTACAAGCCTACCAGAATCCATGACTTGTAAGTAGGACGTCTTGCTCCATGCCCACTATTTACCTACAGGGAAGTGCCTCAGAAGGAATTGGGAATCAGTCCCCTTGAACATCTGCTTTGCCACCCTTTGTGTGGACATCTTGGTTTTGTGAAGGACGATTGGAGCAAGTTTCCAAGACATTCCCGCAAGATGTACTGAGCTACATGTTCACTCACTGGTCTCAGAAGAAGAGCTTCTGGAAGGAGGCCACTGAGAATTTAAAGGCCAACCAAGAAGTCAGGAAGCAGAGGTATAACCAGAAGGCCACCCTGGTGGAGTTTCACCTTGCCCAAAAGGTATTGATGATGGGGCTTATGAAGCCTTGAGCCTAGGCGGAACAGTGGAATTAGCCATAGGAGGTGAAGGTGCAGAAAGTGGAGGTCATCTACCAGGTGGACCTCAAGATATCTAGGAACTCCTAAATGTTAGCTGCTTCAAGCCCCATTTTGGGAAGTCTGCTGCAACTATGTTCCTGGTGAAAGATGATTTTAAGGAGGAAGAGAGTGACCCTCCCATACCACCTACCTTCCGAAGAGCGAGATGGGTAGGTAGAAGTAGTTGCCTTTTCCTCTACCCTGACCCCAGAACAACAGAGGACTGTCACCACTTGTTTGAGAAGTTTGCTTCTTTACTCTCATTTAACCCAGGGCTCACTGATTGGTGTACTCATGACATTGACATGGGGAATAAAATGCCTGTCAGGAATAAAATCTGCAGGCACTCAGACAAACTGAAGACCAGCATCAGGGATGATGTTTGAAGATGTTGGATTTTGGGGGTGATGGAGCCCCCCTGTAGTCTCTGGTTCACTCCAGTGGTACTGGTGCCCAAGGCTTCTGCACTTCAGAATGTAGGTTCTCTGTGGATAACTGGTGTCTCAGTGCAGTAACCAAGACTGATATTCACTCTTCTGCATAGTTGATGAGCTTATTGTTCAGTTAGGGGCTGCCAAATTCCTCAGCACCTTGATTTCAGGGCACTGACAGAGAGTCCTGGCTAAGGGGGGCAAGGAGGAGTCAGCAGTCTCCACAACAGAGGGCCACTTTAATTTTAAAGTAATGCCCTCTGGATTAAATAATGCCTCTTCTACTTTCCAAAGGCTGGTCAACTGGGCCCTGGCTGAGCTAGAAAATTTCAGTACCACCTACTTGGAAGACATTGCTGTTTTCATCTCCAGCTGGAATGACCACCTGCACCTCCTCCAGCAAGTGTTTCAGGCTTTGCAAAAGGCAGGCCTATCAGAGCCAGTAAATGCCAGGTATGCTAGGGATCAGTTGTATACTTGGACTATCAAGTCAGTGAAGGCAAAGTTCAGCCTCTTCAGCCCAAGAGACAGACATTTATGGCTTACAAACCTCCCACGATGCAGACCAACGTGTGAGCCTTCTTAAGCTACACAAGATTTGTCAAGGGAAATAGCACCCTTGTTGCATCCTTAACTGAGCTGCCTGAAAAGGTGATTTGGACAGAGGTGTGCCAGAAAGAATACGATACTCTGAAGGAAGGCGTGTGCATAGCACCAGTGCTCAAGGACACTGACTTCTCCAAAGAATCCATAGTTCAGATGGATGATTCAGAGCATGGCATAGGGGCTCTCTTGTTTCAGTTAACTGATGAGGTCTTGGACCAACGTGTAGCCTTCACCAGTGGAAGTCTACTTGCCAAGGAACAGAGGTGGAGTGCAATTGAAAGGGCAGCGTTTGTAGTTGTCTGGGCACTGAAGAAGTTGAGACTATACCTGTTCGGGACTCACTTCTGGGTTCAGGCAGGCCACAGACCTCATAGATCACTGATGCAAATGCAGGGTGTGAATCCAAAACTGTTTAGTTAGTCCATCTCCCTACAGGGAATAGACTCTATGGTGGAACAATGCACTGGGTCCGACCACGCCAATGCTTATGGTCTTTTCATGTTTTTCTGCCTTATCAATGGTATCTGCCATGAGGGTGGATCGTTCTCCTTGCTCTCTGCTGGGGGAAAACATGTTGGAAATGATTATCTTTTAGGTAGCATTACCCCAGATCTTTACCTTCTGTTGCTGAACCTGCTTTTGTTGGCCACAGAACTCTGCCTAATTTAGTCCTGCTAATCAGTGTAAAGTGCTTTTGGTCTCCCTTTTAAACATGGTTAAATTGGTATATACCTAATTGGCATATTTAATTTACTTATAAATCCCTAGTATATCATAGTACATGTACACAGGGCCTAAAAATTAAATGTTTCTGGTGGGCTGCAGTACTCATTCTGCCATCTACTAAAGTAGCACAGTACAACATGTCTCCAGGCCTGCCATTGCAGCTTGGGTGTGCAGTTGTAAAGCTGTCATTTCGACCTGGCAAAACAAATCTTTTGCCAGGCCTGCACTTTCTTTTTTATCTTTATAGATCATACCTAAGGTAGGCTCCAAATGTCCATGGTCAGTGAAAAACCTTCAAAGTAATTTTTCACTGTGGCAAGGCTGGCTCTTCCAAAGGTTAAATGGTGTACACTGTTAACTTTAATAAGTGCCAAATTCAGTTTGGGAGTAGCCAGGAAAATGCTTCAAGGGCTCATTTTAAATGGTTTATGAAGTCCAAATTAATGGTAAAGCCAGGGTTTATAATACTGTTTTGAAAAAGCCACTTTTAGAAAGTTGTCATTACCCTCCCTGAAAACCAAAAGGCTTCCCTGCCAGTGTCCATCTGTCACCTGACCCTGATGGCTCCCCTGTGTTGGGATGTGTATTGCTCCCAGACAGTGTACAAAGGTCCCTGAGGATGGGAAGGGGCTATACCATGCCCCTTCTGGTGGATTAATGGATGCCTACCTTGTGACTGGCAAATCACGCGTAGGCCTGCTTCCTCCTTGTGTCTCTAGTAAGGCTGGCACCAAACCCAGTGGGGTAGAGGAACTGACCAAAACTAGCTTAGAAGTGGGACAAAGGCTTGCCCTACACCCACATGTAGCCACTGGTCAGAAATGTGGACCCGCACAGATCTCTCCTCAGAGTGTCTGACATTGGAAGAAAGACGGGACCTGCTTGCCTTGAACACAGTACTCTAGATGTGACTCTGAGTGTCAGTTGGCTGACTTCCTGTTTGAAGTAGAGGGACACAACAAGCTTCCAGATGCCCTTTCCCTGCAACTACCCAGCTGACCAATTCTAACTTGACCTGCTGTGGACACTGCTGCTAGTCTCTGGTGAAGTGAGTCCTCACCCCCAAGAGGTGACCCCCCACCCAATCCTAGACTCTTGGCTAGTGTTACACTGTTCTCCTCCTGCTTCTATACTGCAAGAAGAGGGACTAAGAAAATTGATACCAGCTTTCTGCCTGGAGAACTGTTGGAAACTTGGCCCGCCATCAAAGACGCAGCAGTCGATGTCAAACCGACAGTCAACCTAAGCCTGCCGGTTTGCCACACTGAAGGAGATCTGACTTCCAGAAACTCTTCTTAGTCTGAACCCAGAGGGCTTCATTGGTACCAATGCCAAGCAACAACTTGTCGACTTACCAGCCTTCCTGGGCACTAATGTCAGACTTCATCCGCTCGGAGCTTTCCTGCCTTCATCATTGTCCACACAGGGACCCCCCTCTTTTGCTCTACCACTGTCCTGCCCCAGCCTGCTACTTGTCCAGTTGATGACTCATCAAAGACCACATTTCTATAGGAAAAGCATTTTTGTTTTCGTAATAATTGAAGCGCTGTTTGATTAATCTTCATTAAACTTTTTTTTTAAACTGTTATTCCACCTTAGCTCCTAACTTGGTGAGTTTGGTCAAGTAGGGCCGAGAAAAAGAGGGGGGGGGGACCCAAAATGTGTTCTCTACATCCATTTTTCCTTAGGAACTTTAGACACAGCTATAGCCTAATTTGATGTAATGATATACATCACATTTGGCAGAAAGCTAGGACTTGGTCCTGAAAGACTTTTTGTGATTTGGTTAAATCTGTTAAACAATAAAAGCTCTTAAAAATTGTATATTTCACACCACATGGGATCCGCAGACCTGAGAGATCACCTGCTGAGATCTGATTGGCTGCAACCATATCAACAACGATATGGTGGCAGCCATCTTAGGACTCGGGACTAAGGCCCTCATTACAACCCTGGAAGAAAGTCCCGCTTACCGCCGTGTCGCCGGCCGCCAACATAGCGTGAACGCGGTGGTATTCCGCTACGGGTATTATGACCCACACAGAGAAATCCGCCACAATACAGGCACCCACACAAGTCCGCCGCACCAAAGGTCAGTGATAAACTGGCGAAAGCAAAACTCACACAGTCACGCCACCAGGAATATGCCCACAATATCACGACCCATGAATCAACGCAGCGGTCTTTCAACCGCGGTAAACCATTGGCGGTACACACCGCCGTGCTCAAAATACACACACACTAACAAAACTACACCACATTGGACAATTCAAAATACACACACCTGACACACATACACACACCACACCCACACACCCAATTCAATATTAAACACACACCTACATTACCCAAAACCCTTTCAATTAAAAAATTTGAACAATCAGAGAGAGAGAAAAGCAAAGACCACACCATCATCCAGAGGCACAGAACACCGTCACACATACAGCATCCATGCACATCACAACACAGCACCCCACACTTTACCTCACACATCACTCACACCGCATCATGGCACCTCAAAGACACCCCAGGTTTTCTGAGGAGGAGCTCAGGGTCATGATGGAGGAAATCATCCGGGTAGAGCCACAGCTATTCGGATCACAGGTGCAGCAGATGTCCATTGCAAGGAAGATGGAGCTATGGCGGAGAATCGGCGACAGGGTCAAAGACGTGGGACAGCAGCCCAGAACCAGAGATGCCATCAGGAAGAGGCAGAACTACCTACGGGGGAAGGTATGTTCCATGGTTTCAAGACACCAGATTGATGTACAGAGGACTGACGGTGGACCCCCACCTCCTCCCCCACAACTAACGACATGAGAGGAACAAGTCTTGGCGATCATGTATCCTGAGGACCTTGCAGGAGAAGCAGGAGGACTGGACTCTGGTAAGTCAAATCTTTACTACTTTATCCCCCCCACCCTACCTGCATGCCATCACAAACTCCTACCCCTAACCTTACCCCCATCACTCCAACACCTCAAATATACCCCACTAGCACAACCCACCCATCCCAATACCAAGCCCTGCATGCAACAACAATGCACTGACCCCATCACAGACCTGCATGGACACCCATCATCACAGCATGCCCAGTAGAGGGACTCACCCAACCCACATATTCACCAATCGCACAAGGCCAAGGCGACAGTGCAAACACATTAATACAGGGGAACACCCCCATTGCACAAGATGGCACACACAGATACAATAACAATGCATTTACATCCCAACAGGACCCCTACCCAACGTCACTGCACAGGAAGTGCCAGCCATATCCAGTCCCTTCACAGAAGAGGCCCACAGTGATGACAGCAGCTCTGCACGCCCGGATCAGGATGACCAGCCTGGTCCATCTGGGACCTCTGGACAGTCGGTTCCCCTGCCACAGTCCCAAACCACCACAGAACCTCCCCCCTCAGGAAACACCAGCACAGCACCTGCCCAGCGGACCCATGCCACTGTCCCCAGGACACGTCAATCAGCAGTGTGTCCACCACTACAGGGACCCCAGGCAACCCTGTGTGCCCACTGCCACTGACCTCTGGACGATTAGGGACCTGGGGTCAGGGGCAGTGGGTACACGGTTCAGGGGACAGAGGCACAGGACAACAGGGAAGCTGGGAGGACTGCTGTGCGACAGCGGGAGGACAGGCCCAGGGAACCCACTCTCCACGAGGCACTCTCCAACATCATGGGAGCATACCACCATTCCCAGGAGACCTTGGGCACGGTACTGGCCAAGTTTCAGGAGACCCAGCGACTACAGGAGGGACACTACATGGGGATCAGGGCTGACCTCACCAAAATATACACAATCCTGGTCACCATAGCAGGGGTGCTGGCTGATATGGGCAAGACCATGAGGGAGGCAGCGGGACAACAAAGGGCCCCTGACACTAGCCAAACCGTGGAACAGCCTTCCATCTCTGCCGGCGCTAGTGGACAGGAGGCCCCGCCATAGGAACAACAGGCCACCAGCACCCCACTCCCTGCAGAAGGAGAACCACCCCGCAAACGGTCCCTGTGATCCAGGCAGAAGACAGAGAACATTGCCAAGACCCCCGCCAGGAAATAAGACCCGCCTGATTGTCCAACTTGAACTGCCATTACTCCCCTTCCTATGCCCCATTGGACAATGCACCTGTGATACAAATAGACTGGGCTCTACTATGGACCTTCCTCAACCATCACCCTGGCCCCTTGCACATACCCCTATACTTATTAGCCCCTAAATAAACACCCATCAATCACAAACCAACCTGGAGTCAGTCTGATCTTTCACAAATATACTATTACAACGTTAGCAACAAAAATCAATGTAAATGTTCATTTACTCATGCCAGTGCATGACAGTTATTAAACTGTAAACTTTGCACTTGGATAGCGCACTACTCACCCGTTAGGGTCTCAAGGCGCTGTACTCATACCACTATGGAACCCCTCCTGGCTTTTCCCTGTGAGGTGCCCACTCCTGGGCACCCCCAGGGTGAAGCCAGGCATCCAAGCGCTGTTGGGGCCGTTGTGGAGATTAAGCAAGCTATTGCCCAGAGTTGCACTCATTAATTAGATTAGGCACTGAGGTGAGAATGATCTGGTCCAAGGGAATTGAGCCCAAGACCTGCCGAAGCAGGACTTGAACGCTGGTCTTGAGCCAGATCTCTGCTTCAGGGTCTGCCGCTCTAACCATTGTGCCACACTTCTCCACTCTCCACTTCTCCATTGGGAAGCAGTACATATAGCAGAAGGCAGAATGTGGTACCCAGATCTGCAGAAAGTAAATCCAAAGGGAATTCAGTGTCCATAGACAAAGGTTAAGAGGCTGACATGTACAATGTCCTACAGTATTCAGAAATGTGAGGAGGAGTTACATTCTCTTACCTGTGTGTCACTGGAAGTACTGCATGATGATGTTCATTCTGTTGTCAATATCTTCTTCCTCTGCCTCCTCTTCCTCACTGTCCACAGGCTCCACCGCTGCCACAAGACCATCACCAGGCTCATCCTCCAGCAGAAAAGGCACCTGGTGTCTCAATGCCAGGTTGTGCAACATACAGCTGCCACGATGATCTGGCATACCTTCTTGGGTGAGTGGTATAGGGAGCCACCTGCCAGATGGAGGCACTGGACTCTGGCCTTCAGGAGGCCGAACGTCCTCTCAACAATACGCCTAGTTCGGCCATGTGCCTCATTTTAGCGGTCCTCTGCCCTTGTCCTGGCATTCCTCACTGGGGTCAGTAGCCATGAGAGGTTGGGGTAACCAGATTCAGCTGCAAATTTCGAGGGATACCTGTTAGACACACACTAACCCTTAGGGACTACCCCACACCCAGACACCTACTCATACTTTGTGGTGACCTTGGGCTCACCTATTAGCCACACCCACCGCCTCTGGAGTTGGCCCATCACATAAGGGATACTGCTATTCTGCAAGATATAGGCGTCATGCACAGAGCCAGGATACTTGACATTCACATGGGAGATGTACTGGTCCGCCAAACACACCATTTGCACATTCATCGAATGGTAGCTTTTTCTATTTCTGTACACTTGTTCATTTTTGCGGGGGGGACAAATGCCACATGTGTACCATCAATGGCACCAATGATGTTGTGGATATGTCCCAGGACATAAAATTCAGCTTTCACTGTGGGCAAATCCTCCACCTTGGGGAACACGATGTAGCTGCGCATGTGTTTCAGCAGGGCAGACAAAACTCTGGTCAACACATTAGAAAACATTGGCTGAGACATCCCAGATGCCATGGCCACTGTAGTTTGAAAAGACCCACTTGCCAGGAAATGGAGCACTGACAGGACCTTTACTAGAGGGGGGATACCTGTGGGCTGGTGGATAGATGACATCAGGTCTGGCTCCAATTGGGCACACTGGTCTTGTATTGTGGCACGATCAAGTCTGTATGTGATTATGATGTGTCTGTCTTCCATTGTCGACAGGTCGACCAGGGGTCTGTAAACTGGAGGATGCCGCCATCTCATCATCTGCCCCAGAGGTTGTAGCCTATGGAGGACAACGGTGAGCAGAGGGTCATTTACCACATAGATAGCACAACTGTGTCTGCAGTAATGTTAGTAAATCATTGTGTGAAATAGTTAGTCCGTATATTTGCCAATATGTGCTGTGATGCAGTTAGGTGCCATGCCTTGTGCACCCCTGAAATGGCGGCTGCCTGGCTTGTGAGGAGGGACAAGGGGAAGTGAGGTAACTGCGCTGGAGTTGTGCAGCATCGCGGTAGGCGGTCGAACGTCGCCATGCAACTCAGCATTGGTTATCATTGGGCCCTATGGGTTCCAGGAGCCAATGGCCATGTACGCCGGTGGTGAGGGTATGCACCGCCACGGATGTGACCGCCACTTCCTATCTCTTCACTCACTTGATACCTGACCATCAACAGGAGAGGACAACAATGCAAGTGCTGCTGTGACCTGAGTCTGGAAGCGACAATGGCTCATGTGTCTGGGGAAAGGGCCCCTGCCTTCACTGCGGAGGAGTTGGACAAACTGGTGGATGGGGTCCTCCCCCAGTACACGCTACTCTATGGTCCTCCAGGCAAACAGGTGAGTACACTGTGAGCATGATGATTGGGCAATACCTGTTTGGAGTGGTGTGGATGGAAGCCACATGTTGGGGGGCT
This sequence comes from Pleurodeles waltl, assembly GCF_031143425.1. Lineage (NCBI taxonomy): Eukaryota > Metazoa > Chordata > Amphibia > Caudata > Salamandridae > Pleurodeles > Pleurodeles waltl. Next base: position 969,512,431 of record NC_090437.1, read on the forward strand.
GAGGGCTGCATGTGAGGATGGTCAGTGTATGTGCTTTAGGGCACGGGTGGGAACTGGTGGGCAATGAGTATGACAGTGCGGACAAGTGAGTAATTTCCTTTGCTCCTGTACTTTCCCTCTAGGTCAGCACCCACCAGAAGAAGGGTATTTGACGTGTCGTCGACAAGGAAGTGCGGACCCTGAGGGTCTATTACAGATGGAGCACCCACTGCCGCAAGAGATGGGAGGACCTGCGCCGCTGGAGCAAGAAGATGGTGGAGGACCAGCTGGGGCTGGCCTCCCAACGTGGAAGGGGTGCCTGTCACATCATGACCCACCTGATGTTCCGCATCCTGGCGTGGCCTATCTGGAGTTAGATGGGTGCTTGAGGGCATGACAGCAGCCACAAGGGGGTGAGTACAGTGTCATAAGGCTGACTCTGCGCGGTTTAGGAGGGATCTGGGTGGGGGGGGTGGGCTGTGGGTGCCCCGAGGCCAGGGCGGTCATGCCAGGGTAGGTCCCTTGTTTGCAGGATCAGAATCACCCCTACCCCAATGGTACAATTGTGCAGCTACTAGTGTGCAGGGTCCTGTGGGTGTCAGGTGTGCATTTGTTGGCATTAGGCATTGTACCCCATGGGTTGGTGACTACCATAGTGACTGGTTGGGTAAGGCCTAGTGCACAGGGCAGCTCTGTGTGTGTTGTGTCCACCAACGGAAGTGGTATTGCTGGCATTGACCATGTGTGTCCTCTGTCTTTCCCCCCCTTCTTGTTTTGTCACCCTGTCCTTGTGTGCATTAGCATCATCTGGCGGAGGAGCAGAGGCACCGGTGATGGAGGGAGCTGCATCCCACATGGCCCAGGAGGGTGAAGGCACCAGTGGGACGGAGGGCGAGGGGAGCTCCACGAGGGGGACAGGAGGTGATACCAGTGACTCCTCCTCTGATGGAAGCTCCCTGGCGGCTGCGGACACCTCTGTGCTAACCCCAACAACAGGTACGGCCGCCGCCCCCTCTACCAGCACCGCCCTCCCAGCAGCCCCTCAGCGTGTTTCCTGTGCCCGCTCACCCAGGAGGGTGGGCATCTCCTTCCCCCCAGGCACCTCAGGCCCTGCCCCAGTCAGCCCTGCTGCCCTCAGTGAGGAGGCTATTGACCTCCTGAGATCCCTCACTGTTGGGTAGTAAACCATTCTGAATGCCAACCAGGGTGTCGAGAGGCATTTGCAGCAAACAAATGCATACCTGGAGGGCATTCATTCTGGCGTGGCGGCCCAACAGAGAGCATTTCAGGCTCTGGCCTCAGCACTAATGGCAGCCATTGTCCCTGTGTCCAGCCTCCCCCTCCAACTTCCATTACCCAGACCCAATCCCCTCTACATCAGCCTATCCCAAGCACACCTTCAGACCATCACTCACACACATCAACAGACAAAAGCGGCTCAGGAAAACATAAACACCACACATCACACAGGCACTCACACAAGCACCATACCCATGCACACATACCAACATCCACTTCCTCCACTGTGTCCCCATCCTCCACGTCCTCCACTTCCCACCCAGTCTCATCTCCACTCACATCTGCATGCAATACATCATCAGCCACTGCCTCCATCACCAGCACGTCCATCACAACACACCGCTCACGTGCAATCACAACCCCCACTACCATTCACATGTCCCCTTTGTCCTCTCCCAGTGTGTCTGTGAGCCCTCCTCCCAAAGTACACAAACGCAGGCAAACACCCACTCAACAGCCATCCACCTCACAACAGCCTCCAGCCCATGCACCTTCACCCAAACTCAGCAAACGTACACCTCCTACAACCACTACCTCTTCCTCCACTCCCACACCCCCTCCATGTTCCCATCCCAGTGTGTCTAAAAAAAATTTCCTATCTAACTTGAACCTCTTCCCTACACCTCCCTCTGTCCATCCCCTAGGGCCAGGATGTCTAGATCCCAGCCCAGCACCTCAGCCACCACATCTGCGTCTGCTGTGATCCGTACAAGTCCGGTGGTTCGAAGGGGGCACCCATCAGAGCTCCCAGTGTGCCACCTACAGATGTGAAGGACCACCCGATTCCGCCACCTGCCAATGTCAAAAAGGGTACGGCTTCCAGCAGGGGAAAGTCGCACCACCTACCCAGCAAGGCCTTGCCCAAACACAGAGAGAACAAGGTCCCAGCAGTGACTGCCAAGGTGGGGAAGGGCCACAAGACAAAGGGCAAACCACCTCAGGGCACAATGCCTCCTGGTGAGGGGCTGGTGACCACCCTTTCGTCAGGGATGCCAGCGACCTGTACCACAGTCACCACCGCCGCAAAAACCGCTACCTGCAGCGCTGCTGCCACAACGTCAGTCTGCAGCATCCTCCCAAAGGATCAGCCATCCGAGGCTGCTAGAGACGGTATGGTGTCTCCCTCCACAACAACAGACACCTGCACCACGGCCAGCAGCATCTCCACCGCAGCCACCGCCACCTGCACCACCATCTGCACCGCCATGTGCCCAGCCGGTGCCACTCTATCGGACGTCAGCAGCATCACCAGTGGCTCTGCCTCCATGGAGTACCATGGTACCTGTTTCAGGTTCATCGCGTGGCTCAGCAACCCAGGTGAGAGGATGTTAACTGCCACACCCCAGGTGCAGCATCACTGGGCACAAAGCCCCCTCCAGAACCAGTGGAGAGATACAGCCACTCACCCAATCCTTGGCAGGATGAAGCGCACTGGCCACAAAGCCCCCGCCAGAACCAGTGGTTAGATACAACCACTCACCGAATCCTTGGCAGGATGAAGCGCACTGGGCACAAAGCCCCCTCCAGAACCAGTGGAAAAAGGCATCCATTCACCCAATCCTTGGCAGGATGAAGCACACTGGGCACAAAGCCCCCTCCAGAACCAGTGGAGAAAGGCATCCACTCACCCAATCCTTGGCAGGATAAAGCACACTGGGCACAAATCCCCCTCCAGAACCAGTGGAGAGATACATCCACTCACCCAATACTTGGCAGGGTGAAGCAGACTTTGCACAAAGCCCCCTCCAAAACCAGTGGAGAAAGGCATCCACTCACCCAATCCTTGGCAGGATGAAACACACTGGACACAAAGCCCCCTCCAGAACCAGTGGAGAAATGCATACACTCGCCCAATCCTTGGCAGGATGAAGCACACTGGGCACAAAGCCCCCTCCAGAACCAGTGGAGAGATACATCCACTCACCCAATCCTTGGCAGGATGAAGCACACTAGGCACAACACCCCCTCCAGAACCAGTGGGGAGATACATCCACTCACCCAATCCTTGGCAGGATGAAGCACACTGGGCACAAAGCCCCCTCCAAAAGTAGTGGAAAAAGGCACCCACTAGAGAAACTGTGGCTTTGCACTCCCTAGGACCAAGCAGTCGGCAAACCACCCACTTGAGGCACTTAAGAGATTGTGGCTTTGCACTGCCCAGTACCAAGAAGTGGGCAAACCACCCACTTGAGAGACTTGAGAGACTGTGGCTTTGCACTCCCCAGGACCAAGCAGTGGGCATGGAGCCCCGTCGAGGAGCAGTGGCACCGTACCATCTTCCGGCTGAGGTGCCCCCCCTCCCTTTCCCCCTGAGGTGCCTGTGTTTTTTCGACCTGATGCCCCTGCAGTGTTCTCCCTGTTTTGAGGCAGGTGTCATGTGTGGGCTTCACACATGCTTTTTGGGACCACTGACCACGGACATTTACAAGGGACAGTGTACGGCCTTGTGTACATAATGTAAATATTTGTATATACTGATTATTTGATTTTCTCTTGATATATCTGAATGTTCCAATATAACAATGATTACACTCATTTCCTTTTGTTCTTGCATTCTTCCAGGGCGTGGCAGGGTGTATCTGTATTGTTGGTGGATGTGTTTGTGTGTATGGTGTTTTGGGTGAGGTTGGGGGTGTTGTGTGCTGCGTGTGTGTGTCACTCTCTTTTCCCTCCTCTCCTCCCCTGTGTGCTAGGTGCAGTACTCACCGTTGCCGTCGCCGCCGCCTTCTTCCTACTTCATGGTGTATTAGTAGATACACCAACATGGGGAGGATCTGCAATTCGGGCTCCATGGCGTCCTGGTTCTTCGTGGACTGTCGAGAGGTGAGTGGTTCCCCTTCGTTGTTCAGTTTCCACCGTGCTTTTGATGACGTTGGTAGCACCCCGGAAAAGCTGGCGGATTGGTGCCTTGTAATACGGTGGGTGGTACATTGTCTTCCGCCTGTCTGTTGGCGTTGACCACCGCGTTTTTGTTGCTACCGCCGTGGCGGTCAGAGTGTTAAAGTGGCTGTCTATGTTGGTGGTTTCCGCCGTGGTTGTGATCCCATTTTTTTTACTGCCGGCACGGATGGCAGTGTTATCGCCGCTTTAACACCGACCCCCAGGGTTGTAAAGAGGGCCTAAGTGTTGAGTCTTAATAAAAACAAAAAAAGACCTCGGGGACCCCATTTCCAAAGGCCGGTATGTTTAAAAAGAGGAGGGGTTGCATGGCCACTAAAGCCTCTAAGGGCCCTGGGTGCCCCACCCACTAGTGCCAGCTCAATTACTCTGTGCTGGGCAGGGGAATATATGTTTGCTGTCGTCTGGCGGGATAAATTTTAAATCTCCCACTGGGTGGGAGCAAATATGCCTTTTCTGCCTGCAGCAGCAGGGGCAGAGAAGGCAAACCTTCTCCCAGCTGGCAGGGGATTTAAAATTGCTCCTACCAGATGGCAGCAGACTTTTGTTTCCCTGCCCAAACTCCTCCAGGCATTGAAACACACAATGAGCAAGGGAGCAAGCATAAACAGCTGGGATGGGGTGCCCAGGTCAACAGTAGGTTCGGGAGGGGAGGATTTGTGGCCCTGGCAGATGGGTTCTCTAGGGCCTAATAAAGCTCAGGGGCGGATGAATGGCCCCTCCCTTTTTTATGTTGTGCAGCCCCAGGAACGGGGCCACTATTGGCTTGGGGAGGTTGACTGCCTGTGGGGATTGGGCACAGGGCCTGTGGCCAAATCCCGCCATGCACTAGAGAAGGCCGTGCACAGCGTGAGGTTGGCTGCTTGCAAGGGATGGGGGTTGGACATAGGATCTGGCTGCAAGACAAAGCCCTGTGGCCAACACCCCACTGCACACAGCCAAAGGCCATGAGCAGCAGGTGGTTGGCTGACTGCTGTGGTTAGGCGCAGGGCCTGGCTGCAAGCTAGGCCCTGCGGCCAACCCCATGCTGCGCATGACTAAAGGCAGAGCATGGAGTAGGGTTGACTTCCTGTGGGGGTTTATCCAGGGGGCCTGCTGTAGGCCAGGACCTATGACCAGCACTTTGCTGCACATGGCTGAAGGGCATTTGTGGCAGGGGTTGGCTTTAAATATGGTAGCAAAACATTATTTTACATTAAAAGCCCCCCCTCTAGAAATGCACTGAAAAAAACAAAGGGTACGTTAATAAATGGTACGTAATGTTTTTGTTAGCAAAACAGTAGCCAAGCAGGATTAATTGATTGTTAATGTTAATGAATTAATTAAGATGTGTCTTGCAATTGTACGGAAATGAACATGGAGTATGGATAGACAAAAGTTGCCTATAGAGGTAGTGGACTCGAGATAGCATTCTTTGTAATGCCCCATGGAAATCTGGGGAATATGTGATTATATTGATGAAAGTATCATATCCTGATAACCTGGTCAGCCCATTAGGGTAAAATATTGTGAGAACCCGGAAAATGCAAGCCAACTGGGGCAAAATGTGTAGCTGTATGGTTACTGACATTGATTTATATTTAAAATTAAAATGATATTTATTTCTATATGCTTAAAGGTAAAGGAACAGGCATTCACTCCGGTAGAATGCTTATTGCAAAATGTGCATTTAATATGTGTATGGTATTAATTTTATGGACTCATTTACAATAATTCTTGACTCACTGTTCCAATTGAGGTACATATTGTAACATTTGAAATATGGTGTTTACAATAATTGATTGTAATTTGATTTTAATATTTTTCATTTCAAATGAATGTCAGACCATGTTGCAGTCTGTTGTTTGTCTCCATGAGTTGCACTGATGGTAAATATAAACACATAGGAAATGAATTGCCCACCCACAGAACTGTGAGCAAGGCTGCAGCCGAAATACATTGGGAGTAGCAATGATTACAATAAATCACCTTTGCATCAGAATCATTGGTGTACACAGTTTTCCGTTTGCATGGTTAATGAAGCTGTTCTGGTTTAATATACTGGCCCGCATTATGACACTGGCGGTAAATCCCACTTACGCCACGCTGGCGGCCGCCAACTTACCTCCGCGTTGGCGGATATCCGACCACCACATTTGACACACACACACTAATTTGACAGAATTCAGCCACATACACAATTCCGCCAGACCAAAGGTCAGTGATAAACTGGTGGTCTCGAAACCCATACCGTTACACCAAAAGAACAAGGCCCATCACATTATGACCCATGAATCACCACGGCGGACATTCAATGGTGGTAAACCATTGGCTGTACACACTGCTGTGCTCACAATGGACATCCACATACAAAACAACACCACATTGGACCATTCAAACAACACACACCTGACACCCATCACACACATCACCCACAACACCATAAAACACACACCCACAGTACTCACAACCCTTTACGATTCCAAATCATTGGTACCAGACTCACACCAATACCACTGCAACAACTAGACACACACACCACTCACACCCATACACCCCTCACGCACTTCACATCACCCACCCCAACGTATTACCAAACACACCCTCACCAACACATATCATATAACACCCATGGCACCCCAAAGGCACCCCATTTCACTAAGGAGGAGTTAAGGGTCATGGTGGAGGAAATCGTCAGGGTAGAGCCACAGCTATTTGGAGAACAGGTGCAGCAGATATCAACAGCAAGGAAGATGGAGCTATGACGGAGAATTGTGGACAGGGTCAACGCCGTGGGACAGCACCCCAGAACAAGGGACGACATCAGGAAGAGGTGGAACCACCTATGGGGGAAGGTACGTTCCATTGCAGCAAGACACCAGCTCACTACACAGAGGACTGGTGGTGGACCTCCACCTCCTCCCCCACAACTCACAGTATGGGAGGAGCAAGTCTTGGCAATACTGTATCCTGAGGGCCTGGCCGGAGTTGGAATAGGACTGGACTCTGGTAAGTCAACTTTCAACAACTATCACCCCCATACCTGCATGCCATCATACACCCTCACCCTCACTCCCATCACCCCACTCCATCCCACACACTCCACCATCACATCACACTAATCCCAATGCCAAGTCCTGTATGCTGTACCAATGCATGGACACCCCTCACAGCCCTGCATGGACACTCATTACTAGACCATGCACAGCATGGTGAAACTAACAATCCCACCATACACCAACATTCACAAGTAAAAGCTGGCAGGGCAACAACAACCATAGAGGGGAAGCCAGGGTTGCACAAATTTCATACACATGAAGCATAATACATCATTTACATCCCCACAGGTACCCCAGCCAATGTCACTGGAGAGGAGGTGCCATCACTATCCAGTCCCCCAACAGAAGAGGCCCACAGTGATGACAGTAACTCTGGTCTTCAGGATCTGGATGATCTACCTGGCCCATCAGAGACCACTGGATAGTCGGTCACCCAAGCTAGTCACAGACCACCACAGAGCCTCCCCCATCGGGATCCAACACCACAGCACCCACCCAGCGTCGCCAAACCTCTGTCCCCAGGACACGTCAATCAGCAGTGTGCTCACCTGTACAGGAACCCCAGGCCACACCACCTCACACACAACACAATTGGGGACCTTGGGTCAGTGGCAGTGGAAACACCGTTCAGGGGACAGAGGCACAGGCCAACAGGGACAGTGGGAGGCCTGCTGTGTGCCAGGGGGAGGACAGGACCAGGTAACCGGCTCTCCAGAAGGCACTCTCCGTGATCCTGGGAGCCTACCAACATTCCTAGGACATGATGGGCCAACGTGCAGGAGAACAGGTGGCTGCAGGAGGGACAGTATCAGGGGATCAGGGAGGACTTGCAGGCCTCCAACAACACTCTGATCTCCATAGCAGGGGTGCTGGCAGACATGGCCAACATTATGAGGGAGGCAGTATCACACCAGCGGCTCCTGCCACTAGCCAATCATCTGAACAGCCCTCCACTTCTGCTGTCACTAGTGGCCAGGAGGCCCCGCCACAGGACCAACAGGCCACCAACACCCATTCCCCTGCAGAAGGTGAACCACGCCGTAATTGTTTCCTGCGAACCAGACAGAAGCCAGAGACACTTGCCAAGATTACCACCAGGAAATTAGACTCTCCTGATTGTCCCCCTTGTGTCCCACTCTGTCACCTTGTCCACCTTGAACTGCCATTGCTCCCCTTCCTATGTCCCCATGGACAATGCACCTGTGCTACAAACAGACTGGAACAATACTCTGGACTTTCCTCCATCATCACCCCATCCCATTGTACTTTCCCCTCTATATATGAACACTACAATAAACACTCTTGGATAAAAATCGACTTCGAGTATTTCATGTATTTCAAATATGTATTGATTTAAACAGCTGCATCCATTGCAAATGAACTGTACATAGAATTAATGACCTGTAGCTGGCTATTTTGATCACACCAGGAGAATTTGTCAAATCACCAACATCTGCAAAATGAATATCCATAGGTAACAGTAAGTGGGCAAAGAAGTGGGAAATGCCAGCATGCTAATGCCACACAGAATATAACCAAAGTCATAGAAATGTAAAGTTGCACTGTCTAAACTGTGTGTCATTGGAAGTACTGATGTATCACCAATGTTCTGTTGTCCACATCCTCATCCTCTGCCTCCTCATCCTCACTGTCCTCAGGGTCCACTGCTGCCACAGGGGCATCTCCAGTCTGCTCCTCCTTCAGAAAAGGCACATATCGTCTGAGGGCCAGGTTGTGCAACATGCCACTACTATCTGGCAGACCTTCTTGGGTGAGTAGCACAGGGATCCACCTATCAGATGGAGGCACTGGAAGCTGGCCTTCAGGATGCCAAAGGTCCTTTCAATGATCCTTCTGGTTCGCCCATGTGCCTCTTCATAACGTTCTTCAGCCCTTGTCCTGACATTCCTCACAGGGGTCAGCAGCCATAATAGGTTTGGGTAACCAGAGTCACGTACAAATATTGAGGGACAACATTTAGCCACACACTATCACATACGGCCAGCACCATAGGTATACACCAACATATACCTTTTAGCCACACCCTGTGCCTCTGTAGCTGGGACATCACATTTGGGATGCTGCAATTCCACAGGACAAAGGCATCATGCAATGACTCAAGGATACTTAGCATTGACGTGGGAGATGTACTGGTCCGCCAAGCACACCATTCGGGCAGGGGTCAGGGACAAATGCAACATGTGTTCCGTCAATTGCACCAGTTATATTGGGGATATGTCCCATTGCATAGACTCCGGCCTTTACAGTGGCCAAACCCTCAACCTGGGGCAATGCAATGTAGCTGCACATGTGGTTTATCAGGGCAGACAACACTCTTGTTAGCACGTTTGAGAACATTGGCTGTGACATTCCTGCTACCAAGCCCACTGTCATTTGGAAAGAACCAGTTGCCAGAAAATGGACAACTGATAGCACTTGCACAAGAGGGGGATCCCAGTGGGGTGACGGATAGCAGATATCAGGTCAGGCTCCAATTGGGCACACAGCTCTGTGATTGTGGCCCTGTCCAGTCTATAGGTGAGTATTATGTGACTGTCCACCAGAAGTCTATACATGGGGGTATGTCTCCATCTCCTATTCATCCACAGCGGTAGGTATCTAAGGGACTCAAGAGTGGGAAGGCTGCCACAAACTGAACAATGGAGCCACAACAGCAGTCCGCAATGTGCTAGCATGTTTTGGGACAGTGTCATTTGTGAAGTATATGCCTATTTATCCTGTGACACAGCATTAATCCATAGGCCTGTTCACCCCCGCTGAAATGGCATCTGCCTTTCCTGTGTGGAGGGACAGGTGGAAGTGAGGTAATGCCACTGACGTTGTCCGCCATGGCAGTAGGCGGTTGTGAACACCTGTGCAATTCCTCATTGGGTATATTTGGGCCCTATGAGGTACAGTGGCCAATGGTGATCAATGCCGGAGGTGACGTGTGCACTGCCACGGACGTGACCACTATTTTCCATCAGATTCCTCACTTGTTTCCTGATCTTCCATAGGAGAGGACCTACACTGCATGTGCTGCTGTGACCTGTGTATGGAACCTACCATGGCCCGTGTGACCAGGGAAAGGGCCCCAGCCTTCCCATCTGAGGAGTTGGGGTGACTGGTGGATAGGGTCCTACCCCAGTACGGACTGCTGTATGGGCCTCCAGACCAACAGGTGAGTACACTGTGGGTACGATGCATGTGGCATGAATGCATGGAGTTGTGTGTGAAGGCCTTGTGTAAGGGGAGTGGGTGGATGTCCTCTTTGCGGTGTACACGTTGTGTGCTGGGCTATGTGTGTAGCAATGGTGATTGAAACGGGTATGGTGGGCCATTTGTGTTACTGGCTGGACTGTTTGTCTAATGGTCTTCTCTTGTCTGTATTGCCTCTGCAGGTCAGTGCCCATCAAAAGAAGGGATATGTCGTGCCATCGCCAAGGACATGTGGACCCTGGGGGTCTATGGCAGGTGAAGCACCCACAGTCAAAAACGGTGGGAGGACCGGAGATGCTGGGCACGGAAGAACGCGGAGGCCCAGCTGGGGATGGCTTCCCAACGAGGAAGGGGTGCCCGTCAGACTCTGACCCCCCCGATAGCCAGCATACTGGTGGTGGCCTACCCTGGGCTGGATGGGCACTTGAGGGCATCACAGCAGCCACAAGGGGGTGAGTAAAGTGGCTATTATTGAAACTCGCGGCTGGAGAGGTGGTATCCGGGTGATGGTTGTGTGTCAGTGGGTGCCCCTAGGCCAGGCCAGACATTGCAACATAGGCCTTCTGGTGGAAGGGTTTGAATGGGAAATACTGCTTACCTAGCTTCTTAGTATTCACTATTGGTTAGGGCTGCTTGGGTCTCGGGTGTGCTGAAGTTGGCTGTGTGTACCACTCCTCATTCCTTGTTGAGTAGCCATTTCACTGGTAGGGCCATGCATAGTGTGTAGGCCTGTTCCCTGTGTGTGAGGGTGCTGTGTACGCCAACGGTGGTGTTGGTGCAGTCATTGACCCAGTGTATTCTTTGTCTCCCCCTTTTCTTATTTTGTCATCCTGTCCTTGTGTGCATTAGCATCATCTGGCAGAGGAGCAGAGGCACTGGCGACAGAGGGAGCTGCATCCCACAGGACCCTGGAGGCAGAGTCCAACGACACTGAGGGCACCAGTGGGATGGAGGGCGTGGGGGGCACCCCCACGGAGACTGCAGGGGACAATACAAACTCTGATACCTCCTCCGATGGGAGCTCCCTGATGGTGGCGGATGCCTCTGTGACCACCCCAGCTACAGGTACACCTGCCACTCCTGTACCAACACCGCCCTCCCAGTAGCCTCTCAGCGAGTTGCCCATGCCCGCTCACCCAGGAGGGTGGGCATCTCCTTCGTCCCAGGTACCTCAGGTCCTGCCCCAGTGAGCCCTGCTGCCCTGAGTGAGGAGGCTATTGACCTCCTGAGATCCATCTCTGTAGGGGAAGCAACCATTGTGAATGCCATCCAAGGGCTGGAAGACCAGATGCAGCAATCTAATGCATTCCTGGAGGGCATTCACAGTGGAATGGCGGCCCAACAGAGATCGATTCAGGCTCTGTCCTCCTTTCTGATGGCAGCTACTGTCCCCGTTTCAACCGTCCCCCCTCCAACTTCCACTTCCCAGTCCCATTCTCCTCAACCCCAACCAATCCCAAGCACACAGGCAGACGAGCATGCACACAAGACAACACACGAGTGTCACAGGCAAACACAAGCACCACACTTCATCCCACAGGCACTCACACAAACAACATTAATTTGCAGACACAACAACATCCACTATTTCCACTGTCTCCCCCTCCTCCTCCTCCACCTCTCACCCAGTTATGTCCACACTCACACCTGCATGCACTACATGAATATCCACTACCAGAATCATCACCACACCAAGCAGAACACACACCTCACTGGCAGACACCTCCACAACATCCATGCTCACGTCCCCTGTGTCCTCTCCCACCGTGTCTGTCCCCCCTCCTAAAGTACACAAAGGCAGGCACTCAGACACCCAACAGCCATCCACCTCACAACAGCATACAGCCAATGCACCTGCACCCAAATCCAGCAGACAAACACCTCCAACAACCACTCCCTCATCCTCCACTCTCATTATTCCTTCCGCTTCCTGCCCTAAAGTCCCTAAAAAGCTTTTCCTTTCCCAGATTGACGTATCTGGCCCATCCTGCACGTATGGGCAGGGTAGCAAGGATCCAGCCAAGCACCTCAGCCAAACATTCCACAGGCCCAGTGGTAGCAGCACCTACTCGTGGTGGAAAGGATTCCAGGCCAACAATACTGAAGGGGAAGAAGCATGCACCAGCTACAAAGAAGGCGAAGGAGCCTGCACCAGCTACAAAGAAGGGGAAGGAGCCTGCACCAGCTACAAAGAAGGGGAAGGAGCCTGCACCAGCTTCAAAGAAAGGGAAGGAGCCTGCACTTGCTGCAAAAAAGGGAAGGAGCCTGCACCAGCTGCAAAAAAGGGGAAGGACCATGCGCCAGCTGCAGAGAAGGGGAAGGAGCCTGCAGCAGCAGGAAGAGGGGGGAAGAGGCCATCCACCAGTGCCAGGAAGGGTAAGGGACCCACAACCCATGATCAGGTGGAGAGGAGGCAATCTACGCCAGCGGGAGCTGACAGACATACAACACCACCACCAGCAGCTGTCACAGAGCCCCCACCGCCAGCTGTGGTTGTGCAGTCATCAGAGAGTGCAGGGGCTGAGCAGGTGCCACCCACAACCACCACCACAGTGCAGCCATCGGAGGGTTCAGGGGCTGAGTAGGAGCCTCCCACAAACACCACCGCAGTGCAGCCATTGGAGGGTGCAGGGGCTAAGCAGGAGCCACCCACAACCACCACTAGAGTGCAGCCATCGGAGAGTGCAGGGGCTGAGCAGGAGCCACCCACAACCACCACCACAGTGCAGCTGTCACTGCCTGCAGACGCCATAGATTCCAGCCTCCAAGGGTTATGGATTATGCTCAAGTATGTTGTTGTCTAAGTAAAAACAAATGAATTACATTGGTAAGGGCTTTCAGTCACATCCTTTGACATGTGGAAGCTGTCCAGTTTCCAGCAGCTGTAACAGTGACATAAATATTAACATCCATGGTGTCACTAAGCATTTCATATTTTAATGTGGAGGTTGTTTTAATGACATACATGTTTTAGGACATGACATTGTCAGAGCTTGGTTGTGGAAGTTAACTTTCCAAATGTTAAGTTTATGTTGATTCGATAGTGAAAACACCTTTAAAAATGTTAAGTCAATGGTGAAAATGAATTTGAAATTCACACACTGCAGTTTACTTTACCAATTACCATAACTGTCATTGGCATTTTGAAATGAGTTACCTCAAAAAAACACATAATGATCTTGAGTTATTTTCATGCAGAATGGCTACACCATCACATTGTGGTATGTAGGCCATACAAAGAAGAAGCTAGCACTTCGGTGGAGGGCCCATCTAACACATTGTCATGGAATATCATTGACATAAAAACATGTCCCCGAATATGGAAATAAATGCCATCATACAACATTAAATGGTTGGCCAAGAAAGATTTGCATATGATTTTCTAAGTAAGAAGAATGTTTTTCTTGTTTTGTAAGTTGTTTGAATTTTGTTTGACTCAAATGGTAATATATTTTTCTGTTTTGTTTTCCTTTTCTTAATCAGCAAATGGGTGGATGCTAAGGCGCTAGAACTACTTCAGTCGTTTCTGGTGGGGAGGCAGCAGATTTTAAGTTGTGGAAGGTTTAGGGCCAAGGTCTGTAGTCTACCATGTGAGGTGCCATAGGGCTCTTCATTCAGCCCCACTCTTTTGAACTTGTATGTCTTTCTCCTGGAAGCGTTAGTGAGATCCTTTGGATTCCAGGTACTATCATATACCGACAACACACAAATTGTTGTGTCCCTCACTGACAACCTACCTAAGATGGCTAGGAGATTCAAACTCTGCATTACAGTGTGAGTAGCTGGATGAAGGATAACTTCCTCGAGCTTAATACTGATTAGACCGAAGTTATGGTCTTTGGAGCCCAGCACTATATCTGGTCAGAGCTATGGTGGCCGGAATACTGTGGGGCCCTCCTTACTCCCACAGAGTCAATGAAGAACCCTTGGGGATCTGCATGGCTCCTTCCCTAATTTCAATCAGCAGGTAAATTGAACTATGAGCAGCTGCTTTTTCATAATTCGATCCCTCAGGAAGATCTTCCCTTTTATTCCTGAGGAACTTCGCAAATCAGTGGCTATCGCATTGATCACCTCATGATTAAACTACTGTAATGCTCTTTATCACAATATAAACAGCCATTCCCTGAACAAACTTCAGATGGTGCACAATGCGGCTGTGTGTCTCATTCTCAACACTCCTCAATGTCTTTCAGTGAGAGAAGACCTTTGTAATCTTCACTGACTTCCAGTCAGGAAGCAGGTGACTTTTAAGGTGCTTAGTGCAGTCCACCTTGCTTTACATTGCAAGTACTCACTGGCCATTAGGTCATCCTTTCACCTGTATATGCCAACCAGGTACTTAAGATCAGCTTTAAGCAGGAAAGTTATTGTTCCTAAATTCCTTAAGGTGAGATGGGACGAGTGCTCCTTTTCTGTTGCAGCTGCCAAATTATGGAACACCCTATAAAGCTACATTGCAGAGCTCGACTCCTATGTTTCTTTTAGAAAACACTTAGAAACTTGGCTCTTTTCTTCTCAGTTTGGACTTCCCTGGTATCTCCAGGTTACAGGTTCATAATTTCTTCCTTCTCCCAATTTCTAGCTGGGGCTCGGCTTTCCTTTCTATATCACTCTTCTGGATTGGGTTCTTTCAAAGGGTTTTTGGAATTCCTTGATGCAGCGCCTTTAAACCTTCGGGTTTAGAGCACTTTATAAGTCTTTTTTTCATTTCATTTCATCTATATGTAGGTCAGAGCCCACAACAAGAAAGACTTCTAGTTGACCATTCCCAGGCAAAGGTGCCAACAGGAGTTTTTACTCACCACAGAACTGACTGCCAAAAAAGGTGGAAGTATCTTCAGTGGTGGACCCACCTCACTGATTTAACAAAACGGAGAAGGTTCTGCAGCAGAAAAGGAGGGTGTGTGGGTCACTAACCTCAATGTTGTGGTGTATTGTATCCATGGCTGAGGTTGTAATATACTTTGACAAATCTAAGGCACTCATTTCATGGCTGATGTAGAGTTTTGCAGAAAGTTTACTCCATCACAAGCGTAATGGATATCCCATACACCTTAGGATAAGTGCGGTAGGATATAATGCACTTGGAAAAAAACTGATGGGACATCGGGCACATTTGTGACAGAGTTACCCATCTGAGAATTTCTAGATCTGGACATTAACATTATAAAATGTTGTTATTACAAACACCATCAAATATATTAGACTTTGTCACAGAGTCTGGTTTTGCTGGATAGCTATTCCACCACAAATTGGACAGATATCCATCCACCTTATAATATATAAAGTTGCATTTAAGGAACTCGTAAATGCAATAAGGTAGACATGTCACAGCTGTGACAAGTTGCACAAGCTTCAAACTAAAAATGCAGCACAGTGACAATACTGTAGTTGTAACTTTGTTGAAGTCATAACTTACAGATTGATTGTGGTATCTAACATATTTACAACAAGCCCTTTTCAGTGGGTGGTTCATGAAACTCACACTACTTTGGTGCACATAAACATCTTCGAATGTTCTCTTATTTATATTAAACATTATGACCTTCACCACGACCCTGGTGGTCCAAAGACCGCCAGGGCGGCTGTGGCGGTGTCACCGCCGACGGGCCGGGAGTGAATACTGCTAAATTAGGATTTTGGCGGTTTGGCTGAAGCCAAACCGCGAGCCCTCACTTGTCCCGCCACATTACCACATTCCGCCGGGCAGGAGGTGAGCACCTCTAGCACTGCAGATGGCTTGATACCGCTAGTGGTTTCATGAGGCGGGAGACCTCCAGTATTTTCTGGCGGTCGCACCACCAGAAAAAGCTGGCGGTCTTGCACCCTGGCGACAAGAATAAGCATTCCTGTCGCAGGATACACTCACACACACGTCCACATACGTGCACACATGCACTCACACACTTCTACACACAAACAAACACTTACCTACGCAAACGCAACATACACACCCGTTCACACTGACAAACACCACAAACACGCACGCATTCACTCCCCGGTCCCCCCAGTGTATACATACATTCACACACCCCTCCCCCAAAACATACATACATTCACACCCTCCTCCCCCCTGCACCGCATACACGCACTCACCCACTCTCCACATCCACTGACACACATGCACCCCCTCCCCGTTCACTCACACAAACAAGCACCCCCCTGCCCGGTTCACTCACACAAACACGACCCCCCTTCACTCACACAAACAAACACCCCGATCCCCAATTCACTCATACAAACATGCACCCTCCTCCCCCATCCATTTACTTACACATGCATGCACGCACTCATCCCTTCCATTCGCACTCACGCACTCAATCACTCACACCCGCAGACGCGCACTCATGCACTCACCCCATCCACAAACACTCACACCCCCCACCCCATCCACAAACACTCACTCATACACTCACACCCCCTTCCCCATCCAGAAACACTCACTCATCCCCTCACCCTGTCCACAAACATTCACTCACACATGCAGACACGCAATAACAAACACCCCCACCCCCTGCATTCACGACATTCACACATCCACTCACACACTCACACATGCACACCCCACCCTGTTGGATGATCCATTTACCTTGTCTGTTGAGAAAGTCGTCTGGGAGGGGGTGGGTCCAGGCGCTTCCACCACCAGCAGCGCCTCACCATCTAGACACCGCCACACCGTATTACGGGTTGTAGTACGGTGTGGTCTCTCTTCGGCATGGCGGTACCGGTGGCGGTACCACCTCTCCACCGGCAACCGCCAGCACGACTGGTCTCGGAATTCCACCCGATTTCAGGCGGAAGTCAGAGATCAGTCATATTAGGGCAGTATTTCGGCACCTGCGGCTCTGGTGGTCTTGATGAGGGCCTATGTCTTGACAGAATGATGACATACTATACAACGTATCACATGGATGACATCCCTTGGCCATAGCTTCTGCCTGTACTTTTTTCACAACATCTAAGCCCAACCCAAGTATATGACTGACTACAGTATTTTAAAAAAAGGTGGCATAACTTTTGCATAAAGAGATTTTTAAATGAGAAGTAGGTACCTGATTTAAAGTTTGGTAGACAGGTTAGTCTATCACAAATGTAACTGATAGTCCATCCTCCTTATTATAAGTGCTTTATATCCTATGGCACTAGTAATTAAAGCAACCAAGATGGTCGTGATAGAGTGACCAATCAGCCACCTCTAAAATGGGCCCTATGCCATATGTGTGAGGTAGACCCTGTTTTGGAGTTTGACAGACAACTTACTTCATCACAAATGTGACAGATATCCCACCCTCCCTATTACAAGGGGTAGATAATATAATGCACTTGTAATAAGACACACAGAAAATCCTTGACATTTGTCAAGGATCAATTGGTAATCCCAGTGTGACTTTTAGTGAGATTAGTATGGCAAAAGGCTTTATTTTTGGCCTTTTTATTTTTTTCCTCTGTCCCATGTAAATGATGTGTCCTTATGTGTGCTTTCAGCTTCCTCCGGGATAAGCAAGGGAGACTTTGGCCAAATGAAATGCAGATTTGCAAGTCATCCAGTTGGGTGGAGTTTGTAAATATGTCTCCCATAGCAGGTTTTGATTCTGACCACCTGAGAGCAATGGTTCTCACCCTTGGGTGTCAGAAGTATGTCTGCTGGTGGTAGGCTGTTTAAAACTAGTCAGTCCACACACTGGTAGTTGGTAGTATTTCAGGGGGGCACCTCTAAGGACCCCTCCAGGTGTGTGTGTTAACAAGTCCATCACTAGCATCAATGAGACTTTAAATAATAGACGATGTTTGAAACCAAACATCCCTATTTTTAGTGAACCAATCATGTAGCTGGGGAACTTGTATTGACCAGTGTCTAGCGCATGTACTTAAAATGGCTTCCCTGTTCACTTACTATGTCTAATAAATCGCCTAAGACATACCAGGGGCACATCTGCTAATGTAGATTTGTCCTCACTTGTAATATAATACACCTTGACTTAGGGCTATAAGGCCTGCTGTAGGGGTGATTTACATATATTGCATGCAGTGTAAGGGTACATGGCACATAGACTGTGTGCCATGTTGTGTTTTCACTTTTAGCTGCACCAAGACATGCAGCCTGCAATGGCAGTCTGCATGTCTAGGTTAGGGGTCCCTGAGGGTGGCACAATACATGCTGCAGCCCTTGGGGACCCTTTTTTCTGCCCATGCCCTGGGCACCCGGGGTACAGTTTACTGGGGACTTACAGAGGGGTCCAAAGGTATTGCCAATTGGGGTACAATTGCACAGTTTTAGGGAAAGAGATTTGGCACTGGGGATCTGGTTAGCAGGAACCTTCAGTTAACATTGTATTGAACACCAGGCAAAAAGTGGGGGTGAACATGTAAAAAAGTGGCTCTTTCCTATAAAAACGTCTCTGTGGGACAGCTGCACTGTTACATGCTGTTCAGGGTGTCAGTCAGCAACTGACACCAGTCATAGATACCCTGGATGGTGTGTGCTGTGTCCTATCTGCCTTAAAGAGAGGTCCTGTCTGTTCTAGTGCCTCAGCTGATGGCAGTGCTTCAGACAAACCTGTCCCTATTTGAGCCCCCATTCCCTCGACACTGTTCAACTGCCTGCCCCTCCTTCAAAGCTATGACCCCAACCTACAGCCGACCCCAATTTCAGATTCAGACTCAATCCATCTACCTCCCTCCACTGCTTCACCTGTCCAGCCATGCTCAAAGCCCCTACACATTCTCATTCCACAAAGAAACTCCAATAAACCAAACCCACACCATTTTAATGAAATGTAATACTGGGAATAGCCTTCATTCTGCTTCAGACGGTTTAACTGAGAATTCACTATTAGAGATAGAAAAGATTCCAGTTTACAGGAAATTACTTTGCAACAGAATAAAATCAAATCGTACCATGAATACAATAAATTACAGATGCAAAAGGGATATTGGATGCTTTTTAGTATGTGTGTCTCTATGCAGATGTGTGTGTGTAAACGTTGGTGAAAGTATGATTTTAAAAGAGGTGCTCTATGATTATATGGAGAGTGGTTTGTACGGTGTTTGCGCTCTGCAGGTTATGGGGAGAGGTATGTATAGTGTCCGTCAGAGATGTGCATGCGAGTGTAAAGGGAAGTTCACCAAATGCTGCAGGGGATAGTATCAGCATGTGTGGTGTATTTGGGTAAAATATTCACAGTATACTAAATGAGTAGCAAATGTTTGTTAGGGGGCTGCAAGAAGGCTGAGGCATATGAGAGATCAGTTGGTGCAGTTTGTGAATATGTTTTTGTGCGTTAGGTGTGTTAATGAGACGATGTGTTTCTGCAGATCATGTGCTATGTATCCTCGAATGAAGCTTGCCTGATTTTGACGTGTGTGTATGTGTACCTGGCGTGTTTCATGCCAGTTGATTGGGTGTCTGAGAAATCTATGTTGAGAGCAGGGTGTGTGAGGTGTTTTTCGTGATCAGAGATTATATTTAATGTGTGTTTTAATGAGATATGGTTCTGTTTTTGGTTGAATTTTGAGGTGTTTACCTGGTGTATTGCAGGGCTTGGTTTTTCAGTGTATACGTGAGTGGTGTTTGATCGAGCATCAGCGGAGCCCCTTTTGTTTGTGAATGAATGTCTTGTGTGACATGTGGACTAGTTGATTTAGGTAAGTGGTGTGATTCTGCATATGTGTGGGCTGGGTTGGAAATAGGTTTGTGCGTGAGATCCTTGAAGGATATGGCATTTGATTATGTATGAGTGTTCATGAAAACTGTTGGATTAAATATGTGTGCGTGCATGTGTAGGGGATCACGGATCTGATGTTTCTGCAGGCAGGATAATGAGTATATGTTAATTCAACACAGATTGGATGGATGATGTGCTGGAAGATTATTAAGGTGGATGATTTTGTTTTATGTGTTTTTACTGTGTGATGGATGTGTATAAAGAGGTAACAGTTGTTTCTTCACAGGATTATGTGCACACTGTACGTGAGTTAGTGTAAGTAATATGTTTGGTGAGTCAGAAGGGGAAGTAAACGTAAAGTGTGCTGTGTCTACACTGCGTGCCCTGTGTTTGTGTATAGGGTCTGAGAGGAGTGTTCTTAGATTTTTTTTGTCCTCCATTAACAAAATAAAAGAAAGATTGTTGTAAGACACGTTGCTAGTAATTCTTCCATCCATGTTCCAGCTACTCCTTCCATGGCATCTCTCAAAACTCAAAGCCATATGGCCATATTTTTGTGTTGTTCTCTAATTATAACAGTACTATAATTATAGTGATACTATAACAAGAAAGTAAATCTAACTTCTAACTTCTAACAATAATATGTGAACTACATGTAAATACTGACAAATTTGGAAGCGTATTTAGTTTATGAAATAAAAGATGATGATCCATATGGACTCATGCAATTTTACCCAATGCAAGAATTGATACATTTTCACTTTTCATACTTTTTCAGGGTCAGAAGAAGTAAAGAAACACTTCACATGATATTTTATAGAGGGCCCCCAATCAGGTCCAACCAGCCTTCAGCATTTGTAACTTATCAAAGATGTTAAATGGTGTGCTGTCTATACTATTTTAGCTATTGAGATGGGGGAGGCATGAAGGTGGCATTTAGGGCTAGATGTGCGAAGAATAATAGTAATTAGCAAATAGTGATTTTTCGTGAATTGCTATTATCAATGTACAAAAGTGATATCTGGCCCATTAGCGATTCCTAATGGGTTGCAACTAGACCTACCTCATGAACATTTTTGACCCACTAGGGTGTGCTACCATCACTGGGATGGTGGCCTGCTGGGGTCAGTAGACCACCATGTCTATGCTTGCTTTCGAATAAAGCAATCATTTTTTTCTTTAGAGGGAAACGGGATGCATTCAAAATAAAAAAATAAAAGTTACATTTTTATTTTTAAGAGCTGGTAGTGGTCAGTGGGACCAGTGACGGCTCTTAAAAATATATATTTTTTTATCATTCTCAAAGGAGACCCCTTCCCATTTGTGAAGGGGTTCCAGTCAACTTTGAGTTTGTGGCAAAGTGTGAATTTTTTGCGACTGCATTTTGGTCACAAACCATTTATGCGCCCCATTCTGATTCAGTGTTTGGAAGACCTAAACATGCCCCTTCCAAATACCGAATTGGTATGTATTCCCAATTCCCAATTGTGATTCATTAACGTTACCAAATCGAAATTTGGGATTCATACATACCATAATGCGTTTTTGTGGTTGGAAACAGCCCAATTCTGCGAATCGTGTTGTTTCCGACCGTAAAAATGCATTCTACATCTTGGCCTAGTTCCATTTGAGTTGCAAATCTTCTGTTTCTTTTTTAGATGTGAATTGTGTAACTATATTTTATTTTTCATTTTTTTCATAGAGACTTATTGTTGGCGTTAGAAGAGAACTACTAACAGGTTGCTGAGTCTGGGCTGAAGTAAAATTGTCTGAGAAATAGATTACAAGCAAAACAATTACTTTAAAAATGCATTGTAACTCTACAGAGTGGTCTTGAAGGGTCTATGTAAGTGACTAAATTGTGAAGGTCAAGCACTGTGACATTTGTGGTGTAACTCAAAACTGGCAGTGCTTGGATGTGAGATGACATGAATTTCAAGGTCAATGACCTAAATCAGGACTGAAGGAGTAAATAAACTGAAAGTTATTTCCAACCAAATAACTGAGAGAGTTCTTTCCAAGAGAGCGTCCTGTGTATCACAGTTGTGTTTATTGAGCCACCAGTGACCACTAATTAAAAGAAAAGCATTTGACCCCAAATGGAGAATTGTCAGAACATTGCACCTACAGGGAAAAAAAGAGGCCGAATTTGCGCATTGTGTGCAAATTTTCGTGAGACTGCCTTATCCTGAATGTGACTGATAGATCCCATAGACATAAAATGTCCTCAGTGCCCAAATGTAACAGGAGTAGAAATGTAAGAGTTTGTGTTTGTTACAAATATAGCTTCATGTAGTGCTGCAAATAATGAATGCAGTGCTTAATTTATGAAAGAATAAGTGCCGGTACCCGAGGCTCTGTTTGAAGCCCGTGGCCAGTCCTATTAAATGGGCACGCTGAATACCGCTCACGCCTCTTTAATCCCCATTCAGACAGTTCCTGCTCTTTTATCTCACTCCTGCTTTCTACCTTTGGGACGGCTTTCAGTCTTTCTCTTTCTCTTTTGTTCCCTGTGTTTGTTTTTCCCTCTCTTGGTCAATGCTCGATGAGGAAAAATAAGTGTTGGTCCCCAAAAATGAGTGCTGAGCAGGGTCAGACGGGATCGTAGAGCAATCAGGCAGGGTCCAACAGGCTGGTCTGACATGGCAATGTGTGGGCCAGTTTTTGACTTTTTGTGGGCCTTTATTATGATCTGCTGGGACATTTTTTTTCTTTTGATTTTCCTGATATTAAAACAAACACTGCAAGCTGAAATCCACACAGTCTTTCATACCTTGAAAAATACTTATGCAGTGTGTCTTTGCAAGTTCAAAACTGCTCCACAATTCCAAATATTGGCTATTTTTAGTTTTCTAGTTCATTAATGGGGGACACTTTTATTTTGGTGCCCAAGCCTTTTTTATGCCCCAGTCCAATCCTGATGTTAGGTTGCAGTATGGTGACAAAAGAAAGAATAAGCCGCTCAGACCTTGCAATCAAAGGATCATTATACATTGAGAGTGAAATGCCTGCAACTACATCATCTAATGTCAAAGCTGACCTGCTGCCTGTCCCTGCTCCAAAGTGAGATCAACCCAACATACCATCATTATTGTCACCTCTATCTATCTGGACCAAATCCAAAAGTTTAAATTCTTGTTGATACTTGTTAATTCCTTTAAATCTTGCTCTAGTAGAGCAAGAACTTAAGGATTCAACAAGAATCAACAAGACTTTTTCGGACTTATTACTTTAAGGAGCATGAGGGTCTTTGGTTTTGAAACTGAATTGTTCTTCTTGAAGAGTGAATGGTGGCTGCTCTTTCCCTCTAGTAGAACCTTATGACGATCTGGAAGCAAGTTGGCAGACTGATCTTTTATATAATTGTGATGTGCGCCTGTTTGTTTGCCTAGCCATCATATGTAGTGCTGCATATTCAAAAGTTGTACTTACACCAGAATTGATGATGACATCATGAGAAGGATCATCAGTCCTTTCATTCTATTTCCATGTAGTGCAGAGGAGTTTTCCACTGGTCAAGAAAGGCCTAAACTTTTAAGTGAAAGTTAACAATTGATAGCAACACCTCTACAAGTTACTTACATACTGTGTCAACAGCAGCTGCAGCCCATGTTGAGAAGGCTTCTCCTGGACAAGTACACATTTCAGTCCACAACATACTTGAAGTGTCAACAACACAAACACAGAGTGTGGTAGCACTAAAACAAAGCAGCTCAGAACTTGCCACAGGTGCCTGCCATCCGTAAGGCTCCACAGCATTATCGAAGATGTGGTCCTTAGACCTTTCATTTAATTTTTCATTCCTCGTTTATCAATCAAATACCTCCGAATTTTCAATTAGCTAATTTCTTTATATTTAAACAGTTCTATTTTTTTCTAAGATACTGTATTAGATAATGATGTTTTGATTCCATTAAAACTCTTCCAAAGAGCTAAACCTTAGCAGGAAATAATTAAGTGGTAAAATATTCAGAAACCTCTTCTAAAAAGGGAGTGACCTCTCAGTGTAGACCACTGGTGGCTTCAGAAGCTGGCAAGTTACTCAAAAACAGAAAAAAGACCGTGGTAACCCTCAAACAAGGCAGCACAGATCGTTTCACAAGCGCTTGTCTACAGGACGGCTCCACAGCATTAAGATAGATTTATTCCTTGTATCATTCATTTTTTTTCCTAAATCTTTTTATTCAGGTTTTTACATCTTAATCTGCTTCTCACCATGCATTTAGACATAACAAATAACAGTGAGGGATACATCCCTGGCAATCATTAGTTCCACCAATCCACATATGGGCGTACAGTGCGTGTGTCTTTAGTAACATCAAATACATTGTACATGAGTGGGAGGGAAGCACAGCCGCGATAATGGGGGTCCCACAAAGCACCAATCATCTAAGCATGGGTAAGTGGAGAGTGGCAGTTGAGTTCTGGCATTCCCATAATGATTAATCATTCATAGCAGAGCAGTTGCAGCTTTAAGAAAAGATTCACCTTTTCCTATTTTTTTTGGTGTAACTTGGAATAACAGTTGGTAACAACAATGGTTTCAACAATTATAACCAGAACCCGTTGCTATAGCCTTACATATTTCGTTTCCCTGCTTCCCATCTCACTTTTTCCATTCAGATACACCCGCTCCTTAGCGACAGAGCCAGGTCGGGGCTGAATCCTCCAGTGCCCTGCAATTCCTCCCAACAGGGTTACAGGCTGCCCATCCGACTCCGCTCATCTGTGCAACACGCTCCGCTGGGTCTATGGCTCACCCTCAGTCTCATCCTGCAGCGTCCTAAGTTCTGTCAGCATGCCCTCCCAGCTAGAGGACAGGGGGTATTTGCACAGTCCCATGTGTCCTCCCTGCTTGCGCCGCCCCCTCTGCTTGCGCTCACACCAAGAAGGAGTGCATCCATGCTACAAGGGAGGGGGGTTCTAAGACCATCCACCTTTTAGAAATGAGGCGCTTAGCCGTCAAAAGGCCCAAGTCCAAGAATCTAGAGGTTGCCTTGTGCTTCTTAGGTCTGGGGAATAAGCCCAATATGCATGCCTCCCAGGTAGGTAGTCCCGGGCGCACCCTGCAGACATAGAGGTGGGACATCACTTCCTGCCAGAAGGCGCACAGGGAGGTGCATGACCACACCATATGCAGGAAGTCTGCCGTAGCCAGCGCACATCTGGGACAAGACACATCAGTGTGGTGAAAATAACTGTTAATCTTCTCTGGGGTGAGATAAGCACTGTGCAGTATATAAAATTGAATCAGGTGAAGTCGTGCATTACGCTTAATGTAGGTGGGGCTTTCCTGGGCCATCTCCCACTCCCTGTCCGTAAAAGGTCAGGCAAGATTGCCTTCCCACTTGGTGCATAATCCAGTGTTAGAAATGGGGTTTTTGGTTGGCAGTCAGGTTGCCCTCTGTGCAAGCAAGAACCCTTACTCTAGTCAGGTTAAGTCACACACAATCCAAATTATCCTGTGCCCACCCTCTGGTAGCTTGGCACGAGCAGTCAGGCTTAACTTAGAAGGCAATGTGTAAAGTATTTGTGCAATAAATCATACAATAACACAATATAGCACCACAAAAATACACCACACAGTGTTTAGAAAAAACATATTCTGGATATAATATTTATCTGGATATTTGCAGGTCAAAACGATAAAAGATGCAATATGAATTGTACAGATATCACTGAAAAGTGATATAAAGTGTCTTAAGTCTTTAAAAAGTAAACAAATTCTCTTTCAAGCACAAAGTACCTGGTTTAAAGTGGAAAATCTCCGCAAAGGGCCGCAGAGGAGGGGATACATGGAAAAATGGTGTGTGCGTCGGTTTCGCCCCTTCACACACGGACTTGTGTCGTTATTTTTCACGCGGGGAAGTCGTGCATCGTTTTCTGGCGCGCGGACAGTCTCCTTCTGTGGTTCGCGGGATTACCAGATGTCCCGGGGTCTGTGTGTGGAATCCTAGGCTTGTTATCCGGCTGCGCGTCGTTCCGGTGGGCTGTGCGTGGAATCTTCTCCCTCACGGCAGGTGTCGCGTCGATTTCCTCTCTGGAAGTCAGGCGGCATTGTCCAGGCGAGGCCGTGTGTCGAAGTTCCAGTCGCACCACAGGCGTCTCGTCGAGCGGCATCTTTCCGTATCGGAGTGAGGTGAATTTTTCACTTTGTGAACTTGGGCTGCAGCATTTCTTTTCCCCCCATAGGGAGCCCATGCAAAGGCTTCTGCAGATCTGCCATTGCAGCCTGTGTAAAAAGGTGCATGCACTCTTTCACTGCCATTTACACTTCACCAGGTCACTTATAAGTCACACCTATAGCAGGCCCTTCAACCCTGAGGGCAGGGTGCAGAGTACCTGTTTTTAAGGGCACCCCTGCGCTAGCAGAGGTGCCCCCATGACCTCCAGGACCATTTTCGTGGACTTCGTGAGTGCGGGAACGTCATGTTACGCGTGTACTGGACATAGGTCACTACCTATGTCCAGCTACATAATGGTAACTCTGAGCATAGGCATGTTTGGTATCAAATATGTTGGAATCAAACCCCATCCCTCCCCCTTTGGAAATAGGTGTTACAGGCTGGGGAGAGGTAGGCTCCCCAAGCCACTGGAAATGCTTTGAAGGGCACATTTGGTACCCTCCTTGTATAATCCAGTCTACACCAGTTCAGTGACCCCCAGTCCCTGCTCTGGCACAAAAATGGACAACGGAAAGAGGAGTGACCACTCCCTTGTCCATCACCACCCTAGGGGTGGTGCTCAGAGCTCCTCCAGAGGGTCCGTGGGTTTTGCCATCTTGGATTCCAAGTTGTCAGGGACTCTGGGAGCATCTGAGTGGTGCAAACTAGACTGCAATCATCCATCCGTTAGAAGGGGCTCCTGTACTTTCTGGACTCTTCAGTACTTCTTGGACTTTGTCCCCTTCTTCCACAGGTCTTCAGGTCCAGGAATCCTTCTGGTTCCTTTCAGTCTCTTCTGGTTCTTGCAATATCTTCTTTCTCGTGTTCTTGTGTGCTCTAGGAAAGTTACTGTGATTTACTCCTCCTTTCCTGGGCTCTGAGATACGTTCTATTACTTACCTTTGGTGTTTTCTAATACTCCCAGCGCCCCTCTACACACTACACTTGCCTAGGTGGGAAACCGACATTCGTATTCCACTTTCTTAGTTTATGGTTTATGTTTCCCCTAGGCCCATTTCTAACTATTGTGATTTTCACTAATTGCACTGTTTTCTAACTGTTTTTACAGCTATTTCTACATACTAGTAAATATAATTTATGTAGTACTTACCTCCTAAGGGAGTATAGTCTCTATAGTATTTTTGGCATTTGGGTCACCAAAATAAAGTACCATTATTTTTGTAACACTTAAGGGGTCATTACAACCCTGGCGGTACAAGACCGCCAGGGCTGTAATGACGGAAGCACCGCCAACAGGCTGGCGGTGCATCTCAGGTTATTACGACCGCGGTGGAAGCGCCTCGGTCGCACCGCTGGGGCCGGCGGTTTTCCGCCACAATGGCCCCGGCGGTAGTAATCCGCCAGGGCAGCGCTGCTAGCAGCGCTGCCCAGGTGATTACGAGTCCCCCTTCCGCCAGCCTTTTCCTGGCAGTTTGAACCGCCAGGAAAAGGCTGGCGGTACATGGAGTCGCGGGGCCCGCTGACAGGGCCCCGGGCAGCTTTTCACTGTCTGTGTAGCAGACAGTGAAAAGCGTGACCGGTGCAACTGCACCCGTCGCACAGCCGCAACTCCATTTGGAGCTGGCTCCTGTGTTGCGTGCGAGATCCCTACTGGGCTGGTGGGCGGAAACTAGGTTTCCGTCTGCCGGCCCAGCGGGGATCTCCAAATGGCCGTGGCGGGGGTGTGGCTGCATTGGCTGCCGCCCGACGGTCCGAACTTGACGGGCAGCTTCAGCCGCCCGCCAAGGTCGTAATGAGGGCCTTAGTATTTTCTTTCATGTGTGTGAGTACTGTGTGACTACAGTGGTATTGTATGAGCTTTGCATGTCTCCCAGTTAGGCCTTGGCCTCTCATCCACACTACCCCTAGAGAGCCTGACTTCTAGACACTGCCTACATTTCACTAATAAAGGATAACTGGACCTGGTATAAGGTGTAAGTTCATTAGGTATCCACTACAAACCAGACCAGCCTCCTATAGGAGAGCAGTCGCCCCATAATGCAGGCATCTGGGGACAGTTCACCCCAATCACCTCATCCTAAAAAGGATGCTGTTTATCGTACAGCACCTGGGGCCAGTTGCTCAACTCTTCAGTGCTGCACTTTCATATTCACTCAGGTGCCACAGTCCACAGGATGAAGCAACTCAGGTCCTCCTCCATTGGTATCCCACTGTGGGAGAGCAGCGTACACTCCACTGCACTGATGTGGTAGGGCCACTGGTAATGGAAGGTGGAGCAGTCCGATAGTTACCACCACAGCCGCTCCTTACGTGTCACAACAGCAATAGTTGGCCTGGTCTCCTTCGCTACCCGGGACAGTGCCACACCAAAAGGGAGAGCGGGTATGGAGCCGGAGGTCCAGCTCCACACCTCTCACTCCCCAAGCCACATTGGATCAAAGATCCTCATTGGGGGAGCAGCCCATATCAGGCCAGTCCAGCACTTACCTATTACAACAGCTTTCCAAAGGGGTGAAGATGGGGGCAGCCTACGGCTGCTTGTTGCTCCAGTTCAGTCTAAGCGGGACCCGCGCTTGCCACCACCTTCGCTCGCCACCTCCAGCAGCCAGGTCACACCCATTGACAGCACACTCAGCCCCGTGGCCTCCAATCTACAGCATTACCCCAGGTCAGGGGCCTTCAGCCCCTCTGGCAGATTCAGGGGAATTACCTTGTCCTCCCCGTTGCCACAGGCCGGTCTGCCCGCTGATCATACATCCTATTCCTCCTCCTAGCCTCAGGAGGCAAATTTCACAGTCACTCAAAGGGGTGCCAGCCTGCCCGACAGGCTCAGTGCCACGGGTGAGCCCCAGGTCCGAGTCTCTCCCCTCTGCCAGCAGCCCCATGGGCACACCAGAACCAGCGACCGCTCCCACAGAGCCCATGGCCGCCTACAGCCACTTGGGACCACCGCCTCCAATCCTTTTGTCCGCTGCTCCTCTGCTCGCCTGCCCCGGCAGCTTCTCCTCTTTTGTGCACTGGGGGCCATGTGCCTAAGTGGTGTCCACGCCCCTTGCTCCACAGGTCTCAGCTGTCTCCCCTGGCAACCAGAACTGCCCTGGAGGCAGCAGCTGCACCCCCAGCGGCCACTGCCCACTGTGGGCGAACACCGCCTCCGGCTCCCCCGCCTCCTCTCAGTTCACCGGTCGGGCGGCCTCCTCCTTGCTCTTGCGCCAGCAGGCCCCGCTCCTCAGTGGTACCCGCATGCAGTGCAGTAGGTCTCGTCATCTCTTTCGGCCTCTGGCCTGCACAGCAACTCCCAGGTGTGTCACTGACTATTTACCATCTTACAGCGCTCAATGCAGCGCCTGTAGGCAGACAATTGAAGGATAAACTGGGCCTCATGGTGGAGCTCCTTCAAAACCCGTCTGCCATCTTGGTTCCTCAAGCCACGCCCTCTAGTCAATGAGGTGATCTCTTTTCATTTGAACAGTCTGGTTTTCATTAAGGTACATTCCTGAAATCACAGTGTCTCTTTTCTATTAAAGCACTGTAGAGCAATTCAATCGTGTTAGGTGGTACAGACTTTGAATTCTGCGGAACAATTAAAATAGTAAAATACTCAGATACCTCCAGCAGTATGGGAGCAACACCTCATTGCAGGCGCGTTTATGAAGGTAGAAAAATCTGTGTTTGTTCAGGAATGAACTGACGGATTTTCCCAAATGGGGTTGACAGGCCCCTTCTACCTATAAAGTGAAAGTACCTTTTCTATTGACAGGTTCTAATGACACATTTTCACCTCTTCCAGGGGTTCCATATTAAAGGCTATTGCGAAGTGGCAGAAAATAGATTGGTGACTAAATTCTGACTAGGGGTTGCTTGCCTTGTTTCTTCAAATGAGACTTGTGTGCAATTTCAACCCACGCAGAGTAATGGAGTTTTCTACAAAAAGCAACCTAGTCCAACAAACAAAACTAAACTACAATAGTAAAAGTATTATGGCGCAAAAAAAAAACTTTGCTTTTCACGTCCTTATGTAAACTACTATACATTAATGCATGCCAAAGTCGGGCTAGTGTAAATCCGATACTAAGATGGAGAAAGAAGTAAGCAAATGAAAACAGAAATGCAATTGCCGGTGTTGTTTTTAACTCATGTATTACAACTAATAAGGAGATTTCTCTCCTGATATAAAACTCAAAATTAAAAAAGTACACACTAACTTTGTTTTGTGTTCTTCAACTTTTTGGATGTTTTGATTTTATATTTTTGGATTTGTGAATTATTAAATGTTGTTGCCTACTACTTAAAAATAAACCATTCCAAGTAAGGAATCCTCCTTTTAACAGACAAAAATAATTTAGCACATATATAACATACATTGCTTAGTGCCTCCAAGCATATTATCCTATGGAGCCAATGCTATCAGTTGTGAGCTGAGCTTATGCAACATTAACCCTTGTGTGGTCAACACAGAAGGAGACTGGTTGTGGTCTGATTGAATGTTGACTGTAGTCCATATGAAGGGTATTTTACTGGAGAAGGAGGGTTTAAAACCTTCCCCAGAACCCATGAATGTCAAGGATGACAATTGATTGGGAGACAGGTTTACTCTCTTCTCAACCTGTTGTGTGAGTTTCCATGCAACATGTATTAGAGAAATTCTAGTAGAGAATTCTAATTGGTCTTGCATCCTTACTCCATGCTCAGGTTATTGTCCATGGGTTATGAGAAAGAATAAGTGTTATGAAGCTGATTATTAGTTGGGTGGATGATAGTCCACTACAAGTAATAATGTAACTATTCTTGTTAGGTTCAGTAGAGATTTCAGTAAATTAAATCCAAGCTCAGTCCCTAGTAGCTATGACATACAGCCGATGGGTTAACTTAAGAAAATGTGTACAGCATTTGGAAGTACCAAGGCAGTTAAAAGGGGAAAAACATCACAACACAGTAAAAATCCAATTCCAATTTATAAAAATAGAGCTAGAAATAGAAACTATTTCAATGAATAAAATGACACCAAAAAAAATCCAATAAGGGGAATTGGAGATATGATTTTTAAAGTTTGAATTAAGTTTGAGCACCAAAAAGCACAAAGGGCCATGTGAGACCAGGTCAATGGTAAGGTCTTCGGCTGACTTATTTTATGACTCAGAACATTTCTGAGACAGTAGGGCCTCAGTGGGGCAAGGCAGCAGGCTAAGTCCAAAGATAGGCTCATCTCACTGAGGGTGCGTACAAAGGAGGAAAAACCTCAGAGTGGAAGAAGTCTTGAGTTTTCAACAGCAATTGAATGCTGCTCAGTGTCTCGTCCACTGAAGATTTCTTCTTTAGAGTTAGGCTCTTTATTGAAAGTAGGCTTCCTTCACTTGGGCAAGGATTCAAGTTGTAGCCAGAGAGGATTCGATATAATTGGATTCCAGTCAACATCAAGCCCACTGAATCGAATTTGCTGCAGTGGAGAAGAAAGGAGCATGAGATGAGGTAAAACCAAGCCCACCAGGGATGCGCACATGACAGATCGGCTTGACAGTTTGATCCCTCTCATCTGTGGGTTCTCCACGCAAAAATCATTTAAAACATTTCTAACTTCCAGGTTTTAGGGTTAGGCAGGAGGAGTATACGCTGACACTTATCTAAGGGTCCCACAACCTTAGGGATCTAAATTAGAAGTCAGGGCTCACTCCAGTAGAAGCTGCAGGTCTGGTCCAATTGGAGCTGGTCAGTAGGGCTCTTCAGGAAATTGGGCTTATTGTAGTGTCCCTAAAGGTTAACAGGAGGTGTGCTAACTGACCCCTGAAGTATATTTCTCAGTCCAATGTGAAAGTGGGAGCAGGTCCAGTCAATAGGGCTCTCCTCACAGGTCACAGCAGCACATTCAGTCCTTCTTGTGTCGTCCACAGGTCCCAATGTTCTTTGAAGAGGGTGCTACAGGTGCCACATTTGTTTCCCATGCCAGCCTGTGGGTGGTGGAAACTCCTGCCACACCCTATCCAATGGGATAAGAGTTCCTACCCACTTTTGCAGCACATCCTGTGTGTTTTACTGTAAAAGTATTCCATAGTGTCCCTCTCTACCTAAAATTAACATGACCTAACCTTACTTCCCCTGTGCCATGCTGGCTGTGCTATGATAATGGCCTTTGTGGTCAGTCCGAACCAGTTTTGGGGTATCTTCCTCCCCCACTGGGTTTGAAGACAAGTTGACTATGAAGGCAAAAAGCCGGCAGGCTGTGTGAGCTACATCTACCAGCAGCAGTAGGAATGGCAGTGCAGGCATCCTTTGTAGCTCAGGCAAGGGATGGGCACCCCCGCTAGTCCATCCAGACTATGGAAGAAAAACATCTCCCCACATCCAAGCCATGTCTGCTGTGTAGGAGCAATCCACATCTCACTACAGTGGAGCCATCAGCAGTCAAGTGACACTGAATCGTGGCAGGTAAAAACATCTGGCTTTGGCAGGAAAATCACAAATTTATAAATAGTGATATAAATTCAACTAGACTATCAAGTTGGATTTTAAATTACTGTTGAAATTATTCCTTGAATAATTTTTCTAGCAACTTCCAAACTGAAATTAAGTATTATGAAGTGTTATAATGGAACCCACTGTTCTCCTCTGTGAGAATCAGCCTTGCCACAGTGAAAAATGCCTTTGGAGATGTTTTACTGCTTGGACATGCAAGACATAAAACCTAAGTCCTACTTTATAAATATTATGCACACTGCAATAGGGGCATCTAGGGCCTAATTTAGGGTGACTTATAGGTAATAAAAAGAAAGGTAAAGGTTTAGACCTGACAAAAGGTTTATTTTATCAGGTCGGGTTTACAGTTTTACAGTTGCACACATAGGCTGAAGGGTAGACCTGGAGACATACTTTGGATTGTAACTTTAGTGTTGGCACAATATGTGCTGTAGCCCACTAGTGACATTTAACTTATAGCCCCTGGGTGCATTTTGTAGCATATACTAATGACATATAGGTAAACTAAATATTACATCTAGGAATATAGCTAATTCTAGCAGTGTCACGGTGCTCGGAGTAAAAGGGAAAAAACAGCAGTATTTGTTCAAACACATGGTGGTGATTGTGCCAAAAAAGGACATTTACCCACAAGATAAATGTCATATGTGTTTGCAGCTATATGGTACAGTGTTATTCAAGGAAGATACACTATATGCTCCATGAAGTTATCTAGATAGTACTTGACTGATAAGAGGTCAGTTTGGTATGATGCTGAAAGGCATGTTGTGCTTGGATACCTAGTTGACAGCGTTGGCTAGATCCTGTTTCCCTGAGAGAGATACCTGCTACACATGTATATTCAGACTAATATTTTATCTGTATGGTCGTCAGGAAAACCAACCTTCCTTGCACCTTCATCCAGCTAGCCCCGGCTCATTGCCTTTCGCACAATATGTCTGCCAATCTAAGGAATTTGTTAAAATCAATGGGTGAGGGAAAGGTGGCCTCAGGCAGAGATGAGTAGCACCTTTATTTAGTATTATGAAAGGTGCCGATACACATGCTGTCTGCCTGCCTTGCAGGTGGGGTCGTCACTAACTTCAGCTTTCATCCCTCCATACGAGGAAGCTGTCATGCCCAACTGCTCATTGTGCAAAAAGGAGTGCCAGTGATGCATAGACGTTATCACTTCTGCTATGTAGAAACACAGCCTGACTGTGCTGCTGCACTCACTGCACCTGGCAGCCTCAGCTTGGCTCTGCTGTCTCGTACCTGCAAAGAATGCAAAACAAA
Organism: Pleurodeles waltl; assembly: GCF_031143425.1. Classification (NCBI taxonomy): domain Eukaryota; kingdom Metazoa; phylum Chordata; class Amphibia; order Caudata; family Salamandridae; genus Pleurodeles; species Pleurodeles waltl. The sequence continues at coordinate 969,546,403 of NC_090437.1, forward strand.
AAAAGAACAAACTAATGACCAGGTGGGCACTGGGTTCAGTGGGGGAGCATCCTCGCCAACCTGCCCTGCCCTGACATTTGTGTGGCCTCCATGTCAGATCGCCCCCTGTAACTCCCTTAGGCAGGAGTCCGCACACCCCCTGTAGCTTGCACTGGCTCCGTGGCTGTCCCTCCGGTGTTCTTTGCATATTTCGTTGGGGAAAAGTGTTTGAATCACCTCAGCATCTTCTACCAGTGTAGTAGAAAAATGTCCTTCTAGGAAGCCCACCTTTCTCAATTTCGGCCTGGGTGATGGTGCTAACACTGAATAGAAAGTAGAAAACATCCTCGAACTACCATGTTAAATGCTTTTCTCTAAACTTGTAAAAAAAACAAAAGCAAAAAAAAATGAAACCATATTACATATAAAAAAAAAGTCTAAGAACACGCTGAACACAAGATGAAAATCCTCCTTGCGGTATTGTTTCTTTTTTTTTTTTTTACTAATTTGCAATTTTCTCCGACAGTCGTGTGTAATCCACAAAGAAAAAAAATGGAAAGACTCCGTGTGGTTTCTGCCCTTGAATTATCTCTCACTTTCTAAATCTAGAATGTGGCCAAAAAGGTCGAAGTCCCTGATTGGTTCAAAACAAATCTACCCTGGATCAACCCACCATGCCGCTAACCTGCATGACCACTGCCATCTTTTAATCTTAAAGTTTCGACAAGTCCCAGGGACTAAAAACAAAGGTGCCTTTTCAACCGACAGTAACACCTGTGGTCTGCTGCTTTGTTATTTACCTTGATATGTCTAATTACGCTAATTTCAGTACGTTAGAGCTCTTAATTTCATTTGATTTACCTTGCTCAGCGGGACGTTGTGAATAATTATACATTCTGCAGAGTAGTGCATGCATACAGGTAAAAATAGTCGTGTGAATGTTTATAAGGCATCCTTTTAGGCCACGTCTTTATTATGGTTTTTGTAAGCATTTAGCAAGTCGTTTCCTCTGGTTTCCGTAAAATGACATCTTATTAAACATTTCTTTCTTCTGGTTTTTATCACAGCCTGCCATTGGTTTCAGAGACTACGTATACCGACTTTTTGATTTGCCATACAAATTACTTTGAAAACTAATGCAACAAGGAACATTAGGACATTTCGGCTAAAAATAAAAGATGACGTCGTTCTGAGTTATTTTTCTGTTGGTAGTATTGTGACTGGGTTTGCAGATTAAGATCTAAAATATGCTAAACCATGTTTTAAAAACTGGATTAAGGAATTAAATGTGTCAAAACGTATCACCTTTATATGTAGGGGTTTACCTACCTCTTTAGTCTGGAAAGTGTAGCTAACCATTTATGGAAAGGGTAGGAGGGTGACTACCTAATCCCAGGGCCCATATTTATACTTTTTGACGCTAAACTGCGCTAACGCAGTTTAGCGTCAAAAAATTTAGCGCCGTCTAACGCCATTCTGAAGCGCCATGCGGGCGCCGTATTTATGGAATGGCGTTAGCCGGCGCTAGCAGACCGGCGCTGCCTGGTGTGCGTGGAAAAAAACCACGTAGACCAGGCAGCGCCGGCGTAGGGGGAAAATGGCGTTAGGGCGTCTTAAAATGGGGCAAGTCAGGTTGAGGCAAAAAAATCGCCTCAACCCGATTTGCGCCATTATTTTCGACGCCCAGACGCCATTTAAATGACTCCTGTCTTAGTAAAGACAGGAGTCATGCCCCCTTGCCCAATGGCCATGCCCAGGGGACTTATGTCCCCTGGGCATGGTCATTGGGCATAGTGGCATGTAGGGGGGCACAAATAAGGCCCCCCTATGCCACCCCAAAAAAATTAAAAAATATAAAAAATTATACTTACCTGAACTTACCTGAATGTCCCTGGGGTGGGTCCCTCCATCCTTGGGTGTCCTCCTGGGGTGGGCAGGGGTGGCAGGGGGGTCCCTGGGGGCAGGGGAGGGCACCTGTGGGCTCATTTTGAGCCCACAGGCCCCTTAACGCCTACCCTGACCCAGGCGTTAAATAGTGGCGCAAATGCGGGGTTTTTTGACCCGCCACCTCCCGGGCGTGACTTTTGCCCGGGAGTATAAATACGACGCATTTGCGTCGCCGTCATTTTTTTAGACGGGAACGCCTTCCTTGCATCTCATTAACGCAAGGAAGGCGTTCACGCAAAAAAATGACGCTATTTGCCCATACTTTGGCGCTAGACGCGTCTAACGCCAAAGTATAAATATGGCGTTAGTTTTGCGCCGAATTTGCGTCGAAAAAAACGACGCTAATTCGGTGCAAACGGAGTATAAATACGGGCCCAGGTTTTTATAGATAGTGGTCCAGTTCTGAGGTTTTTTTTGGCTATGCCTAATGCATTCTAGATTTTGTAGTCTTTTTTTCCATTCAAATTATTAGACTAAGACCAAGGGGTTAATTTAACATTAAAAGTGAATCAACGTGTCTTATAGCCTGCCTTTCACCTTGGAATGGCATATGCAAGAGAAGATGCTGGTTTTAATTTTGCCAAAAATGATCACCCAGAAAAGATGATACTGCAATTATATTACCTCTTTCTTGGCTTCATATAATCCACTATAAACGAATGTGACCAATTGACCACTAGTAATATTTTTGACACCTCAGTTTATCATTTGTTATTGTCAAAAGACAAGACTATGAGATGTTCAACCATCTTCCCACACACGTACTTGAATGCTAAAGACAAAATGGCGACCTGAACTGCCATGCAACAAATCACAGCCTGATGAATGTTCGAGTGGTACTACACATCTGGCAGAAACCTGTCGTTTCAGACAATTTATCTTGAAACATGTATTCTAAGGTTGAGAGGTTTTCCGAATTACTTCAGCAAGTTGTTGGCTGGGTGACTGTCCATTACAGCAATAGATGCTAGAGGTCACTCCACAAGGCCCAAATACTAAAGAAAACAAAAATTGGCAACAATGGCAAGACTGATCACGCTCTGCTGTGTGTTTATTTATAAAACATGTTCAGTTAGAGTATTAATTCTAGTGGGCACAACGAACAAAGACATCCTGTGACCAAATCAACATTTTAAATTGCATCTTTTCATACAATAGAAGCGAAGGTTTGCTGCAAGGTAGTTGTTTGGTACACGCTTCCTAAAATGCCTTTTTTCGCTGTTCTGTCCGTAGCGACCCCCTCGTAACTAGTTTTGAAGCTGTTACCATTTAAGGCTTTTAAGAGAATGATAATGTAATACTGGAAATGTACACCAGTGATACTATGGTAAAGGTAATGAAAATCAATTATATATCTCAGATGATGTTTGCCTGAGAATACTTGGCAGCAACACACTGGTCACGTTGCTTTACAAAAATACAAAAACTTAACATGTATGCAAATTCTTGAAACTTTCTAGAACAGTGGTTTCCAACCTTTTGACTTCTGTGGACCCCCACTTCATCATTACTGGAACCCGGGGACCCCCACTGAATCATTATTGGAATCCGGGGACCCCCCCCTCCCCCCACTGAGTCATTACTGAAAGCTGGGGACCTAAACTGTTAATATTATTTAATTTTCTAAGCAGCTGTGGACCCCCTGAGTAGGCTTCGCGAACCCCCAGGGGTCCCTGGACCACAGGTTGGGAACCACTGTTTAAGAATGAAATTCTAATGCTAGCAAAAAAAGATTGGTGTTAAATATATTTATCTGGGAAGCACAGGCATATCAGGAGCCTGAAGGAAAGATTACCCACTAGACTCACACCTTGCTTACAAAGTGATCTGTCCTCTTGCACTTTTGCACTCTGTTTCCAACACCTCTGAGATCCTGTGCAATACCAGGCCTCTGATGGAGGATTGTAAAAAGTTACAAGCAGAAAATAGTGTAGATTCCACTTGTATTCAATGTGCTTTTGGGATCTAGGATCTGGGCTGGTCCTCTGCCTGTGGGTTTTGCATGACCTTGTTGTATGCCAATAAAGCTGGAAAAAACTGCTACAGTCTCTGCTGCAGTCTGTCACTGGCCAGGGACTCTTTCTTTTCCAAGACACTTTAAATGCCTCATTGTTGGTTTATGTGTAGAGAAATGATGTGCCACCTGAATATTGAATCAAAAATATCAATGGGGCAGAATATCTAGGAGAGAATATGGAAAATAAAATATCAAAAGGTAAGTAAGTCTAGATTTTCTATACCTAACTCCACATACATGTACCTACGTGGTACATATATTTTCAAGCTATGTGGATGTAGAGTTAAGAATACCAAATCTATACTTCCCTATGTGCACTTACCTTTTAATATTTTGTCCCTCGATATTCTATCCTTGATATTAGTATGCCACGATATTGCTGGTGTGCATATTCAGTGCTACAATCTAGGAAAATAGAGAGAAAGGATAATCTTTCAGGCAAGGCAAAGTTTTAAAACAACAGTTGCTCATACGAGGCTAGACGTCCCACAAAACGCAAACATCACATCCAAAGTGATTACTTGGGCAAAATATCTGGCACTCTTACGTGATGAATATCTCCTCTCCAAAACCCACATGCAGGACATTGCAAATCCAGCAAGATTCCATCTACAACAAATATAAAAAAGAGCAAACACATCCTCAGTCAACAAGTTCTCAAAACAGCAATTGCAGTCTCAGTCATCTCCCTTTTAGAATAGGAATGTTTCCTCATCACTGGTTTTCCAAATACCCGACTTTCCAAATAAAAACTGGTCACTATGCACCAACTACGACACACAAAAATTAGCCTGAACTGGTTACATTTTTAATCCCAATGGTTGTTTAGGACAGTGTGTTTAACTTACCATTTGCAAGGGCCTTAACCTTGTTAGCGCATCAGACCTTATTAAGTGAACTTAGAAGGAGATGCGTATAGGCCGATGGACCTTTTGAATGCGCTTCGAGTAGTTTCCACCATGTAACCCCATAACAATACAAATCGAAAGCAATAACAATCAATGACATCAGTAATCAATAGGAGTCAGTGATTTCCACACACCATGACCTCGCAGCCATGAATAACCACACCTTATGTAGAAGTTAGAATGTTTATTTTCCTATATTAACAATGCTAATGTCACATAACTTAATCTCGATATTAAATGATAACCATACAGAAACAATACTGTCTGCCTGAAACGCCTAAAGAATTGAAATCTTATCAAAGCTTGAGCTACTACACACTCTAAGGTTACAGTACATATTAATAGCAAGAATAAATGTGCAAATGAAAGGACATACGTTTAGATTCAACAAAGAAAAGACAACAACTGTTTTTGCATGTAGCGAGCATCATCAATGAGTTCCCTAACTAATCTTCTGATTAGAATAGCATGGTTGGACTTCATGCAAAACAATTTAGTCAACACAAATTTGGAAAAGCATCTAACTATGGCTCTATCAAAATCAGCAGTTGGCACCTAGGGACAAAAGCAAATAGACATAACAATCAGTAACATCGTCTTACACCTTGCCTCAGTATGGTTCACCAAGCTGTGACAGTCTTTGCCACTTGGACATCAGTTCGGTCAAGAATAATCGCTAAACATTCAAGAAGAATAGAGAGAATGGGCCATTTCCTCTCGGTTCGTAAGAATGGGGCTAATGGCGTATCTTCTGTCTGTGCAGTCCGGCTAAGTTAGATTTCCTGAAACTACTTCCCACGTCCTTATTGTTCAAAGAATCGCATGTTTGCATTTAGTCCAATGAAACTAAAACCCCAAATCTAAAAGTTTACTACTACACAGTTCACATGTCGATGATTGGCTCCTCTTCTCCCGTTCTCATCATTTGGCTTGTTAGGTATCAATATTGTTGCAGCTGATACTCCAGTCAATGCATCAATTGTCTTCTCCAGGGAAGGTCGTTCTTACACATACTATGTTATACAATATATCCCTAGCTAGTACAATATCTTCTAGCAAGCAGTTCTCATGAGAAAGAATTTCAGCTACGAGCACTTGGTCAGTACAGAGGAAAATCACAATTTAATTTTCTAAGCAGGCATTTTATAAGTCGCAAAGAAAAATGCAGCTTGGCATGAGGTCGTGCAACTAGGCCCAAGACCTCGCTAAAGTAAGGCCTATGATTAATAAAGCTAATACCTAATACATAACCTTTAATATGGCATACTAGTACATTAATCAAAACACAAGCTCAACAATTTATATTAATAAACTGTTAATAAGTACAGTTCATGAACACTGATGGCCACTCCGGTGGGCTCCACTTCAAATGCGTGCATTATTATTTTCTCTATGTTAACTCATTTTCTATGCAAATCCAACTCTCAGCATCCATGAATATTCATGAGTAAAATTCAGCGTTAACACCTCAAAGTCAGAGGAGGATCCAGTATACTGACAAGCAGAAACATGTCCCAACTGACAGGAAACCAACTTCAAGATCCTTTTCAGGTCATGCTTTTAAACCTGGGTTGCTTTCTCACTCCACATCTCATATGTTCGCTCCTTCTCTTTTGTTAAAAATCTATTAAAAAGTCTTCTTAAACAATTGAATTCCTGTTTCCTGCTGGATTTCTTGTTCAGTCTACAGCCTCTTATGACTCAGGGATCACTCAACAATATAGGGAGGCTAATTAATTAATTCTAGAAACATACACCACATATGATATGGCAAATGTACTGTAAATAAAACTATGTCATGGTTAATGTGTTGCTAATGAGAGAAGGTCATAGGAATAGAACTCATAAGAGAAAAGTAAACAAATCATTGGAACCTATATTATAATTTAAAACTACAAGCGTATGAACAATGTGATACTGTTAGCAGATTAATCCTATTATTTGACGGAAAAGCGCAAATGTTATGGTAAATTGCACTCTTAATAGAAACACATCTTATGTACTATTTAGGATACATAGGATTCCGTTTAAATGCAAAAATGTAAAATCTAAATGTCACTGGGAGGAAAAATTGCATAATTATATGAGACCACTGCACAGCATAGGTACCATTTATTTAGTAAAATGGATCTGGGGCAACAGCAGCAACCAGCAACCGAGGCTTCTGCTGCAATCTCCACCAACTGCCATCCTTCATGCTGCGAGCATTCCAGGCCGATCCACACCACCAGATTTTAGAATATTGGGTGTGTGCTAGACATTCCAGACATAATACATCTTTTTCCTTCCAGATGAACCAACAAACTGAAATGTAACAAACAATAACATATTAATGAAAATAAAAAATAAATAAACGGAACCTAGGTAAAGTCAATAAATGCAATTACATCATGATAAAATATATTCCTTGTTATATGGAACACAGGTAAAGTAAAAAAATGAAAATACTTCACAATAAGACATAGGTGGTCATTATGAGTCTGGCGGTGTGGACCGCCGAATTATGAGTGCGGCCGTGAACTGTGAACAGTACAGGTCCCTCACCGCCTGTACCGCCAGTGCAGTACGACTTCTGCTGATGGCCATCTTCAGGCCAGCGGAAAGGCCCATCCCGCCCACCGTATCACGATTCACCACACTGCCACTATTTCTGGTGATGAACCACGGCCACACGAATCCTGGCAGAAAGGAGCAGTATAAAAGGAAGTACTCACCTTAGGGACACAGACGAGGCCGACGATGACATGGAGTGTGAACTCGAGATCTTCCCAGCGCTAATCCTCGCAATTCATCTCCAGGACCATGACTGCCGATGAAGACGGCAACAGTGAGTACAGGCACCTAGCACAAAAGGGAGGGAAGGGGGCAATTACACACCCACATGCCACACGCATTCCCCACACCGACTACCACACCCATATACCGGCACAACAACACCCATACACACATACCCTCCCCACCAACACCCAAATGCACACTCACACACACACACAGGCCAAACAAAGTATTCATTCAGCACAGATACATACATACCTGACACATGTAGAGAAATAAATAAGTGGATGCGCATACCTGTGTACATGACCCTCCCATATTAAAACGCAGGACAACAGAATATCATTGCACCAACATGCCTGTTGTACAGATTTATTAAATGAGTATGAGAAAGAAAAACAAACTATGTACAAACAAGACAATGGGCCAGTCCATAGAAAATGTCAGAGTGTGTCTAGAAAGGCATGTACTTGACTTCTACCACGACCATGGCCTCCACAGGGCAAGGGCATCAGTGGGGAAGGCAGGCACCTCAGGGGGCAGGGGGAGGAGGTTGCGGGGGGAGGGACTCAGGTTTGGAAGGGGGAGACTCTGGCTTAGGAGTTGGAGGGGGTGGGAGTTTTGGCTTCCCCTTGGAAGGAGTGGGAGTGGGCTTGGACAGGGGGTGGGGGAGGGATCAGGCCTCCGACAAATTTTCTTACTGACTGGGGAAAGGGTAGGGGACTTTGAAGAGAGGACTGTGGAGGAGCTTGAAGGGGAAGGACTGGATCTGGGGGAGGCCACTGGAACGTTTGGGAACAAGATGGGGTGGGCCAGTTGGTTTAAATAGGTGAACACGGGAAAGGTAAAGCATTTTAGGTGCAGGTGGAATGGCTTTCGAGACAGGTTCTGGAGTTGAGGTTGAGGGAGTGGTTTTAGGAGGTGTAGGTTTGCTGCGAGTGGATGCAGGTGCATTCTGAGTCAGCTTATGCTTGGTGGAAGACTGTTGTGTGGATGAGTGTGAGCGTCTGTGTGGATTGGGAGGAGGGGGGTAGAAAGAGTGGGAAAAGGCAGGCAGCCAGTGTAGACGGATGTTATGGTGGTGTCTGTTGGTGTGGTGAGTGGGTTGCATGTGACTGAGGGTGCAGTGCATGTGGCTGTGCATGGTGAGGTGACAGACAGGGAAGAGGAGGGGGTGGGGGATACAGTGGGGGAAGTGGATGTTGTGTTTGCAGTTGTATGTGGAGTGTGTGCATGCTTGTCGTTGGACGTGTGTTGCTTGTGTGTCACATGGAGTTTCTTGTGTGTTGTCTTGGGTGTATGCTTGTCTGCATGTGTGCTTGGGATGGGTGAAGGGAGAGGGGTGCTGGAAGGGGCAGAGGTGGTGGGAGGTGGGACGGAAAGACCAGGGTCACTGGCTGCCATTAAGGAGGAGGCCAGAGCCTGAAAAGATCTCTGTAGGCCAGACATGGCGCAGTGAATGCCTCCCAGGAAGGTATGCATTGCTGCATCTGGGATTCCAGCCCCTGGATGGCATTCACAATGGTTGTCTGCCCTACAGAGATGGATTTCAGGAGGTCAATAGCCTCCTCAGTGAGGGCAGCAGGGCTGACTGGGACAGGGCCTGAGGTGCCTATGGCAAAGGAGACGCCCACCCTCTTGGGTGAACGGGCACAGGCAACTCAGGGGGAGCTACTGGGAGGGCAGAGCTCGTACAGGGGTGGAGGGAGATGGCAAAGATTGGGTGGTCCCAGAAGGGTCCGCCACCACCAGGGAGCTGCATTCAGAGGAGGTATCACAGTCACTACTAGCAGTGGTACTTGCCTCCCCCGTGGTGCTCCCCTCGCCCTCCAACCCACTGGTCCCCTTGGCGTCGGTGGTCTCTGCCTCCTTGGGCCCCGTGGGCTGCAATATCCCCACTCACCGGTGCCCCATCTCCTTCGCCTAATCATTCTTATGAACACAGGGAGACAAGTTGATAGAGAGGGTGGGGTGGAAAAAGAAAAGGATGCAGGCTGTCAGTTACAGTACACATAAGATGTAGGCACAAATGCAGTCATGCACATCCCAAAAACTATCCCACACCATAACCAACTCCATTAAGGTAAGTACCTATGAAAGGAAATGCAGCTCCCACACTACACTGACATACTGACGCTATAATGGCCAACCACATCACCATCAAGTCCCTACATCCCCTTCCAGGCAGACCATGGCAATCTGGGAGTGATCCAGTTCTACTACAATGTGACAAATCAACGAGGTGGTACACCTGATCCACAGGCTAACCCATAGGACCCGTTTCATGGCCACATTCCCACCCATACCCAGATAACTGATACAATCCCAGTGACTCAAGGGGCCAGTTGCATGCCCACACCTGTCCTTGGCCCTGATACTACCTTCTACCCACACTATTGGACGCAGCTACACATTGCAAAGTAAAAACAGAACACTGGTGGTACTCACCCCCTAGTGGCTGCTGTACTGCCTTCAAGTGCCTATCCAATTCCGGATAGGCCACCGCCAGAATGCGGGCCATTAGGGGGGGTCAGGGTCAGACGTGCACCCCTTCCTTGTTGAGAGGCCGTCCCAAGCTGGGCCTCTGCGGTCTTCCGGGCCCAGCGTCTCAGGCCCTCCCACTGCTTCCTGCAGTGGGTGCTCCGCCAGCTGTAGACACCCAGGGTCTGCACTTCCTTGGCAATGGCTTTCCATATCCCCTTCTTCTGATGGGCACTAACCTGCATGGGAGACACATAGAACAAAATAGTGTAGGTCTAGTTTCCACATTCACACTTGGGATACAACACCACGTGTATCTGTACCTCAAACAATAACTCCCAATCATGCCCCTACACACATACCTCCTGTCACACTTCACCTATCCATTGGGACATCCAACAGTCACACACACATGCATCCACTGCATTGAAACACACTCCTAGGATGCTATAATGCCACCCACCTAGATCCTCTGTCGGCCATAAAGCTTGGCATGTAGGGGTGGGACCCTGTCAACAAGCTTCTCCAACTCCTCTGAGGTGAAGGCCAGTGGCTGGTTCCCCTGTAGCTGTGCCATTTCTACAGCCAGACACAGGACACAGCAGCACACGCAGTGGAGTAGTGGCCGTCTCAAGGTAAAGGAGTCAAGTGGCAAGGGCAACACAAAATGGCAGTGAAGACCGCCGCAGTGTGTACCGTCACCGCCGGCACTAGTCATGATTGGCCCCTGTTCCCCATAGACCCGAATGCTAACCAAGGAGGAGCTGCACGGTGGGTCTGACCGCCTACCGCCATGACGACTAATGCCAGCATAATGATGTCACTTCCATCTGTCCTCCACATATGAGACAGGCAGCTGCCATTTTACGAGGCCAACTTGTGTATACACAGTACAGGGACAGTGTTTAAGTTGGAATAGTAATACCAATGAGAGTCAAAATGGTGAAGTTACACATGCAATGTCCTATAGCATGGTAGCATCCAAGCATACAGGTGTATATGTCTCTGGCACACCAATCTCAACACGTCATTAATTTGTACAATGGCTGCCCACAACATTCTACAGCAATGTGTGTGCAGAGTTGTGTATGAATGTATGCGATACCTGTATACAGACAGTTGACCTCTACACATCATTGTGTTTTTCTCCACCATAGCCATTAACCCTTGTGGAGAGGGAAGGCTACACCAGTGCACAGACCCCTTGTTGACCTGGCTACGATGGAAGAGCACCACATTATCATCTGCTATCGTCTGAACTGCGCCACAATTTGTAAGCTGTGTTCCCAATTGTAGTCTGCTCTACTGCCTGCCGAACAAAACCCCTATACTATCCCTCCAACAGTACAGGTACTATCTGTCATACATTTTTTGGCTACTGGTTCCTTTGAGGCGACTGTGGGCTTGGCATCCAATGTGTCACAACCAATGCTCTTCAACATCTTGGCAAATGTCCTAACTGCATAGTTGCAACACAGAGTTACATACAATTTCCACAAAGGGCAGATTTTACCACGGTTAAGTCTGATTTTTATGCAATTGCCAACATCCCTCATGTGATTCGTGCCATTGATGGCTCACATATTACCCTTATATGCCCCCAGAGCCACTGAGCAAGTGTTTAAGAACCGCAAAAACTTCCATTCCATAAACGTGCAAGTGGTGTGTTTTGCAGGTCAATACATCTTACAGGTGGCACAATATTCCCTGGATCAGTCCATGACACCTACATTTTGAGGAACAGCACGATCATGGCACAACTACAGGGAAACAGAGCCTGGCTAGTTGCTAAATGTGCATGTGACAGTTTTGCAGTGCTACCTGACTAAACACGTTTGGCATTGTACGACTGTGTGTCATGTGTATCTTTCTACCCTCTTCCCAGGAGATTCTGGCTATCCTAACATGCAGTGGCTGCTGACGCCTGTGAGGAATCCCAGGACAGGGGGTGGAAACTGGTGAAATGATGGCCATAGTCATATCAGAAGGGTGGTTGTGAGGACCTTTGAACTCCTGAAAGCCAAAGTCAGGTGCCTGCATATGTCTGGGGGAGCCCTGCACTACTCTTCAAACAAGGTGTGTCAGATCATGGTAGCCTGCTGTATGCTGCATAATTTGGCCCTCAATAGACATGTTCCATTACTGGAAGTGGAAGATGGAGCACTGCCATCCGTGGGACCCCAGTGGATGGAGGATAGTTGTTAGACCTGACAGCCTTAGGGTGGTCACCCCTAACTTTTTGCCTGCCTCCCTCCCCTTTTTGGACACTGTTTGTGCTGGTTTGTAGACTCTGCACACTTTACCACTGCTAACCAGTGCTAAAGTGCATATGATCTCTCACCTTAAACATGGTAACATAGGATCATACCCAATTGGACTATTTAATTTACTTAAAAGTCCCTAGTACTGTGCACTATATGTGCCCAGGGCCTGTAGATTAAATGCTACTAGTGGGCCTGCAGCACTGGTTGTGCCACCCACTTAAGTAGCCCCTTAACCTTGTCTCAGGCCTGCCATTGCAAGGCCTATGTGCGGTTTCACTGCCAATACGACTTGGCATTTAAAAGTACTTGCCAAGCCTAAAACTCCCCTTTTTCTACATATAAGACACCCATAAGGTATGCCCTAGGTAACCCATAGGGCAGGGTGCTGTGTAGGTAAAAGGCAGGACATGTACCTATGTAGTTTACATGTCCTGGTAGAGTAAAACTCCCAAATTCGTTTTTACACTGCTGTGGGGCCCGCTCCCTTCATAGGCTAACATTGGGGCTGTCCTCATATATTGTTTGAGTGGTAGCTGCTGATCTGAAAGGAGTAGGAAGGTCATATTTAGTATGGCCAGAATGGTGATATAAAATCCTGCTGACTGGTGAAGTTGGATTTAATATTACTATTTTAGAAATGTCACTTTTAGAAAGTGAGCATTTCTCTGCACTTAAATCTTTCTGTGCCTTACAATCCATGTCTGGCTGGGTTTAGTTGACAGCTCCTTTTGTGCATTCACTCAGATACTTCCTGGAGAATAAACTTGTAACCAGAACCTGCACCCTGCCAAGAAAACTGCCTGGCTACCCAAAGGACTCACCTGACTGCTTTCTGTGAAGGACTGCTGCCTTGCTGTTGCCCTGCTGCCTTGCTGCTCCCTGGCTGTGGTGAAGAAGTGCCCTCTAAGGGCTTGGATAGAGCTTGCCTCCTGTTGTCTGAAGTCTCAGGACCAAAAAAACTTCTCTCTTGCAACTGGACTCCTTGTGCAGCAAAAATTCAATGCACAGCTTGCTAAAAAATGATGCACAGCCTGCCCTGCGGTGAAACATTCCCTGCACGCCGAACCGGAACAACGCAACACTTGTGACTTCGCTCCACAAGCCTAGGATTCCACGCACAGACCCCAGGGCGTCGGAAAACCCCGCAACCCGAAGAGGATCCACGACCGATTGGCGGAAATCGACGCACAGCCGTCCCTGAGTGGAAACTAAACGATTCATCACTGTGTGCGGCCCGAGAAAGTGACGCACACCTCCTTTGTTTCCATGCTTCTCCTATTCTGCGGCCCATTGCGGAGATTTATCATGCACACCAGGTACTTTGTGTTAAAAAGAGTCTTTGTTTGCTTTAAAAATACTTAAGACACTTTATATCACTTTTCAGTGATATCTCTACATTTACTTATTGCATCTCTGATCGTTTTGACCTGCAAATATCCAGATAAATATTATATATTTTTCTAAACATTGTGTGGTGTATTTTTGCGGTGCTATATTGTGTTATTGTATGATGTATTGCACAAATACTTTACACATAGCCTTCTAAGTTAAGCCTGACTGCTCAGTGCCAAGCTACCAGAGGGTGGGCACAGGATAATTTGGATTGTGTGTGACTTACCCTGACTAGAGTGAGGGTCCCTGCTTGGACAGGGGGTAACCTGACTGCCAACCAAAGACCCCATTTCTAACAATAGGGATGGAGAAGGAGAAGGAGAGGGGAAAGATGTGGACTGCAGGAATCAGCTGATTCAGCTCTACTTCCAATGAGTCTCATGTAAATGTTGCGCTGTGAATCTGACTACCCTGGGTAGGATTTAAGTTGCAGTGTTGCTGTGCTGCCTGCCCCTTTGCTATTGGTACATCATTGTGTAAGTGGTGATGTTTGTGGACTCTCCTGGCAAAGGCTGTGACATGAACTTGGCCTACCCCTCTCAATACATTGAATCGCTTCGACAGTTACATGCATCTGTACCTATCTGATTATGAATGATGGTTTTCAATAGCATGCATTTTGAATAAATAACATCTGTTGGTGTGCTCAAACAGTGTTTACTGAAGGAGTGAGACAATAGGGATTGTATAGTGCAAGGTAGTGGGCAGATGGTGAACAATATACTCAGTGCAATGTCCATAGCTGCTGATAGCAGGTGCAGTGTCTATGGGGTCATAGGTAAATGCAGATATGGCAGTGGACAGTCAACAAGGTCGGTCAGTGGCACACTAGGAAGACAGTACAGGGCAGAATCACTTCCTGGCGGTGGGCTTGGTCTTGGCTACAGTGTCACTGGGATGTCTGGGATTCCGGCCACATTTGCAAGGGGTTTCCTGGGCTACAGGGGAAGGGGTGCTGGTGGCCTGTGAGTGCTCTGGCAGGGCCAACATTCCACTGGCTGCTACTGTTGTTGAAGGCAGCGATGTATCCTGGCTGGTGGAAGGGGCCTGCTGATGGGTGGAAGGACTCAGACATGATCTGGGGCATCCTCAGCAGCACCCCTGCAATGTTGGCATTAAGTTGTTTCCATCGCTCCATGGCCTCCTGCTGGTGTGCTACCTGCAGCCTCTGGTTCTCCTGCGACGTGGCCAGGATCTGGCCCATCCTGTTCTGGGAGTGGTGGTATGCTCCCAGGACCTCTGAGATGGCCTTATGGGCAGCAGAGTCCCTCCTTGATCCACCACCTGAGTCACTGATATACTCCCAGTAGCACCCTAGCCCCCTGTGCCTGTGTCCCCAACACAGGTCACCCAGTCCCACTTGAACTGGGACCTTCATCATCCTGCCTGGCGGTGAGTGGTGACTCCGGTCTCTGTACAGGTGGGCAGACAGTGGGCTGGTGACACTGGCGTGGGGGCATTGGGCTACAGCTGATGGTGGCAGCTGAGTGGTGGGGGAGTCAATGGTGTCCTGGGTGGGGCTTCTGGGGGGTGAGTGTCCAGGGCTCTGGGATGGGCCAGGTTAGCCATCTGGGTCCAGACATCCAGCTGGACTGTCGTTACTGGGGCCTCATTCTGCTGATGGACTGGTACTTCTTCGCATCTCCGGCCGGGTGGCATGGGCAGTGGTACCTGTGTGGTAGTACAAATATTGTTTTGTGGCTCCTGCAATGTATGGGCATTGTGGCTTGTGGATGATGGTGTAGTTGTAGTGTTGTAGGGGATATGGCATTGACAGTACTGTCCCTTTGTACAATAGACATGGTACATGTGTCTAATATAATAGTAGTTACCACTGGCATGTGAGTCTCCTGTCTTCTGCACCCTACCCTGTCATTGCCATATCCCTGGAAGCACTTGCCACCTGTTTAATTTGCTTACTTCCTCAGTAATAAGCATGCAGAGGCCCTTAGGGATGGGTGTCATGCATTGTTATTTGAGGGATTGGTGGTGCATTGTGGGTAATGTAGTGCAGACTACAGTACATGTTGGGATGGTCATTGTGCATACAGGGATGGTTTGGGGGTTGGTGGGGAGGTGTGGACATGCAGAGGATATGGGTGTTTGGGGGAGGTGTACAGGATAGGGTGTTTATTGATAGTGACTGGGGTAAGGTGAGACATGCATTACAGACGTGGCAAATGTTACGGGAGTATGTGTAACTTACAAGAGTCCAGTCCTCCTGTGAGTCCAGTGAGGCCCTCCGGGTCCAGGATAGCCAAGACCTTCTCCTCCCAGTTGCTGTATTCAGGTGGAGGAAGGGGGGACCAGCACCACTCTTCTGTACTACAATTTGATGTTGTAACGCCATGGAACGTACCTTCCCCCCACAGGTCCTTCCACCTCTTCCTCATGTCGTCCTTGTGCAGGGATAGTTTTCCACTGCATTGACCTTATTCACAATCCTCTGCCATAGATCCATTTTCTAGGCGATGGATGTCTGCTGTGCCTGTGCTCCAAACAGCTGTGGCTCGACCCTGAGTATTTTATCCACCATGGTCCGCAGCTCCCTGTCAGTGAAGCGGGGGTGCTTAGGGGGTACCATTGTGTGTGATGTGAGTGGCGTGCACTTGTGTGTGATGCGTTTATGGTCTGTGGTCATACTGAGTGTCCAGTAGTTGTTGGCTGGCATTGATTTGGCATTTCAAAGGATGGTGGGATGTGTGTGTGTTTTATGGTGGTGTGTGTGGGTGTGTCGAGTGTGTGTATGTGTCTCAGGTGTGAGGGTTTTGTGTTGTCCTATGTGTGCAGTTGTTGTTCGTGGGTGCCATTACTCACCGTGGTGGTCCGTACAAGCAATTGTGGACTGCCGTTGTGTGACCGCCGGGCTGATTTGTGGATCGGAATTTGGTGGGCGTCTGTTGTTGGCATGGCGATGGGGGGTTGCTGTCCTCCCACTTTCCACCGTTGTTGGCCCTGACAGTGTCATAGATTTGGATGTTTTTTGCGGGTTGTGTTTTTGTACTCATAATACGGCGGTATGGTTACCATCGCCACAGGTGGTCTTTTGGCGTGCACCGCTACGGCAGTCGGCAGTAGTTACCGCCAGACCCATAATGAGGGCCATAGTCTTTATATTTCAATGGAAGACGACAACTTCTCCGCTGAGTTTGTCTCTCTTGATAAACAGACATATTCTTTTGAGGTTTATGTTTGGATAGAAACGTATTATCATTGGTAACTCTGGTATCACTACCTGTATCATTGAGTTTTGTCATTGATCTTCTTCACTTTTGCCACATGTTCACCATTCCACCAGTGGCCATTATCAATTTTAACAGCTCAGCCATCATCGCTCATTTCAACCACTTTGTGTTTGCCACAGAATTGTTGATGCCCTTTCAGAACTTGATCCCTGGGCAGTTTGTCTCGTATGAAATCACCCACCACCCAATTTCTGTCCTTGGTGCTCTTCAAGATATCATATCTGTCCTTTCTTGAAGTGTGATTACTTATAATGATGTTCCTTGTTTTATTAGGGACTTGAACACATTTTAAATTTGGAAAGTACTCATCACTACTTTAACTGTAGTCAACCATTTAGGAAAAAGCATATCACACACATGACGTCTCATCAGAGCCATTAATGGTGTGACCCCAGTGACACTGTGTGATTTTTGCGGCACTCCCACAACATTGCTCTGAATCTTAAAGAATTTTCAACACTATTGACTAAACTAACAGCACCCCTGATGCACTCACTGACTAACCTGTTCATCATTTCTACATGGACATTGCTCAGAGGGTCAAACTGGTTGCATTTCTTACACCAGCATGCAGCAGGAAATCAGTCATTTCATGAGATGTGAATTGCACATCATTATTGGAGACAATCTTCGATGGGAATCCTTCCCTAAAAAAGATATTACTGAAAAACTAAATTTCACCTTTGGTATTGGGTTCCCTCAGAAATCTCACCTCTAACCATTTTGAGACATAATCCACCTTGAGAGTGACATATTTTTGCTGTTGCAGTAAAGTCTGGAAAGGCCCAAAAAAATCAACACTCAATCTTTCCCGTACGTCATTTGGGCACTCTACACTCCCCATGGGAGGGGTCATGCAAAGTAAACCCTTATCATTTACAATACACACCACATATCATCCCTGGCTATTGCAGGCCACCAAAACCTTCCGCTCAATCTTTTCTTACTAGCTGTGATGCCAATATGTCTCTCATGAGACAGTTTTAATAGCCTGTTTCAGATTTTACCTGGGGTGATTAATTTGTCCTTATGAAATAAAAATCCCATTTCCAAAGTGAGTTGACTTTGCACCTTACTGCAGGCTTGATACTGTGGGAGTGGAGAATTTTCATGTGGCCAACCCTTAAACATGTAGTTCATGACCCTAGCAAATTCACTATTCTCTGACAGCTGAGTCCTCCAATCTTTTTCACTCAAATGCCAGTGAGATGACGGAAATGCACTTGCAACTCGACAATCATCTTGGTCCTGCTTGCCTGACCCCAAAAGTTTAGAATTTTCATTGATAGCCAAATGAGAAAGGCAATCAGCTTTTTTGTTCCCATTACCAGCTAAATGTTCAACATCAAAGTGATAATCTATAAGCTTAGAATGTAATCATATTAACCTTGCAGTGGCTTTAGATGAGTTAATATTACTACCATTCAGACTCAGGATCAATGGTTTATGATTAGTCCGTAGTAGGAAGTTGGTCCCCTATGAATATGGCCTAAATGTTTATCAACTGCCCATGTACAAGCTAGCATTTCCCTCTCAATAACAGAGAGGTGTTTACGTTGCTTCACTGTATGGGATGCAAAGGTGATAGTGTGGTCATCGCTATCCTTCCTTTGTGACAACACTGCTGGCATCAACAGTGAGACACAGAAGCATAGCGCCACCGGAGGGTCACTT
This sequence comes from Pleurodeles waltl, assembly GCF_031143425.1. NCBI lineage: Eukaryota > Metazoa > Chordata > Amphibia > Caudata > Salamandridae > Pleurodeles > Pleurodeles waltl. The sequence continues at coordinate 969,565,085 of NC_090437.1, forward strand.
TTCATGATGCTCCGGTGATGCAATGCCCTGCATCGTATTTACAAGGTGGGGTTAAGCCACTTCTTGTGACTTAACGCTACCTTGTAAATACGGCCCCTTCACATGCAGCCCTTTGCGTGGAAGGGGCATGCCACGGCAACTCCCATTGCATTTTGATGCTGCCTCAGATTTATGAGCTTTCGTAAACTAGAGGCAGCGCCAAAGTCTAACGCCATCCTGGGGGTGGCATTAGCAAGGGCAACGAGGAAGAATACTTTTATTCCTCCTCGTTTTTTGCTTTTTCTATGTGTGCTGCATTCTGCAGCATGCATAGAAAAAGCAAAATGCCAGAAATTATTATTTATGTGCCGGAAGGTGTCCCTTCCTGCACATAAACAATAATTTCAAAATGGTACTTTGGCATTTCTGTTTTTACTGTCTTTAGGACTCTGGGCACTATACCACTGCTGACCAGTGCTAGAGTGCAAGTGCTCTCTGTGTAAGTGGTACTGGTGATTGGTTAAAGTGCACTATGTGTTCCCAGGGAATGTGATCAAATGCTACTAGTGGGCCTGCAACACTGATTGTGCCACCCACATGAGTAGTCCTGTAAACATGTCTCAGACCTGCCACTGCAGTGTCTGTGTGTGCAGTTTTAAACTACAAGTTCAGCCTGGCAATTGCACCCACTTGCCAGGCCCAAACCTTCCCTTGTACTACATGTAAGTCACCCCTAAGGTAAGCCCAAGGCAGACCCATGGGCAAGGTACAGTGTATTTAAAAGGTAGGACATGTACTCGTGTGTTTTATATGTCCTGATAGTGAAGTACTGCTAAAGGTGTTTCCTGCATATCCTCATGTGTCCTGGGCTAGAGTGGTGGGGGGAGCTGACACTTGTACCTGAATAGGGCTGTGCCTATCCTTACACAATGCAGTCTCCAACCCCCTGGAGGGTGTCTGGGGCCAGGGCAGGGAAGGCAGGTTATTTTGTACTACAAAGACTTTCCTTCATAGTTTTCCTACCTCAAAGGCAGAAAAGGAGTACAAGTATTGGACCTCTGAGACCACAACTTTAGAATACTTCTGGACTGAGGACATTCTGCCGGAAGAAGAGCTAGATGCTGTAGGAAGGACTGTCACTCTGCCTGTTGATTTGATGTGCTGGCCTGTTGCTTGCTGCTTCTTCCTGGGAGTGAAAGGACTGGTCTTTGCTTTCTACATCCTGTTTCCAAAGGTTCTCCAAGGGCTTTGACTGAGCTTGCCTCCTGTTAGAAGTCTCAGGTACATCAAAGGCTTTACCTGCCAGCACTTAGCTCTCATGCTGAGAGTCCTGACTGAAGTGGTGTCAAATCCAGTTCCTAGGCCTTTGGGAATGTGTGCTGGTGTAACAAAGAAGAAACCAATGATATAATCTCCAGAGTGACTTCGAAACCGGCGCCGTTGTCCGACTCAGCGACGCTGCCTACACTGGAGCCACAGTCCCCACTGAGTGCAACAACTGCAACAGATGCGCAGGCCTGACGCTGCCACAGAACTCTGCCACAGCATGAGACCTGAGTGCCATGTCCCCAACATCCAGGACTGCTGACTCCACCACAGCTATGTAATGAAATACACTGTTCCAAAGAAGACGAAGAAAGAAAGGGAGAACGCTAGGGAGTCCTAATTAATAGGAGCAAGAGTCCTCACACACCCTATTGGCTGTCATGCTTCATCATCGGACGGGCTCCTCGTCAGACCGGTGCTGCAATGTCTGATGGGCACCCCCCGAAGCGGGGCTCTTTGCCAGAGATCTTTTCTCGATGATGCCACAGAACCCAGATGTGGGTCAGAAGAAAGAGAGGAGAGATCAATAGAAAATAAAATTGGCTCAAAACCCTCACTAAGTGTTCATTTATTCGCTGATGTTGGGTGATGGCCAAGAGTAAAAAATAAAACAAGGGAGTGAGATAGAGATAATGCTCAACCACTCACTAGCAACTTGATAAGGAGGAGAGGAAGTCAGGAATCGCCAGACATTCCTCGAAATGAGGTCGACATGTTTCGTATCTCTTTGGTCCAAAGGGATCCACTGACGCTTCTTCAGGACCTAATAAATCTTTAAACTTCTCCAACAAAAAAACAAAATAGATTCCTGCAATCTGAAACTGACAGTCAAAATGTTAACAGTCACTTACACAAGTCCACTCTATCCCAGACTTGCTGTTCCTATTAGTCACCCTAAAGATATATAAAAAACAATTAACAATGAATAGCTTATTCACCAAAAGATCATTGTCCCAATGAGTGTGCAATCACATCAATCAAGCAAAATACAAGTGACAAACTGTGCAACACAAGGTGGTAATGTGGGTGGTAGCAAACCCATGCTAAATGAATGAAGATGGGCTTACCCTCCCACGTCGAGACTGGGCTTCATGGGATCACGCAGGCCTGTAGCCAGGCTTGCAAAAGCTTTGATCATAAAGTTAACAAAGAAAAAAACAAAGAAACACAAAAACCTCTATTATGATACACTTAGGGACTCAATCCACCCTATGGCAGAGTGTGTTCAATATGAGAAAATACTAATCAAAGCAGTTCCATTCATCTACATACAAATGCTAGCCCACCCTTAATGTGGTCATCAACACTAGTTGTAATCACAAAGAAACATGAAACCAGTATGAAACTGGGGTTGCTGTGTCTGATTATTAATTGAAAGTAAAAAACCTCACTCCAGCCCCACAAAAGTAATGAACAGTAAGGTAGGGGAGATAAAATAATCATAATGTGCACTGTATGTGCAGAGCAAACAAGCGTGTTAAAAAAATCAGGTGATTAATTGATGGAAACAATGGCATGTCAAGTACCAAAAATGGGAGTACCTGGTTCGAAATCCTAACCTTAGGTGTCTCCCTTCATAATGACAAGCTAGCGTACATGAGAATGCCGGCTCCCGACCTCCGGGAGCCGGGGCATTAATTTCACAAAGGTACGGCATGGATTACCAAAAAGCGGCATGGATAACAAAAAAACAAACAATTCTGGCACTTACTTTAAGCAGTCCTGGTGCGGTACATTCGACCTACCCCTGGCCGCGCTCCCGGATGTGCAGGGAGCCGCGCACCACGGGGTATAAATAGTGCGTATTCCGTACGCGAGAGCAGCTGTTGCTGCTCTCGTTGTCAGGAGACGTTAACACGCGCGGCAAGTCAGGGCCATTGCGCGTAGTACTGGAAATGGAAAAGGGGTAAAGCCTCAGATTCCATTTCTTCAGGAAAATATATGGCGGCCATCTTGGAGTGGTGTTTGACCTCATAGAAACTCATCAGGGCAATCATCAGATGGGTCAGAATGTTCCCCAGAATGCCACAGTATGGAGCAAAAACGCTAATTAAGGTGTGGCTAATAGTTCTCATTTTGTCAGTCATACAGATATTGTAAAAATTGCAAATAAACTGCCAATCAACTCCATAATCAGCCCTAACGTAGATAATGCAGGCTCAAACTCTGTCCATATCAAATAAGTAGGAGGTAGACAGTGTAGGTTGATAGTCATTAAAACACTAGGGTGCTTCAAAGGGAAAAATTAATCCAAGGTATATCATCATTCAACCCTTGGAGATGTGTGTTGAGTTTGTATACCCAGCGTTGCTCATGTTCAAAGAGTGGTCTGGTCTCTTTCTGTGCGCAGGTCTGTAGTACAACCCACCACATATCATCTGGACTGTGGTTTGCTTCTATGAAATTAATACTCAATTTGGTAGTAGCTCGGCCACAACAAATGTTGCTGCAGTGTTCATTAATCCTCACTTTCACTGCTCTTGTAGTCATCCCTACATACTGTATATTGCAAGGGCAGGTGATAAGGTAAACACAATTGCGAGTATTGCAATTGGTATGTTTCATCAGCCGTAATGTCATTATTGGTTCTAAGTCGAGGGTATCTATCCGTTTAGTAAGTGAACATACATTACAGTTTCCACACGGGAAATGACCCTTGACTGGTGGGAGATTCCACAGGGAACTTTGTCTGGTAGAGGCCATAAGGGGTCTGGGCCGAGTATAGACCAACATGTCTTTAGTATTGGTGGTCCTTTTGAAAGCAAAAAGTGGTTTCGAAATACTCTCACCTCCGCTACAAAGAATGGCCCATCTTTTGTTAATTATTTTCTTGACAGTATTGGATAGTGGCGTAAATGTGGACACACAAGTCAGTTTAGTTTCTGAAGATCTAGGGGTCAGCTGTAGTAATGAGTCCCTGTCACTATACTTGGCTCGTTTGTAAGCCGTGTTTATCACTCTGTTAGGACAGTGACGGTCACACAATTTACTTTGGAGGTCAGAAGCTTGAGTGTCAAATGAATGCATATTGCTGCAATTACATTGTAAGCCCAAAAACTGACCATAAGGCAAATTGTCTCTGAGCGCTTTGGGGTGATGACTCTCATACAGCAATAAACTTTTACGGTCTGTAGTTTTTTGATATGTGCATGTCTTAAGTTTACCTTCCTCAATGCTAATCACTAAATCCAGAAATGGAATCTTGGTGGTTGAAACCGAAGAGGTAAAATTCAAAAAGGGGTCCAAACCATTGACCCATGTTGTAAAGCTGTCAACCTCGGAAATAGGCCCCTGCCAGATAACCAAAATGTCATCTATGTACCGACTCCATAATTTAATGTTATCAAAAAAGGGGTTGGAATCTGGCAAAATAAAAAAAAAATCAAAGCCGTACATGTACAAGCAAGCCAGACTTGCCGCAAAAGTGCTGCCCATCGAAGTGCCTCGAATCTGGTGGAAAAGCAGGTCTTCGAATTGGAAAAAAATGTCTGTCATTGCTAAGCTAGCACAATGCATTATAAAATGGACCGGGGTTGCTGAATCCAATCTAGCAGATAGGAGAGCTGCTTCATCTACCTTTAATGTAGCCTCTTGTGGAATGTTAGTATATAATGCTTCAACATCTAAGGTGATAAGAGCATGAACGTCAACTGTAGAATTAATAGACTCAATAAGATTAAGGACATCTTTTGTCTCCCTCAGATAAGTCATTGATTGCTGTACATGAGGCTGTAGAAAATGATCACAAAATGAGGATAGGGGTTCAAGAATAGATCCTATCCCTGAAACTATAGGGCGACCACAGCATCTGTGGCCCCATGGTGTGATCGCAACACAGCGAAGTCGACACCTTGTGCCTTGACTTGCTGGATTCATTGAGGCTGCCGGATCATAAAGAATCTATGCTTCATCTCCGACACAGCATCACCTCCCCTACAACTGTAAGGAACCAGCGCCTAACCTCCCCTGCCTAGCAGTAAGGAACTGGCGCCTCACCTCCCTGGTAGCAGTAAGGAACCTATGCCTCCCGGGCTCCAGCGGCACCTCCCCTCCCAGACTTCGTGCAATGTCCTGTGTTTCCTCATTTTCCAATGATACTGTACCTGGGATCTGTGTGACTCTGTGACCAAGTTGCACTCCCTCGCAAGTGGCATCAGACTGTTGGGAATTACTCCGTTAAGATGTTGTGACAGCCCTAGTTGGAGCTATTGTGTTTCTAAGCGCTTTACTGAGATTCAATCTCTCACAATTGATATCTTTGCTTGTGCTTATTGGATTTTTGTGGTGTTTTCACTGTGTTACTTTGTATGTACAAATACTTTACACTTTGCCTCTGAGATAAGCCTGGCTGCTCATGCCTAGCTACCAAGGGGATAAGCAGGAGTTATCTTAGCTGTGTGGCTTCCTTAACCTGGCTAGGATGAGGGTCTCTACTTGGACATGGTAGAAACTACTGCCAACTAGAGATGTCATTTCTTACAAGGGGCAACACTAGGGTTGATTTACATGTCATGAAAAAAGTCCCTAAGAAAGTCCCCCAGGGGGGACTTTTATGTATTAAAAAACAGGGTTTAAGTCTGGCAAAAGCACACACAGGCTGCAATGGCAGGCCTGAGACATGTTTAATTGCTGTTTAAGTGGGTGGCACAATGAGTGCTGCAGGCCCACCATTAGTACTTAATTTAAAGGCAATGGGTACATGAAGTACCCCTTTACTGGGGACTTTCAAGCAAATAAAATAGGGCAGTTCGGTGCAAGCCAATGTTACCATATTTAAAGTAAAGAGCACAAGTTCTTTATCACTGGTTATCTGTGGTAAACTGTGCAGAGTCCTAAAGGCAGCAAAAACAAGAGAATGGAAGGGAAAAAGTTTGTGGAAAACCACAGCAAAGATGTCAGGTCCAACACTGAGCTACTCCGATTATTAGCATAAATTACCTATCTTACGGGAATACAAACACGATAGGGAGACTTACAATCCAGTAGGGAATTTCCTCCCTCCCTGGTTGGCTACATGAGTCTCATCTTGGAAGCCTTAAGAAAAACATGATTGCAACTCCTCGTCTGTAGGACAAGCACAATTACCTTATGAAACAATACTGTAACCATTTGTTAAAAAATGGGTTGCACAGAAAATTATGTTTTATTTTTGAAGCAGGGTTTTTACCCATTCTTGGCTAAGAATCAGCACTGGTTTCCCTCTGCATAGACTGCAAAGCACTGTATTGTATCCATTTTTACTCATTTGTTAACAATCTTTAGTACTCTCATCATTTTAAGAATACTTTATACCTTTCTACGATAGCATCTTTTCTCCAGTTCATTCAGGCTCCCTGTTAGCGCCTGTTTAATAAAAAAAAAATAGACAGTAGTGTTTTTTCTCTTGTTGTCAGATACACAAACTGACTTAGAGGCCATGAGAGCAAAGAATTTCTAAAGTCAATCTCCTAACTTCCCGCAATTTGTTAGAATCTATGTTTCTCCTCAGAAAGTTGTGGCACAGTGACTTTGTGACTTTTAGCTTGTGGTAAAAATGTATACGCTTGTCTTTTGTGCATGCTCTGCTATGCCCACGTTATCATGGCGGATGGTGTGAAAGGCATAGGCCTGATTTAGATATTGGCAGGCGACTTACTCCATCACAACTGTGATGGATATCCCGTCCACTGAAATCTAAATCCCATTATATTATATGGGATTTAGATTTCAGAGAATGGGATATCCATCACCGTTGTGACGGAGTAACTTGTTCTCCAATATCTAGATCAGGCCCGTAATCCTGTTACATGGCCATGTTAATATTAAACTTTTGTTTTCTCTAATTTTTACATCCTCATGATCAGGAAATGCTGGAAGTGTACATTGCCAGAAAAAGTCTCAAAATTGTGCCTCGTATTCCCGTCATTACCACCAAACATTATAGTATCTTAGTATTAATGGAATGGGCAAACCAAGAATAGAAAAATGCAGCTTTGAACCGAAGTGCAGAACAATGTTATCAGTGTATACAGTTGTTCAAAATAGTTGTCTATATTGCAGTTGTCATGCCTAAAATGAGGCCGTATTTCAGGTATGAGATCATGTCCTTACTAGTGGTGGCTCCTCCACTATGGCGGAGGAGTGTTCCCCCCACTCCAGCAGCAGCTGCAAACCTTTAACAATAATTTTATTGTTAAAGTGGCGGGGGCATGGAGCGTGACAGGGACAGAGGAGGAGTGCACAGCACCTCCCTCAGTGTGTATGTGTGTTTGCCCAATCACAGATGCGCACTGAGCTCTCTCCAACCTGGCACTGTGTTGCCGGGTTGGAGACAGCAGGAAGAGACTCCCAGTCTGCCTCAGAGGACCAAGCCAGAGCGCTCCAGCCAATCCTAACAGTGTTTTCATGTTTAGTAGCATGAGAGTAATGTTAGGATTGGTCGGAGGGCAGGCTGGAAGCCTGTGCCTGCAAGTGGAGCCAGCGGAGCGCTTTGGTGGCTCGCAGCAAGGTGATATTTTTTTTTATTTAATGTTGTCCTATTAGCTTTGTGTGTGTCCCTGCCCCCCACTCGCTGCTCCTTTACCGCACGGCGAGCTGCGACTGATCCTTATCATTGATCAACAAAACCCCAGCTACAGAATTTTGATAGGTTATTTTAACTGAATGACAAAGCTTTTGTGTGATCTGTTAAATAAATATAGTGTCTTGGATAAGGCTACATTGAATGTGATTAACTGGGCATGCTTTTAGCACTAAAGAAAGTAGGGTGATCTTCCTCTCCTTCATTGTTATGCAATCTCAAGTAGGGCGAAATTTATTTTTTTAGATTGCAAAGTGCAACTACTGTGAGCCTGCAATTTGTATGATTTTGTCTCTGTTTTTGATCTTTTTAATTCCACGATGATTTTTCTTATTTTATATTCAACTGAATTGAGGTTTGACTTATGCTCATTAGACTTTTCAACATTATGGCGAAAGATTTATATTTTACACACACCTGTCTCCTTATTAGTGGAGTGTGGAGTTGCAGAGTTTTTTCTGGTTTTGAGTATTCTTTCCAAATACTATGAAAAATATGTAAAAAGGTCCGCATGAGCTGGGCTTCCAGCTGTCATCGTAAAACGAGTCACTCAAGAGGAAAAGCTAAGCAAGGTATGCACCTTCATACAACATATTTGTAAACTGCCACTTTATCTCAAACTTGCAAAAGAAGTGTATATGTGTGCAGGTATACCTAAAGAGGGGAACTCTGGGTAAATTATGCTTTCATAATAAACATTTTACCACTTCTGTTCCATGTATTCAATCAGGGAGGTAAGTGTGAGAAGAACCCCATGAAATTGCATTCTATAAAACTACCACTTTTTGATTAGATTGATATTTCCTAACCTTCTCAAAGTTACCCTTTGTAAAATAAAGTGTGCACCCTCAAAGAGCAACTTGTGCATACATATGTATATTTGTACTGCCCCTTTGTAATCCATCAGCATACCTTTGGGCCAGTCTTTGAGATATAATGTTAATTACATTCTAAACAATGTACATGTTTCAACTCTTCTTATTTTTTATGTATTTCATTCCATTTCCGTTCTCATTGTCCCCTGGCATCCTGTTCTAAATCAAACATCAACCTTTAAGACTCGATAATATATCAGAATACTTAGGATAGGAATATCTTTCTACAAAAATATTGTGATCTAAATATCGACTACCAAATATTGTGAAAGTAAGTATATATGGGAACGTGTAGATTTATTATCCTTAATTTCACATCCATGTACTTTGAGGACGTATACAGCATATGCAGAGTTTGGTAAAGTTAACCTATACATACATGTATATACTTGCTTTCATAACATATTTGTAATTGATATCAAAGTCATAATATTTTGTAGAACGAGACTTTATCCACAACATCCTGTTACAATACCACTATAATGCTTTAGCACCGGGTACATGTATAGGCTTGGTATGCCATATGAAGTATAAGTATAATAGCTGAAGGTCTGAAACTGTTCTTATTCCATATTTTTCCATTGTCACTGATTCCCAAGAACCATTCATATTCTTTAGAAAGGTGAACATTATAGTCTGGGACTCGTGGCACTGTAAACAATGTGGGAACCCAAGGCAATCTCACCAGGGTCATCAGGCAATGCTTAGTCATTTACATTGCTACTACAGCTGTCTTCTGCAGTGGTGGGATGTGTATGGGGTTGATTGACAATATGAAGGACTGTTTAGATGTGCTGTGATGTGCATACAATGTGTATGTGATAAAAGGAACAATCATTGTTATGGGTTGAGAATTTCTAGTACCTCAAATGAGCCATTGTATCCTAAGCAATGTGGCAAATGGAGCAGAATGCTTAATTTTTAACAGATTATTATCTCACAGAAAACATGCAAGAAAGGGACAGCTTCTCATCAGACCAAATATTGTTCAAAATACATGCATGCTTCCTACAGGGAAAGCATGAGCTACTGAAATTATATTCAAGTCCCCTCACACCTCCAACAAAACAGCAATGCACAGGTAATTAATAAATGAGCCGGTGAGAACATTTGAATATAGGGATGGGAGCATCCTGTCAGTTGTAAACATTACCAAGGTTAATAACTCACACTCTACATGGCTGACCTATTTGACATGGGCAAAGGAGTTTAAAACTACTCCATCTACACCTACAGTTTGACTTCTTTCAGGACTACTGAGAAAGAGGCTAATTTAGGCACTCCCAACTCACCCCTTGACGTCTAATATCTGCATAGTCCCATTTCTAACCTATAAGGAATTTCATAGGGGTTCAGTCAATGAGCAGTACACTACACAAATGTGTCTAATACAAGGGTGCAGTTTATAAGCCCTAAAGTAACTTCACGGGCTCAAGCTTCCAATATGGCGCAGTACTGTCCCACAGACATTTAAATTATTCTCAATGAGAAAAGACAACTCAAAAGTTATTGCATTTATTCATTCTTTCTGTTTTCCCTTGCAAAGTTGTTGGTAGTAGAAGCAACTATGTAAGGCTAGCCAAGAACGCCAACCAAAATTCATCTAACACAGAAGCATAACTATACAGGTATCCATGAACCACAGAGCACCCGTGGTTGAAGCAGAATAAGAAGAAAAACATACTCAGATACAGTTTTCAGGTCAGTAATTAACAACTATTATGGGGGTGTGCTGAGAAGACACAAAGAGCCTCTTTACAAGGCTGGCGATCTTGAGACCGCCAGCATCGCAGTGGGAGTCAGGACCGCAGCTGCTGTGGCGGTCCGACTGCCACATTCAGACCCTGGCAGTTAGACCACCAGGGTACCACCAGCTCCGCCGGGATCCATGATCCCCAGGGGTTGGCTGTGGTGGAGATCGCAATCAACCAGGGCGGCACTGCATGCAGCACCACCCTGCAGATTATGACTTTGTTCTCCACTAGCCTTTTCATGGTGATTTTACCATCACGAAAAGGCTAGTGGTGAACAGGTGCAGGGGTCCCTCTGCCTAGCACCATTGCAATGTTCATTGCCTGCTGTGCAGACAGTGAACATTGCGAAGGTGCTGGTGCACCCTACTGCCGCCTGCTAGGCTGGCGGGTGGAAACCTCAGTTTCTACCTGCCAGCCCAACGGGAAACTCTAAATGGGTCCCATGGAGAGGTAGCCAGTGTGGCAGCAACCTCCTTGTCTGAAGTTTGGCGGACGGTTCAAACTGTCCGCTGAACTCCTAATCAGGCCCAACGTCACAGAATTGGAACAAGAAGACATTTTTGCAAATTAGGTAATTCACACCTACATTAATAGACATATTAAATGATATTATCTTAATATAGACACCTATATTTTATTAAACTTTGAGTGGGTCCTATCTAATCCAGTTTTTCAAGATCAAAAATAGTGCAGTTGAAAGAAAAAAACACAACAGCTTACAGATCGCTGGGTGTTTTCATCATTGTCACCAAATCCATTATCTTGATGATAAGGTCTACACAAGCTTAGGTTACTGCCAGGAATCTTTAAGACCTGCATGGACACAAATATGAAGGAGTTAGCATCAACCGTCAAATCACATATGGGACACCTCCTGTGCTTAAAGACTTTTGAGGTCTCATCTGGAATCTAGTATATATTGTGCAGCTTAAAGACGTAGGGGCAGATTTATGAAAAGTGGCACTGCACTTAGAGCAGTGCCACTCTTCTTGCGCCTCTTAGTGCCTCCCTAACACCGCCATATGTGCGCCCTATTTAAAATACGGCACACCATGGCGGTAGTCAGGGGTACTAGTGTCATAATATTTTATGCTAGTCTGACGCTTTGAAGGATTAGCATCACAAATGTTGACGCTGAAGCCCATTGACAACAATGGGAGTCTCCCTTTAACACCTGCTCTTCGCAGGTGTTAAAAATGCCAATAAAAATTACGTAAAGAAATCTCTTTGATTTCTTTACGTCATTTTTTCAGCCCCCCTTGCTCCGGAACACCCCCCCCTTGCATACATTATGCCTGGTGCAGGCATAATGTACCGTAAAGGGTTACAAAGTGGCACAATGCATGCATTGTGCCACTTTGTAAATATGGTGCTGCATTTTTAGCCTTCCAACGCCATATTAGTGTAAAAAAATCACACTAATGTGGCGTTGGAATGGTGCTAGGCCCTCATACATCTCAGCCGTCAAATTTAATCATATATGATGGTAGGACCACCCTGCATAATTTTATAATAATGGTTATCCATTGGGAATCTAGAATCCTCATACATAAATCTTCTCACCACTCTGACATCAACCATGCATCATCGATTGGGCAGGCCTTGATAAAAAGCATGTACCAGCCAAAAACACACCTGAGTATCTTACTCCCAAATATTTAATTAGGCCACTTACTGTGAGGCAGAAGTAGGGTATCTACCCCATCCACCCAACTCTTGGTCCCCAATATCATTAAGAGGGTATGCTACCATTTTATGATGCAAACTTTAGCCCAATTTACAGCTACATCGCATTTGCTTAAATGCATGGTTGTTTCTAATGCATACATTTAGAACAGATGTATTTACAATGCAGGAGAAAATGAGCATATATTAATAAGATAGGGTACTTTTTTAGCATTAAGGGGAGAGTAGAAGGAAGAGAGAGGTAAGTAGAAGTAAAGGGAGGTAAGTTTTTTTAGGGTTTAGAGGTGGGTAGGGGTATACGAAGACAAGTGTTTTTGGAGGGTTCAGTGTTGTGTAGAGGTAAAGGGAGTAAAGGTTTTTATTAGTGTTCAGGGATAGAGGTAAAGGGGGAAAAAGGGACTTTTGGGTTTAGAAGTGGGTAGAGGTAAGTGGAGGTGAGGGTGACTTGAGGGTTCGGGTGGGTAAAGATAAAGAGAGGTGAAGGTGACCTGAGGGTTTGGGGAATGATAGAGGCAAAGGGGCTTTGGAGGGTGACTTGCGGGTTCAGGTGGGTTGAGATAAAGGGGGGTGAGAATGACTTCAGGGTTCATGTGTGGTACAGATAAAGGGAGGTAAGAGGGTTTTATAGTTGAGAGTTTGATTGAGATAAAGGAAGATAAGGGGATTTTTAGGGTTTGAGGGTAAAGGTCAAAAGTAAATAAATATATGTATATATGTATCAAACATTGGATTACAAAAGAGGAATTAAAGACAATTGTTATGTTAAAACACAACACAAAAGACATTGTAAACAGTATACATTGTAATGTCTCATGTTGAAAATGTGGTACATTACTTCACATTGTAGAGGCAGTGGCAGAAACTGTGATTCCCAGCAGACCACAAACACTTGAGAGCGTGGAGAAAAAGAGATGGCCATTTGAATTTGCTTGTGTGGCTTCCCTTATGGGTTACAGTGTCCCTTGGTGGGTAGTTTTAGAAAGAATTAGAAATCATTACTGAAACACAGTTTTGAAATAGCACGTTAGGGGCATTCCTTCACAATTGCGAATCGTTACCATATGCACCAATAGTTTACTTCCGTAATTCCAGCTGCAAACCATTAGTTACCCCTTCCCACCCCCCCACCCCCCTCCCCCCAATTGGGGTAATAACTGATTCGAAAAGGGGTCGACCTTGAACCCCTTTCCTTTCTGGGAATCAGTGTGGCAACCCTGGGATGAGAAGAAACAGTCTAAGGGACAACTACAATTTTTCAAAATTGAAAACTTTTTTCAAAAAGCAGACCAGTTTCATTTAGGGAAATCCGTCTGTTTTAAAAAGAACATTTTTAAATTTAAAATACAGTCACAGAGATGGTGGTGTGCTGTCCAGAAGTCTACCATCCCTGTGATTTCAGCCAGTCATAGAGTTGCAAATTACAACATGCCGTAATTAATATTTATTAGGCAGGTCGTTCTGCGACCCATTACGATTCCTTATTTTGTGAACTGCAGTATTAGTACAGCGATATGTTCACAGAATTAAATTCGGCTCACAAAAATGTGGTCAACATTTGTGACCACGTTTGGGAACTTAGTACATTTGGCCTGTAACTTTCAATGCAGGTACAATTTTCCAGTTGTGAGTTACACAGTAATAGCTTCAATAGGTAACTATTTTGGAAGATAATATTAAATAAAGTATCCTAACTACTTTTTACTCGATGTATAGACATATATAGTATGAACTTTCTTTGCAATATCAATATACATATAATATGTCGTGTATAGCATGAGATACAGCTGGTTTAGTGTAATACAGTCTGATTTTTTTGGAGTTTGTGTATAAGTTATTGGGTTAAAATATGTAAATTGATTTATTGATATTTGGTACATCACTAAACCATCAAAGTATCCAGTGCCTGGCACAAGGTAGTGATCACTGGATTAAAGCGGTGCACAAAATATGGAGGAATTCATATTAAGATGTTCAGAGACTTTTTGACAGTAAGTGTCTAAGACCATTCCACCTTGTGTTTAAGACTTCCAACTTGGCTCTAACTTTCAGTTTTCAAGGCGGGTCCTTTGTGAGTGGCACGGACTCACACTCTGTTTATTTATTTAGCATATAAAACGTGCAAACTCAAATCATAAGATCTTTAGAGCGCTGTAACAAGATGAGCAGAGGGAACATGTGACATATTGTCAGAACACTATACAAAGTATTTGCAGATATAAGGGCAAGAGAATCGTTGGTTGGAACAATGTCAGAGAGCTGTACAAAAACCCTTTCTGTATTTAGTAAAACAATTCTAGGCGCTGTATAAAGCATATACAAGAATATGAGTAGCACTGTAAGCAAACAATTAGAATATAAACACAACCATACAAGGAGTAATCATTGTTTGAGGAGCACTTATCTGGTCAATAAAGAAGTACAGAATGTCATGGACCTTTGTCAGATAATTGCTAGTTAAGTGCAGATGATTATCAAAGCACGAGGTATGTAAGTGCAGGCATACTGAGATGAGGTCCTTTCAAGTGTATGAACAATCCAATCAAGAAGGATGTCCACAATATATAGTAAAGTGCATCAGAGGGATAAACACAATAAGGGACATATATATGACCCCCTTTGCGTCTATCTTGCACCACGCAATATATTATTGAGTTATATCATATTTGGGATAAATAATAACATTTTTAAAACAATTTATATTTAGAAGCACTCGCACTTCTTTGAGAGTGCTGGGTAAAAATGATGCACACGCGTCACATTTCATTGGGACTGTTTCATTGGGACTGTTTCTACACCTGATGCTGACTTTTTCTGCTGGTAATGGGGAATAACTTGAGGGAGCAAACTCTGCAACCATTTTAATGCAACACATCCCCTTTGCTCAGGCAAATAGCAAAATACAGTGGTCAAACACTGTTTACAACAGTCATTTGGGTTCCCGTTCTCAAGTTAGCATGGCTCTTGCGAGCTTATGAAAATAAGTATAGTTTGTGAGATGCTCTGAAAAATCATCGAGAATGTGCAGAAAGTAGTTTTCTGTGCCCTTAACGTAATATTTGCATTTGCAGAACAGGAGTATTCTAGGAATAAAAAGTGGTTCTATCGCAGCTGTGCAGAGGACGTGCAGGGGAATCCAGTCCCATGATAATTTCTCAATCATAATGTGGCTAGCGCTCGCAAATGCTGTTTTCATTGTAACTAGTATAGTGGTGGAAGTGGACGGGATCTGAGGGGCACTATGTGACCATACTTTTCAACTTAAGAAAAACAGTTTCCCTACTTTTTATATAAAGAGAATCGCTACAAGACTGTTCATTCCGAGAGCCAAAACGCTCCAGCTGAAGTGTAAGGCAGGGAGTCTCTTGTGCTTGAGGGAGGGGGCAGACAGATAAACTAGCCTTCTTGTGAGGGTGCCTGCTGCATGAATGAAATGTAAATGTGTACAACTAGTCAATCTGCAAAAGCAAAGGGCTCTTGGAATCTCATATTGGCTTTAATTGATGTAATCACTTGAAGCTTCCGGATTACACAAATTTATTAACTTTGAGTGGTATTGCAAGAGAGTTACCAGTTAAGCTGTGAAGTGTGTGCTTTCTATCAACTGTTTTATAAACATTGCACTGTGTACAGTCTGGGTATTAGTAAAATCTGTATTTTGAAGCAGTTTACATTAGGACCCGGAGGCCTCCATGTGACCCCCAGTCCCCACCAGAAATATACAAATTGACAACTATTAAACGTTGGAAGTGTTTTATTCAAACATCAAACATCTCATAACTTTTCAAGCATATCAATATCTACACATCTTCATCTATACGTCATGAGCATTTTTGTGACCATAAATCAATTCTGACAGGATCCCTTCCTGTCCTGAACCACCATTGGACCACACAGGTGACCCATCTATCACCTGTATCCCTAGGAGGGGCGGTTACCCTGCCTACAACACTGTACCTTGTCCTCATGCTTCGGGTTCCGCCCCCTCCTCCAAACACCAATCAGACTCGGGGTGTAATGGGGCGGCCAAGGGCTGGAGCCCCATGTTCCCCCCAGCGATCTGAGCTCCCTTACCCCTTGATCTGGTGTGTACATCCGTTGGTTGGCTCAGAACTTCAGGATCCTATCCCAGGTGTCCTCCCGGGGGCCCCACCTTGGGGACCCCCCTGTTGCTTCTAGTCACATCTCAATTTCCGCATGCCTACTGCCTAACAACAAGGAGAGGGTGGGTGGGTCAATCGCGGGACCCCGCTCCCGTCCGGCCGCCGCGAACTAGTGAAGAAGGACTTGCCCTCTTGGGGGGGGGCCGTTAAATAGCCCCCCCACCAGCTCGCGGCGGCCGGAACCGGTCAGGGCCAAACGTGGACGCAACGTTCCTTTTGGGGGAAGACTTCTGCCCCCGGGCCTCACGAGGCCCGGGGGCGGAAGTCCGCCCGGCGATCTGCGCACCCTGGGTGCGCACCAGAGGGGAGTGCAGGGGCCACGTAGCCCCCGGCTCCTAACGGGCTGCGCCCCCCCACTTTGGCGGGAGCGCTTTACCCTAGGACCCGGAGGCCTCCATGTGACCCCCAGTCCCCACCAGAAATATACAAATTGACAACTATTAAACGTTGGAAGTGTTTTATTCAAACATCAAACATCTCATAACTTTTCAAGCATATCAATATATACACATCTTCATCTATACGTCATGAGCATTTTTGTGACCATAAATCAATTCTGACAGGATCCCTTCCTGTCCTGAACCACCATTGGACCACACAGGTGACCCATCTATCACCTGTATCCCTAGAAGGGGCGGTTACCCTGCCTACAACACTGTACCTTGTTCTCATGCTTCGGGTTCCGCCCCCTCCTCCAAACACCAATCAGACTCGGGGTGTAACGGTGCGGCCAAGGGCTGGAGCCCCATGTTCCCCCCAGCGATCTGAGCTCCCTTACCCCTTGATCTGGTGTGTACATCCGTTGGTTGGCTCAGAACTTCAGGATCCTATCCCAGGTGTCCTCCCGGGGACCCCACCTTGGGGACCCCCCCTGTTGCTTCTAGTCACATCTCAATTTCCGCCACGAGGGCGACCAGGGCCCAAAAGGTCCTTCGCCCTCCCCACCATAAAACAAACCACGCGCAAAAGCCCACATGTCGCAAATGAATTGATCGGTCCCTGTATCAGATAGATGCACCTGGTCCTTGTGGAACATGTGTGAGCCCTTTAATAGTTTGTGGGGGATGTTCCATAGCCGCCCTGGGCCCGGGCACAGTTTTGCCATCTCGGCGTTCAGCCGTCGTACCGAAACGTTGATAGTCCTTGACTTGATCCCAGCACCCCATTTACGACGTGGCACCATGTGGGACCATGCAATCGCAGCATTTGGAAATTGCTTTGCCAATTTAGTAATCTCTAAAAATACTGATTCTCTTAGAGTCTTGCGGCCTAATCGCACCAAGTCGTTGCCTCCTATGTGAATAATGACAAGATCCGGGGACTGAAGCCCCGCGCATCCCTTCGCCATATTGGCCAAATGTTGTAACTGAGTGACGCCCGCACCGCCAATTCCACACCAGCAGAACGCCACACCTTGAACCATCGCCGGATTCGACCCACGGAGCTGTTGCACCCGGTACGCCGCCCAACGAACAAATGAATGTCCCAGAACCCAAACTACACGTTGAGACATTGTACTGAAATGAAAAGAAAAGAGCGTGAGGCATTCATATACAAGCACAGTGCTACCTTTAAACCATTTCCGGCCTAATGTACCGTTTGTAACACTCCGATGACCACCGGCCGATGCCTTTCACTGTGGTGGACGCCAATCCAGCACCTGCCGCTAGTGTGGCTGCCCCTATTCTAAAAGAATGGGAGGAGTAACCTGATTGTTCCACGCCTAAAGACCTCAAGGCCAACTTGAAGATCATCAAGAATTGGTAACGCGATAAGCAATCCCCGTTGAGGTGTAACAACAAAGCGGACGAGCCAGCCCGGGGGCGGACCTGGAGGTAATTATTTGTAAGCAGTACTGGGCATAATGGTGAACCGGGTGCGGCCCTGAGTGAGATACGCGCCCCCCTCTGAAGCTGGTCCGTTTTTGATTTGCGCAAGACTATCGAAAGGAACCCAGCGCCGGACGTAATGTCGCCCCATTGTAGCCCCCCCGCATGGTCGCCCTTGGCTGCGCCCACCAATTCACTGATTCGGAAGGCCCCGTAAAAGGCCACCGCGAAAGCCGCGGAGAATAAAGCAGCCTCTGCGGGGGACGAGCAGATGCCTGGAAGTGCGCCCAGTATGTTCCCGAGCAGGGGTGCGGTAATGGGGCGCCTAGAATCTGCTTGAACACGAGCCACCCTGGCCCAACCTGTTAAAGCCCTATTTATAATAAATGTATTTAAGGGTGCCTCGAGTTGTCTGATCTTTGCGAAGAAACGTATTGCCGACAAATAAGCCTTTGCGCACGATACTGGGCGCCCCTGGGTTTTTAGATGCGTCATGAAAGCACAAACCGCGAACTCAGTGAATGGTTCAGAGATCTGCTGTGACTGTAAGAAACGCCTGTAATTATAAAAATCATTCTCGTAATCTTTCTTAGTACGTGGTGCTAGAGATGCTGCTACTAAATCGGGGAGGGCGGGGCACCAATTCTCCACAGAGACTCTGGGAACTCCGACATCTTCTCCATCGCCTGGGGGTGATACCGCAGAAATTCCTGCATTAATGAGAGAGACAGAGCGTCAGCAGCGTTGTTATGAACCCCCGGCACATGTTTAGCTCTGAAAGTAATGTTGTGTTGCAAGCATGTTAAGATTAGGTGCTTCAATAGGCGTAGGACCAGCGGGCATGAAGCCCCTTGGCGGTTAATGACTTCTACTACTGCCATGTTGTCAGACCAAAAGATTACCACCCTGTTCTTCAATATCTCCGCCCAGATATTAACTGCTACCACGATAGGGAATAACTCCAAGAAGGCTATGTTCTTGGTCCATCCCTTGCCAACCCAATCTACGGGCCAGTCAGCTCTGCACCACCGGGGGCCCAAAATTGCTCCAAAACCTACGCTACCAGCCAAATCCGTATACAAACCCAGTGTTGGGCTGGGGATTGCCTTTTTGGGCCAAATGACCGCACCATTGAAAGTTTTCAGAAAAAACTCCCACAACCTTAGGTCTCCCCTAACCTCCACGGATAGCCGGGTGTGGTGATGTTTTTCAACCAGCCCGGACATTGAACGAGCGATAGATCTGGAAAAGGGGGCGGGCCATGGGGATGATTCTCAATGCGAAATTTAGTTGGCCTACCAGCACCTGAAGCTGATGTAGGGTAACTCTCTCCTGAGACAACATTACATGAATGGATTCCTTGAAAGCTAACAACTTCTCCTGAGGCAAGCGACACTCCCCGGCCACCAAATCAATTTCAATTCCCAGGAAAGTGATGCACGTAGTGGGACCGGCCGACTTTTCAGGGGCCAAAGGAACCCCGAATTCCTCAAACATTGCGGTCAAGGCCTGGAGTGCCCACCTGCATTTGTCAGACCCAGGGGGACCCAAGATTAGGAAATCATCCAAATAATGAATGACATCGCGGTGACCAGTGCGAAGTGAGAAAGCCCATTGGAGAAAGGTGCTGAATTGTTCAAAATAGCTACATGATATACTACAACCCATGGGCATGCATTTATCATAGAAGTATTCCCCATGGAACTGAAAACCCAGGAGATGATAATCATCGGGGTGGACTGGGAGAAGACGGAAAGCTGACTCAATGTCGGTCTTTGCTAACAGGGCCCCTTGGCCCAGTGCCCTTAACTTTACCAATGCATTGTCGACTGATGCATATCGGACGGAGCAAAGCTGGGGGTCAATGGCATTGTTAACCGATGACCCCCGTGGGGCAGACAAATTGTGAATCAGCCTGAACTGCCCTGGTTCCCTCTTGGGCACCACTCCTAAAGGGGAGAACACAAAGCCGGATAAAGGTGGTCTTGCAAAGGGGCCCGCCAGCCTCCCCAGGGCCCGCTCCTTTGCCAGCTTCCTGGCCACCACGCAAGAGTTCTGTGACGCTGAGACTAAGTTTTTACAGTGATTTAATGGTGTGACATTTGAGGCGGGGATCCTGAACCCGTAGGAAAACCCATGAAAAAGTAACTTTGCGGCGTCTAATGCAGGGTAAGCCTGTAACCATGGGAGCAATGTGTTTCATCTAATAGGAGAGGGCAGAGGGTGGTCAATTTGCTGGCTTACTTGAATCCCTGCCCCTCTCTTTAGACTTCTTGATACACTTAGTTTCCGGGTGGGAGGGGTGCCCGCAGAAGGAACAGTTGTGCCTGAACTTGCAAGACCCTGCGGGACGTGAACATCCGTTTCGGTTGAATGCCCAGCAAGAGCCCTTCCTCTCGCTATGGGCCTGAGTCCGAAAGGGCTGCCTCCCAGAAACCTTGTTGTTAACGTATTCCAACCACACTTCAACCTCAGTTTGATCCCAACCGATGGATGGTTCCTCCACCCTAGCCCAGCAGAAGTCCCTGTCGTATTCTAACCAAGCATACCCCCCTTAAGTGTGCTGGGCCTTCAATATTTTATTTGCATAGTATATCAAAGAGGAGGCCAACTCCGGTTTCTTCTCCAACCAGACTGACATGAATACATTAAAACCCAATAACCAATTAGTAATGCTCTCTTCCACTCGGGGTTTCCTCTCCCCAAAGAATGAAGACTTGGGTTCTTTATCTTTTGACTCGGCCTCCCTCCTTTTTGCCCTTATTAATGAAAGGATATCCACAAATTCCCCTTTCCAGATCTTCTCCTTAACCTCTGCCGCAACGTGTGCTGTCAGCTTACCTGGTCTGGATAGCACCGCATCTGATGTCCCTTCCTTTGTAGAGTTATCCTGAACCGGAACCTTGCTGGGCCCAGGCTGGACATTTTGAACTATGGGAGGCGATGCGACAACAGCGCCAGGAGTCAGGGTGACACTCTGGCTGAGCACAGATGCCTGTAGGTTCGTTGTATGTGCAGCCGATAGCGCATCCACCTGCCGCTTTAGCTCATTTAGTGTGTTCTGTAAAGAATCGTCCGCCACCCACGGTGTTGTAGGAGGGGGCAAGTTAACAGGTGGTGCACTAATACTGGCTAACAACCTGGATACTTCAAGCAATGTTTGCCTGGATGGGTCCTGTACCGGTGCAAGATGCTCAGGAGCCTTAGAAGCGGGGGGGGCACAGGCAGTGCTGGAGGTACTGCTGCGGGCAAGGCCACCCCTGTTAAGGGGGCGGGAGGGGCCCCTGCCTGTGCCGCGGGTGCCAAAGAGGCCAAGGATTTGCGAATATCCGCCAAGACCCCTTCTAACCCTAGTACTGGTGTTGTGCCCTGGGTCACGGGGGAAGGTGCAGCAACTGGTGCGGGAGGTTCTGGTAGGTCAATATGCACAGGTGGACTGGCTGCAGCAGTAGGGACAGCTATAGTGAGGGGCAGAGAGGAAGAGACTGGAGGCTGCGTTCTTCCCTTCCTCGCGCGCTTGACTGGAGGAAAAGCCGCGCTTGGAGCTACGTGGGACCGCTTAGGGCGGCTGCTCCTATCACCACCAGCATCACGAACGGGTGCCCCCATGACCTCGCCTGCCTCCTCTCTGCCTAATTTTTCTAGGACCAATCTCAACAACTGTGATAGTTCTGGATCATTCCCACTTCTTTTTGAGGCGCACGCCTTCTTAGGAGCCATGATCGAATGTAAGATGCAAGGATCCCCCCTAATCTGACAATGTCTAGAAAATACCTATCTATATATATACATAAATATATATATATTTTTTTTGATGATCCTGCAACAAATGAATACAAACACAGTTAACTAATAGATAAGTAGCGCAAGTAAGACAGCTCAACCCAGCTAAGACTAGCCAGGCAATGAAGAGGAAACTGTATAACCCCCAGTTGCCACCCCAGTTTTAAATCAACATTACCTTTTCATTGAATCAATGCAACAGTAGCAAAATAAATGACATCACACCGTTATTCCAAACCAGGTCATAAACACAACCAATCTCAACATTAGAAGCACAGTAAAAACAGGCAAACAAAGCTCACCCTCACAGGCTTAGCGCCAGAGCATGCCCCCACACCTGGCACTAAAAGAAGCGCCTCAGCGTTTTCAATTTATAATATGCCCCCACTTAAAACAGAAGGCCTCAAAAGCTGACACGGGGCGCGTGGCTGCATGAAGCGAGCGCTAAAACAAATTAAATTTACACAACTGGCGCTCTAGCGCGTGAAGCACAACACTCCTGATAAAATCAGGACAACAGGCGCCCTAGCGCATAAAGGAAAACATTACCGATTCAATTTAACAACATGCGCTCTAGCTGAATTTAAATACCGGGGCACCAGCGCGCGAAGCCAAACAATGTAATTTGAAAAAAACGGTGCTCAAGAGTGCGAGGCAAAGCACCCCGAAAGTTAGGTATCGGGATGCGAAGGACAGCAGGCGCTCTAGCGCGTGTGGCCAAACAACTCCCCCCTTTCTGCCGATACTTACACGTGCAAAATTACTCCGCCGGTCCTCTTCAGGTTAATCCAAGCCAGCCTGCGGGATCAATCCAGCGGCAGAGGCACTGGGAGCGCTGACCCAGGTTCCACGAGGTCGACGGAGGGAGAGGAGCGCCTCAAGTGAAACGCCACGCCGACAGGCAAACAATCGACGGAGGGAGAGCAGCGCCTCGAGTGAAACGCCACGCCGAAATGCAATCAATCGCGGGACCCCGCTCCCGTCCGGCCGCCGCGAACTAGTGAAGAAGGACTTGCCCTCTTGGGGGGGGGCCGTTAAATAGCCACCCCACCAGCTCGCGGCGGCCAGAACCGGTCAGGGCCAAACGTGGACCCAACGTTCCTTTTGGGGGAAGACTTCCGCCCCCGGGCCTCACGAGGCCCGGGGGCGGAAGTCCGTCCGGCGATCTGCGCACCCTGGGTGCGCACCAGAGGGGAGTGCAGGGGCCACGTAGCCCCCGGCTCCTAACGGGCCGCGCCCCCCCACTTTGGCGGGGGCGCTTAACCCTAAACCTTTTTGCACATTTTGTAGCAGGCTTTCTTATACTGGGTGCAATGAAAGTTTAAAATAATGACTTGCATATTCGCAGTGTTTTCTGTCAGGCTGGGACCTCATAGCACTAAACATACACGTCATTATTCTCAAATGCATCACCCAGGATTCAATTCTGTAGCTCTCTGGTTAGAGACACAGACCTCTGTAGTTCATTAATAGAGGTTTTGTAATGTGCAATAGTGCATTTCCCACTGATTAACTTAACTTGCATTTATTTTTAATTTAAGCAGTGCCTTATTTTATATGTAGTTACCTGAAGGTGAGAGACTGAAAAAAGTGACAGAACATTTTGATTTTTAGCTTTGCCCGGGCCGCTAGGCTGGCTGGCCTCACCCTCGCTGCACACAGCATCACAGTTCCTATACGTTTTTTTTTTATGCACTTCGATCACTGATGATATCACAATTACCAGTGGCAATAATGGTATTAATGAATTGAAGATCTTGCCGCGAATGTTTGATGATCGCTTAAGAAAGACTTTAGTTGATGTCAAGGCTTAATTACTAGCCCTTTAAACTAGTGCCTTGCATTGCACGACTTCAATTGTTGTAGTCAACAATTGTTGGTTGTAGCACACCCACATTGGTTACCTTTTTCACACAATCTAATTACAGTGTGCGCGTAGGGCGACCTTTTGACTCGAATTTCCAGTGTATCTAATCGTCGACCGTGACAACCGCGAAGGTAAACACATTAAGCTCTAGACACTCCCAGGCTCGCATTTTCATGCTATGTTAAGGGCAGACTGCTTTCTCATGAATTATTAACTGGCATGCGTTCTTTGCCACGTTTGCGGAGCTTCCCCTTTCTTGTTTTCCAATAAAGCCTTCCTGTTTTATGCGGCAGCGCCCCGTGCCAGATGTGTTTACTGTGACATGAGAGAGCTCGAGGAGCTGTGGTGCATTTCATAATTAAATCATGACTGGTAATGCTCCGGTCATGTATAATTTACCACGAAAAGATTTTGCCCCAACGTTTTTAAATGGTTAAATGTGTCCCTTTGAACTTGTAAATGTTTGTAGAGGGGGCGTTTTCAGACACTGTTTGATTTAGATTACATATGGGATTCAGGGACATTCTGTTTACTTAATAACTACCAAAGGTGCCACATTTCTTGCTATTTCAGTCGCCATCTGGGACGGAGTGACGGTTTGAGGAATGAAGATGAATTTCTCTATAAGAGATCCAATGTTGTTACTGTAACGCAATAAAAGATCCAGGTGCAATACAATGCTTAAGCGTTTTTCACGAGCACAGCAACAAACGTGTTTTCGAGGCACACTCCGAACCGTCGTACAGGTTGCTATATTACAGCATCTGGTATGGCTGGCCTCGCAAAACCGTTTCACTGCTTTAAAGTTCCGGCCAGCCATACAAAATCCAAACAGATTATTTGTATTTTAATTTTAAATTGCCTTTAGACAGTAATGCACTCGGTATGAGTCAGGTGGAGCATTAGTCTCTGGTGGGAAACCACGACTGGCCTGGTTTTCCTTGGCACAGGGCCACCGTGTGCCAGATGATAATTCCCTCTAGTAAAATCACATAAGGGTTTGTTATCAACAGCATCCAAGCTTCTGTCCCCATCCCTGCCCAAGCGTTTTTTTTGGCAAGGGGGTGAGGGGATCATGTAATGCGCCCTCCTATCAGAGCACATTTCCCCTTCTCACCCCAGCCCTCTGTCCTGCATCCCACCACCCCTCCCAGTATCTGCCCACAGGCTCCCATTTACCACTTCAATAGGGAACACCTTACGGAATTCCACTTGGTAAAACCAAGACCTAACAATTTTTCCCTGGGAGGGAATCTAAAGCAGACATTCCCCCAGAGTACCTTTCATATGCTGATATTCCCGCCACCTTCTGTGGGCACTAACAATGCATCCTTAAACGGGGAAACAATGTCAGTGCACATCGGCCTCGCCGGGTAAGTGGTGTTTCCTTACATATACAAATACATCATACCTTGAAGCCACGATCATCATTATAGTCTTTTGAAAAAACTAACTTCATATTGCATAGTGCCTGGTTAGCCACAGTAAGTGGTGTAGCCGAATCTCCACCCTCTTGTGATATCTTACCTAGCAACACATTTTGATGGATGAAGTAGCAGGGACAGAAGTCTCTCCGCTACTGGGACCAGCACTCTAATCTGGTCAGCTAAACTGTGAAGTTTGAGACTGAGAATCTGCTGATTTGTGACAGAGCCTCCTTTTTAAGACTTCCTATAATTTCAATTATTTGCCCTGAGCCTGACTTAGAAGGTATGAGGCTTTTCATATAAAAAAAATAAATGCAAGTTCTCTCTGGAGACAATGTGATGTGTGCAGAGATGGAATGATGTGGTGCTGAGCTTTTAGTTTGGTTACAAGTCGGATTGCATTGGCTTGGAATTGCTGCATCCCAGTGATTGACGTCTGAGAGGGTTAACATAGAGGAATGTGCAGTAGTCAGTGATTTACAATGATGCAACAATTACTTTTTTCTTCCTGGTTTGTATAGACACTATGCTATCTTATTCACATTTATATTCCACTGATTACCATTGTTATTGTATTGTACTGCATTCTATGTGTTTTTGCCCTTTCTTGCAGAACTGGGAAGGACATCAATCTAATGTGTCTGCTCTCTGTTGGTGTTCAATTGGGTGCAGTTAGTAGAGCGTTTATTCAATGTTTAGTTTAGAACTGGTTTGTGTAGATGAGTGTGAAGGTAAATTACGTTCAACATTGGAGAGTGAATGTGCCAAAAGACTGTTTTTTCTCTAGACTTGGTGCCCATTGCTCAGCTATATTAAAGTATTATCAATGCACCATAAACAAGACAGGTTACAGTGCATACCTGTCTGCATGGGGATATGGTGAGAGTATGCTAATTCTATCTGAGTGGTTTTCTGTATGTTGGTATGAGGTGAGGGTTGTTGAGTTGGAAGCACTTAGCCGACTGTATGACTTTGGTGCTGTGTAGGTCGCATGCGAGCATCACAGGGTCTGAATAACATGTTTCTATTTGGGAAAGACAAGAAATATGTGGATGGCAGTAGAGTGTGATATTAGGTAGCCTAACTTCCTGGTGTATCTGGGCTGTTTTGGATGTGTGTTATTCATTGGGTTCCGATTTGTTTTGGTAGATGTCAGTGTTTCGTGCGTTATGATGCCAGGGCAGTTGTGAGTATGCTGACAGCAGTGTTGCATGTCTGTGCAGTATTGTATAAATGCAAAGTGGTATTTCCAATATTTCTTGTTGAAAGATTGTGTCTTGCCGTCTGTGCCTTGTCAGTAATTACTGCTGGGTGTACGCATGCTGATCAGCATCTAGAAAGTGACAACCTAATTAGAGGGACAGCAGAGTGGAGTGTGCTTTTCATCCTCAAAGTGTAACTTCATGAGGCCCAGAAATTCAAAATTCAGCATGCACAGAGGCTATTTAGCCTATGTAAGCCGAATTGTACTGCCAAAAGTGTGACATTTCACAAGATGTATCGAAAAACTTTTGAATCAGCAGTAAAAGTTGGAGACATGAACATGAGTTGTGCCACTTTATACAGATGGGAATAGGTCCTACTGCTGGGCATTTACACAAAATAAGCAAGGTTGGAAGCGCAATGATTATTGGCAATCTGAGCAGGATAAACCCAGCCTTTTATTGCCTCAATAGAACTAAGCTGCCATTTTGATTTTTTTAAAGTTAGGTCCTCTTTATTCCCTTCGTTCTTACGAAATGAATAGGAGTCTGTAATTAACCAACAGAGTAGGAAGCCTCGTACAAGAACTATACTATACTTTAGGTTGCCCCTGTTGCAGTTAATATGGCTTGCATGGCGCTAAACGTTAGACCTAGCAGCTCTTGGCATGGTTTCCACTGTCTTTTTGACTTTTGAGCTCCTGTTATGATCCTGTGATGAACTTTGGTTTTGCTGGCTTTAGGACTCTGGACACTTTACCACTGCTGACTAGTGATAAAGTGCAAATGTTCTCTATCTAAATTGGGCTGGTGATTAGTTCTCTCCATGATTGGCATATTTGATTTACTAGTAAGTCCCTCATGAAGTGCATTAAAGGTGACCAGGACTGTAAATCTATTGCTACTAGTGAGCCTGAAGCACTGATTGTGCCAACCACATGAGTAGAACAGTATAAACGTCTCAGTCCTGCCACTGCAGTGCCTGTGTGTGCAGTTTTAAACTGGCAGTTTAACCTGGCAAGTGCACCCACTTGCCAGGGCCAAACCTTTCCTTTTTCTGCACGTTAGTCATCCCTAAGGTAGGTCCAAGGCAGTCCCATGGGCAGGGTACAGTGTACTTAAAAGGCAGGACTTATACTGGTGTGTTTTGCATGTCCTTATAGTGAAATACTGCTAAATCCATTTTTCACTATTGCAAGGCCGATCTCTCCCATAGGGTAAAATGGGGATTGCCTTGAAATATCTGTGCCGTTTCCCATTTGGAGCAGATAGAGATGTGGAGTTTTGGGTCTCTGAACTCTCAATTTAAAAATACATCTTTTGTGAAGTTGGTTTTCAGATTGTAAGTTTGAAAATTGCACTTTTAGAAAGTGGGCATTTTCTTGCTTATCTATCTGTGCCTCTGCCTGGGTGTGGAATACACGTCTGGGTCAGAAGGAAAGTTGGTCTGTTTGTGAATTCATTCTAGACAGTGACACAAAGGGAGCTGAGGTGTGTCCTGAATATCTTGGTGGGTCTTCCTGGGCTGGAGTGGAGGGAGGAGCTGACACTTGCACCTGAATAGGCCTATGCCTGTCCTTACACAAAGCAGTGTCCAACCCCCTGGAGCGTGTCTAGGGCCAGGAGAGACAGGGTCTTGTGCACTATAAAGACTTTCCTGTGAAGTTTACCTACTTCAAAGGCAGAAATGGGTATAAGATTGGGTCCACTGACCCCCCCCAACCTCAGAACATTTCTGGACTTAAGACATTTTGCCAGGGAGAAGGGCTGAATATTTGAGGAGGACCTGCCAGTCTGCCTGTTGCTTTGCTATGCTGGCCTGCTGCTGCTTCCGTCCTGGGAGTGAAAGGACTGGACTTTGCTTTCTACATCCTGCTTTCCAAGGTTCTCCAAGGACTTAAACTGAGCTTGCCTCCTGTTGTGAAGTCTCAAAGATATCATCTGTCAGTGAATGGACTCTTCTGTTGAGAGTCCTGACTTGTCAAGTGGTGCCAAATCCAGTGCCTGGGCTCTTGGAATTGGAAGCTGGTGACCTAAAGAAATATCAACGCACTACGACCGTGGCAGCAGAAAAATTGACACTGCATTTGCACCGGGGCTGAAAAATCAATGCAGCGCTGGCAAAATTGATGCATCGCCTGCTTCAGCATAGATCCATTGTTGCTGTGTGTGTGGATTTTCCACACATCATCCCTGGGCAACAAATCTTCAACATCAGTGCAATGAACCGAGGCTGCGTGGTCGGAAATGCATTGTTGTCCTGCGTCGAATGAATCGACGCATTGCCTACCCGGCGGGGAAAGAATCACTGCATGGCCTCCCTTGCAAGTGAGGAATTGCAGCATTGCTTGCTTTGCTGATGCATTACCTCTCCTGCTGCTTTATTTTTGATACATACCAGGAACTTTATGCTAAAACAATGATCCATTGATTCCTATGGGTTAAGACTCTTTTAATTTTAGAAATTGATCTCTTTGCTTGTGTAAGTTGGATTTTTGTTGTTTTAGTCTTGTTTTACTCAGATAAATATTGGCTATTTTTCTAAACTTGTGTGGAGTATGTTTGTGTTGTTTTCACTGTGTTACTGTGTGTATATGCGTGTACTAATACTTTACACGTTGCCTCTGAGATAAGCCTGACTTCTCATGCCAAGCTACCAAGCGGGTGAGCATGGGTTATCTTAGGTGTGTGACTCCCTTACCCAGACTAGAGTGAGGGTCCCTACTTGGACAGGGTGTAAGCTGATTGCCCACTAAAAAAAACATTTCTAACACCAAGATACAAAGGGGCTAGTGTTCTCTTTTAAATGCATATTTATTGCCATAGTCATAAAGGTTGTAAGCCAGACTTAGATGGTTCAGCCATTTAACAATTTTTGTTTACAAATTCTATCACCCATTTTGTTTTGAATACCTGTAAAAATATTTATGGCCTAGACGTTTATCTATTTGTTGACTAACTTGAAATAAATGGTGGCAAGATGAGCACACAGTAAAACAAGCCTATTGTTTTAGCTATCTGTCCTTACATATGCCCATATTTGGGTCTGTTGCTTTAATCAGGGAACCAAATTGAGGACAATACATGGGTCACTAATGGGAACTACAGACTCTGTAAGAAGAAGGAACATTATTGTGCTGAGGTATTCAAAAAAAGCATTTTATTTCCTTTCATGAGTTTTAATTAGGATTGTCCGAGATGACATTTGTAGGCGCAGATCACTTTATGTCTTTTCCACTACACCAGTGGTTTCGATGAAATGATGTCAGTAGTCCTGGGCACAAACATGCCAATTTAAGAAGCTGTTTAGCTACACGTCTAGACAAAAAAAGATATTGCTCTACAAAAAAACTCCAGAAAGATAAATTGAATTGATGACTTCGGCTGGAAGGCTGTAGTGTTCGGCTTCCCTTCTTGTATGTCATTATGGGGGTCATTACAACATTGGCGGCAAAAGCCGTGCAGAAGACCGCCAATACACCGCTGCGGCTGCGGAATTCCGCCACAGTTATTATGACCCACATCTCGGAACCCGCCAAAATTCAGACACCCACACAAGTCCGCCACACCAAAGATCAGTGATAAACTGGCGAAAACAAAACCGACACCGTCACGCCAATTCAAAATACACACACCTGATACACATACACACACCACTCCCACACACCCAATACAATATAAAACACACACCCACATCACCCACAAACCCCTACGACCAAAAATTGAGAACGAAGCACAGAGAGAGACACCACCAGCAAGTCCAACAGCATCCACAGGCACATAACACCATCACCCACACAACTTCCACGCACCTCACACAACACACCACTACATATCACCACACTTATCACCACACACACCACCCCACACATCACCTACACCACCCCATGGCACGGCAAAGACAGCCCAGGTTCTCGGAGGAGGAGCTCAGGGTCATGGTGGAGGAAATCGTCCGGGTAGAGCCACAGCTGTTTGGATCACAGGTGCAGCACACCTCAATTCCAAGGAAGATGGAGCTATGGCGAAGAATAGTGGACAGGGTCAACACAGTGGGACAACACCCAAGAAATCGGGAGGACATCAGGAAAAGGTGGAACGACCTACGGGGGAAGGTGCGTTCCGTGTTCTCAAGACACCACCTTGCGGTTCAGCGGACTGGCGGCGGACTCCCACCTCCTCACCCACAACTAACAACATGGGAGGAGCAGGTCTTTGCAATTTCTGCATCCTGAGGGCCTCGCAGGAGTTGGTGGAGGAATGGACTCTGGTAAGTCAAATCTTAACTATTACATCCCCCACCCTACCTGCATGCTATCACATACCCCCACCCTCGCCCTCACCCCTATCACTCCAACTCCTCACAAATGTACCAATATCACAAACCACCTATCCCAACACCAAGCTCTGCATGCAACAACAAAGCATGGACACCCATCACTAAAGCATGCCCACTGCACATACCCATACACCCCCCTAAACCATCATCACACAAGCTCCCACATAGGAATGCCAGCACTGGGGTACACGGTCACCCACCCATTGCACACCATGCCACACACAGATGCAATAATCATGCCTTTCCATGCCTGCAGGACCTCTACCCAACGTCACCAGACAGGAGGGTCCAGACATGTCCACTCCAACCACAGAAGAGGCCCACATTGATGACAGCACCTCTGTCCAACTGGATCTAGATGACCAGCCCGGACCATCAGGGGCCTCGGGACAGTCGGTTCCCCTCACACAGGCACAGGCCACCACAGACCTTCCCCCCTCTAGAAACACCAGCACAGCACCCACCCAGCGGGCCCATACCTCCGTCCCCAGGACACGTCAATCAGCTGTGTGTCCACCACTACAGGGAACCCAGGATAACCCACCACCCCAACAACAACAGGGACCTGGGGGCAGTGGCAGTGGGCACACGGCCAGGGGACAGAGGCCCAGGAACACAGGGGAACTGGGAGGGCTGCTGTGCGACAGGGGGCAGACAGGCCAAGGGAACCCACTCTTCACAAGGCCCTCTCCTCCATCATGGGAGCATACCACCACTCCCAGGAAACGATGGCAACGGTACTGGCCAAGTTTCAGGAGACCCAGCGCCTGCAGGAGGAACAGTATATGGGCTTCAGGGAGGAACTCAGAACCATCAGCTGCACCCCGGGCACCATCGTAGGGGTGCTGAAGGAACTACTTAACACCAGGAGGGACACTGTGGCACTCCAAGGGGGCCCTGACACTAGCATGGACGATGAACTGCCCACCACCTCCGCCGGCGCTAGTGGACAGGACGCCCCGCCACAGGACCAACACACCAGTACCCCACCCCCTGCAGAGGGAGAACCACCCCGCAAACGGTCCCTGAGATTCAGGAACAAGACAGAGCGCGATGCCAAGACCCCCGCCAAGAAATGAGACCACCCTGATTGTCAGCCCACTGTCCCACTTTGTCACCCTGTCCATAATTAAACTGCCCCAGCTCCACTTCCTATGCCCATATGGGCAATGCACCTGTGAGACTAATAGACTGGACTCTGCCATGGACACTCCTCCGCCATCACCCCTCACCATTTAACTTCCCCCTCCAATATTTTGCATTTAAATAAACACACCTAAAGCACAAAATGATCTGGAGTCTGCCTGTGATTTCGAAATAGTGTATTTGCAATTACAGTGACAAAATGTTCTTGAAATAGTAATGTCAAGATACCTATGTCACACAGCTCTAGTCCATGAGGAATCTAAGCAGGTGACACACGTTGGGACCCACATCTGTGAAACCGTAAGGGATAGTGAGAAGTACACTGGGTGAAAACGACACTCAGTAGAGAGGTAATAGTGTAAAAGTACATGTAGTAGTCAGGAATGTATTCTCACCTGTGTTTCATTGGAAATATTACTGGATCACTGAGTCCCTGTTCTGCATGTCTTCTTCCTCTGCTTCATCCTCATCACTGTCCACAGGCTCCACAGCTGCCACAACACCGCAATCTGGACCATCCTCCTGCAGAAAAGGCACCTGTCGTCGCAAAGCCAAGTTGTGAAGCATACAGCAGGCCACGATGATCTGGCACACCTTCTTTGGTGAGTAGAATAGAGATCCACCTGTCATATGCAGGCACCTGAACCTGGCCTTCAGGAGGCCGAAGGTCCACTCGATCACCCTCCTAGTTCGCCCATGGGCCTCATTG
Source organism: Pleurodeles waltl (assembly GCF_031143425.1). NCBI lineage: Eukaryota > Metazoa > Chordata > Amphibia > Caudata > Salamandridae > Pleurodeles > Pleurodeles waltl. The sequence continues at coordinate 969,597,723 of NC_090437.1, forward strand.
TAGCGTTCCTTTGCCCTGGTCCTGGGATTCCTCACTGGGGTAAGTAGCCAAGACAGGTTGGGGTACCCAGAGTCACCTGCAAATGGCGAGGGACAACTGTTAGACACGCACTAACCTGTCGGGATAAACCCAGACAACCGTTCGCACTGTCTTGCTTGCAGGGGCTCACCTAATAGCCACACACGGTGCCTCTGGAGTTGACCCATCACATAGGGGATGCTGCTATTCCGCAGGATGTAGGCCTCATGCACTGAGCCAGGGAGCATGGCATTCACATGGGAGATGTACTGGTCTGCCAAACATACCATCTGTACATTCATGGAATGATAACTCTTCCGGTTTCTGTACACCTGTTCACTCCTGTGGGGGGGACCAAAGCCACATGGGTCCCATCAATGGCACCTATGATGTTGGGGATATGTCCAAGGGCATAGAAGTCACCTTTCACTGTAGGTTAATCCTCCACCTGAGGAAAAACAATGTAGCTCCGCATGTGTTTCAGCAGGGCAGACAACACTCTGCACAATACGTTGGAAAACATAGGCTGGGACATCCCTGATGCCATGGCCACAGTTGTTTGAAAAGACCCACTTGCAAGGAAATGGAGCACTGATAGCACCTGCACTTGAGGGGGAATTCCTGTGGGATGGCGGATTGCTGACATCAGGTCTGGCTCCAACTGGGTACACAGTTCCTGGATTGTGGCACGGTCAAACCTGTAGGTGATTATCAAATTTCTTTCCTGCATTGTCGACAGGTCCATCAGCGGTCGGTACACTGGAGGATTCCGCCATCTCCTCACATGTCACAGCGGACGGTGCCTATGAAGGACAACAGCGACCACAGAGTCAAACAACTCAGATGTACGTACCAACAGTTTACCCAGAACACCAATCATACACAATATGTGGCCTGTATGTGTGTTGAGACTAGGCCTAGGTATGTGTGACGCAGTTGGAAATTAGGGCATGTGGGCCCCTGAAATGGCGGCTGCCTGACCTCTAAAGTGGGACAATGGGATGTGAGGTAACTGCGCTGGCGTTGTACACCGTCGCGGTACACGGTCAGAGACCGGTGCGCAATGCTGCATTGGTTAACATTGGACCCTATGGGGTCCCAGGAGCCAATGACGATGTATGCCGGCGGTGATGGTACGCACCGCCGCGGACGTGGCCGCCGCGGATTTGACTGCCGTTTTCTATCTGTTCAATCACTCGATACCTGATCTTCGACAGGAGAGGACCTACACTGCAAGTGCTGCTGTGACCTCGGTCTGGAAGAGACAATGGCTTGTGCGCCCACCAGAAGAAAGATATTTGGCGTGCCATCGCCAAGGACGTCCAGACCCTGGGAGTCTACCACAGACGGAGCACCCACTGCCGAAAAGATGGGAGGACATTCGCCGCTGGAGCAAGAAGACTGCGGAGGCTCAGCTGGGGATGGCCTCCCAACGTGGGAGGGTTGCCCGTCGAACCAGGACCCCCCTGATGTTCCGGATCCTGGTGGTGGCCTACCCGGAGTTGGATGGGCACTTGAGGGCATCACAGCAGACACAAGGGGGTGAGTACACTCTCATTCAGCTGACTTTGTGCGCAGTGGAGTTGTCTGGGTGGGGGAGGAGGGCTGTGGGTTTCCCTAGGCCAGGGCGAGTTCCGTAGGCTAGGCCCCTCCATAAGGCATGGCCCTGTGGCCCCCCACACCACCTCTGTAGAGTGCCAAGTACAGCTATTCATGCCCCTGTGTCATCTATGTGTGCAGATGTCGTCCATAGCCTTGTAGGCCATTTCCCAGGAACTGCACTGTAGAGCCCAAGAGCGCGGGGTAGTGCAGGGGGCTTCTGTGTCTGTCTTGTCTGCCAACGGTAGCGGTAATCCATGCACTCAACATGTCTTTATTCTGTTTCCCCCCCTTTTTATGGTTTCCCTGTTCTTGTATGCATTAGCATCATCAGGCAGAGGAGCAGTGGCACCGGAGCACGAGGGAGCTGCATCCCACATGGCCATGGAGGGCCACACTACGGACTCAGAATTCACCAGTGGGACGGAGGGCGAGGGGAGCTCCATGGCGGGGACAGGAGCTGACACCACGACACGGACTCGTCCTCTGATGGGAGCTCCCTTGTGGTGGCGGCAACATCTGTGCCCCCCGCATCTACAGGAACAGCCGCCACCCCCTCTACCAGCACCGCCCTCCCAGCAGCCCCTCAGCCTTTGCCCCGTGCCCACTCACCCAGGAGGGTGGGCATCACCTTCACCCCAGGCACTTCAGGCCCTGCTCCAGTCACCCCTGCTGCCCTCAGTGAGGAGGCCATTGACCTCCTCAGGTCACTCACTGTTGGGCAGTCTACCATTTTGAATGCTATCCAGGGTGTAGAAAGGTAGTTGCAACAAACAAATGCATTCCTGGAGGGCATTCATTCTGGTCAGGCGGCCCTTCACCGAGCCTTTCAAACTCTGGCCTCAGCACTGATGGCAGCCATTGACCCTGTGTCCAGCCTCCCCCCTCCAACTTCCTCCACCCAGACCCAATCCCCTGTACCTCTGCCTATCCCAAGCATACCATCAGACCAGCCTGCACACACCTCACCACACAAGGGAAGCTCAGGCAAACATAAGCACCACACATCCCACAGGCACTCACGCAAGCATCAGACACATGCAGACACACCAACATCCACTGCCTCCACTGTGTCCCCCTCCTTGTCGTCTCCCTCCTCCCTCCCAGTTTCGTCTACACACACACCTGCATGCACTACCTCTACAGCCACTATGTCCCTCACCAGCACACCAACCAGCACAACCTGCTCACGTGCAGTCACCACCCCACTACCATTCACACGTCCCCTGTGTCCTCTCCTAGTGTGTCTGTGATGCCCTCTCCCAAGATACACAAACACAGGCACACACCCACCCAACAGCCATCCACCTCACGACAGCCTCCAGCGCATGCACCTGCACCCAAAGTCACCAAACGTACACCACCTACTACCACCACCTCTTCCTCCACTCCCAAACCCCCTCCAGCTACGCGTCCCAGTGTCTCCCAAAAACTTTTCCTGTCCAGCCTTGACCTTTTTCCCACACCTCCCCCTCCCTGTCCATCTCATAGGTCCCGAAGTAGCACCTCAGCCACAACATTTCCGGGACCAGTGGTGCCTGTAGTCACAGGTATGTGGAGTGCACCGGCCACCAGGACAGCTAGTGTGGCACGGAGCCACAGCACAGCCAGTCCCCCCCTTTGAAGCATCAGAAGTTGGCCAGTGCCCGGCGGGAGAAGGGGAAGACTCCAGCCACCCAAGCCGCTGCCACTGGTCCCGATGGGAGTGTGGACTCAGCTGTGACACCTCCCAAGGTGGGGAAGGGCCACAAGAAACCCGGCAAGTCTGGAAGAGCAGCACGGCGGAGAAGACCGCCATCATCCTCGCTGCCCAGGAGGCCACCACCAGCCCCAGCCCAGCTGCCCAGAAGGCCACCGCCACCGCCAGCCCCAGCCCAGCTGCCCAGGAGGGCCCCACCAGCCCCATCCCATCTGCCCAGGAGGCCACTGCCATCCCCATCTCAGCTGCCCAGGAGGCCACCGCACGCCCCAGCCCAGCTGCCCAGGAGGCCACCGCCAGCCCAGCTGCCCAGGAGGCCACCGCCAGCCCCAGCCCAGCTGCCCAGGAGGGCCCGCCAGCCCCATTCCAGCTGCCCAGGAGGGCCCCGCCAGCTCCAGCCCAGCTGCCCAGGAGGGCCCCGCCAGCCCCAGCCCAGCTGCCCAGGAGGACCCTGCCAGCCCCAGCCCAGATGGGCCATGAAGGACCGCCAGCCCCAGCCCAGCTGGGCCATGAAGGACTGCCAGCACAAGACCCGCTGGGCCATGAAGGACCGTCAGCACAAGACCCGCTGGGCCATGAAGGACCGGCAGCACAAGACCCGCTGGGCCATGAAGGACCGCCAACTCGAACACCGCTGGGCCATGAGGGACCGCCAACTCAAGCACCAGGGCAAGCACCGCTGAACAGGGCACTGCCAACTCAAGCACCCCTGAACAGGGCACCGCCAAATCAAGCACCGCTGAACAGGGCACCACCAAATCAAGCACCGCTGAACAGGGCACGGCCAACTCAAGCACCGCTGAACAGGGCACCGCCAACTCAAGCACCACTGGGCCATGAAGGAACGCTAACTCAAGCACCGCTGAACAGGGCAAGCACCGCTGAACAGGGCACCGCCAAATCAAGCACCGCTGAACAGGGCACCGCCAAATCAGGCACCGCTGAACAGGGCACCGCTAAATCAAGCACCGCTGAACAGGGCACCGCCAACTCAAGCACCGCTAGGCCATGAAGGACCGCCAACTCAAGCACCGCTGAACAGGGCACCGCCAAATCAAGCACCACTGAACAGGGCACCGCCAACTCAAGCACCGCTGAACAGGGCACTGCCAACTCAAGCACCGCTGGGCCATGAAGGACCGCCAACTCCAGCACCGCTGAACAGGGCAAGCACGGCTGAACAGGGCACCTCCAAATCAAGCACCGCTGAACAGGGCACCGCCAAATCAAGCACCGCTAAACAGGGCAAGCACCGCTGAACAGGGCACCACCAACTCAAGCACCGCTAGCCCGTGAGCGGCAGGGGCACTGACGCAACTGGGACCGTCACGGGGTGAGTGATGCACTCTGGGCACCAGTCCCCCTCCAGAACCAGTGGAGACATGCATCCACTACCTCTGTCCTTCACAGGATGAAGCACTCTGGGCACCAGTCCCCCTACAGAACCAGTGGGGAGATCCATCCACTACTTCTGTCCTTCACAGGATGAAGCACTCTGGGCACCAGTCCCCCTCCAGAACCAGTGGAGACTGTTATCCACTTGAGAGACTGTGGCTTTGCACTCCCCAGGATATGGCAGTGGGCAAACCACCCACTGGAGAGACTTGAGAGACTGTGGCTTTGCACTCCCCAGGATAAAGCAGTGGGAAACCCACCCACTGTAGAGACTTGAGAGACTGTGGCTTTGCACTCCCCAGGATAATGCAGTGGGCAAACCACCCACTGTAGAGACTTGAGAGACTGTGGCTTTGAACTCCCCAGGATAATGCAGTGGGCAAACCACCCACTGGAGACACTTGAAAGACTGTGGCTTTGCACTCCCCAGGATAATGCAGTTGGCAAACCACCCACTGGAGACACTTGAGAGACTGTGGCTTTGCACTCCCCAGGATAATGCAGTGGGCAAACCACCCACTGGAGACACTTGAGAGACTGTGGCTTTGCACTTCCCAGGATAATGCAGTGGGCAAACCACCCACTGTAGAGACTTGAGAGACTGTGGCTTTGCACTTCCCAGGATTGAACAGTGGGCAAGCCACCCACTGTAGAGACTTGAGAGACTGTGGCTTTGCACTCCCCAGGACTGAACAGTGGGCAAACCACCCACTGTAGAGACTTGAGAGACTGTGGCTTTGCACTCCCCAGGATTGAAGAGTGGGCATTGAGCCCCCTCGTGGATCTGGCGTTGTGCACTCATCCGGCTGAGGTGCCCCCCGTTCCCTTCCCCCTGAGGGGCCTGTTGTATTTCTATCTGATGCCCCTGCAGTGTTCTCTCTGTTTTGATCTGGTATGGAGTGTGGGCCTCGCCCATGCATTTTGAGCACAGTGGTCCACAGACTATAAATGGTGCAATACCTGGACTACTATTCTTGGTGTATATTTTGTTAATAGTAATTGTAATTGTAATCGTATTTATATAGCGCTTACTACCCCTGACGAGGCGTCGAAGCGCTTTTCGATGAGTAGCACGCTACTCCGGTACCCAACAAGAATTAGTGATGGATTAGTATAATTTAATAAGGAGTACAGTTTTAGTATTATTATGAGTTAATTTGAGTTGCAGATATGAGAGTTTGTTAGTTAGATTGACTGGAGTAATGGAGGGGTGGAGGAGGAAAGAAATCCAGAAGTGTTAATTGGGAGTTTATCCTTCATTTACTCAATCCAAAGGCTTGAGATGAATAATAGGGGAGCGGAGGGAAAAGAGGATGTGGATGGGTTAGGGAGAGCATAGAAGTAGGGTGAGAAGAATGCAGGAGAATTTAGTAGGGTTGTGTGGGAGGTCACAGAGGTAGAGTGAGGTTTGGTGAGTTAGATGTGGAGGTGGAGGGGAAGAGCTTAGGCAGAGATATTTAGGAAATGAAAGTGGTCGAAGGGATTTGGGATGAGTCCGAGTGAGAATGGAGGATAGTTAGATAGAGACATGACATAAGAGTGATGGGTAGATAAGTGTGATAAAAAGAGAGCAGAAATTCATAGATATCAGGAGCCATGCAATGATCCACAAACATGCCAGGCACAGAAACAACATATACACATACATACACATATATATATATATTTATACACACACACACATGAATAAAACACACATATGCACATACAATACATAATTAGAATCATGGGTAAAAAATACTTAGTCAGACAGGTTTAAAGAGTGTGTGTGTATTTTATTGTTATTGGTTTAGTTTCTGTAAAATGAGCATCGTGGCCTACCCAACCGGAGTATTTTCTACGAGTATGTCAGTAAGCGTTACCTAGCATGTTTTATACGCCCGTTTATATTGTACAGTAAGAGTACGTGATGGGCCATGGGGTAAAAAACGTCTCCAGCAAACCTTGTGTGCCATTGGCAATGTGATTGTTACTAGTGCGTCTTTGTGGATATGTCCTCGTGCTTCTGAGCATCAACAACGCACCACCGGAATCGGCGGTAAACGCAGTGGGGTCGTTTGGAAAGCTGTCCATCATCGTGGTAAAAGGTGGGGAATTCCTTTACCTACTTCGAGGGTGGGCGGGGTGTGGCTCAGCGGGCGGAGCTTACAGGTGCTTTATAAAGGGAGAAACCTTCTACTCTGTGTCTCCAGCAGAGGAAGATAGAACCTGCGCGTCACAGTCAGATACAGATTACGCTCTAGTACATCATCAGTTCACCTCCAGGATGGATTCTAGATCTTTTTCTGCTATGGGATCTCTGAGCGCACAGCCTTGCTTTATCTTTGCCAAGCCCAAGAGTTAGGGTGGCTTGTCCTTTCCAGAAGCTGAGCTTCAACTGCGGCACCTGCTACGATTATATTTGTAAGTGCTTCTTTTGAGGTTTAGTTTCTGTAAAAATTGAGCATCGTGGCCTACCCAACCGGAGTATTTTCTACGAGTATGTCAGTAAGCATAACCTAGCATGTTTTATGCGCCCCGTTTATATTGTACACTAAGGGTACGTGATGGGCCACGGGGTAAAACGTCTCCAGCAACCTTGTGTTCCTTTGGCAATATGATTGTTACTAGTGCGTCTTTGTGGAGATGTCCTCGTGCTTCTGAGCATCAACAACGCACCACCGGAATCGGCGGTAAACGCATTGGGGTCGTTTTGGAAAGCTGTCCATCATCCTGGTAAAAAGGCGGGAGTTCCTTTACCTACTTCCAGGGTGGACGGGGCGTGGCTCAGCGGGCGGAGCTTACAGGTGCTTTATAAAGGGAGAACCTAGTGTATATATGTATATTTTTGCGTACTGTATTTTAAAATATTACATTGGTTACACTCATTTGCTTTTGTCTTTGCATTCTTCCGGGGGGGTTGGGGGTGTAACTATAATGTATAGATATGTATTAGTGTGTGTGTTGTAGTGGGTGAGGGTGGGGGTGGAGGTGTTGCATGTGTGTGTCCCTGTTTTTTCCCTCCCCCCTCCCCTGTGTCGTAGGTGCAGTACTCACTGTGGTCTTCGCCGCCGGCGTTCGTGCTCCTGGTACAGGAGCAGGAAGACTATCGCAGGTAGGATTTGGAGTTCCGGGTTCATGGTGTCCTCGTTCATCATGGAGTGTGTAGAGGCGAGCGTTTTTCTTTCAAAATTCCTGTTTCCGCCGTGTTTTTATCCGCGGTGAATCCGCCCCGGAAAAGGTGGCGGATTGGCCTGTCATAATAATGTGGGCGGTACATTGTCTTCCGCCTGTCTGTTGGCGGTGACCGCCTCGCTGTTTGTTTGTACCGCCGTGGCGGTCGGAGTGTTAAAGTGGCTGTCTTTGTTGGCGGTTTCCGCCACGGTCGTAATTGCAAATTTGTTTCTGCCGACATGTTGCCGGTCTTACCGCCGCTTTAACACTGTCCGCTAGGGTTGTAATGGCCACCTATGTCCCTTTCAAGGTTTTTTCTGATAGATTAAACTTAAGGATTAATTTCCCTTTATTCTTTACACTGTTTCCAACTTTTATTTAGATCAAGAGGTGATATTACCATAAATGTTTGCATCTCCTTCCTCTAAGCAGGAGTTTGAATTACATAATTTGGATTTGTACCCACTTTGTGTGCCCCTGGGGCACTTTGGTATTATAGAAAGTGCTGCAAGCACTTGTAATATAGACAGCGCTGGCACACATGTTGTGCCAGTGCTTTCGAAAGAGGGCGTGTCACCATGAAAATGAGGAAATCACTTTACCTCCACGCCCATGTTGTATTACCCACGTGGGAGCAGAGGCAAACAGACCCTTAGGAGGTGCACTGAAAGGGTGCCACATAAAGGTGGCACACTGTCATTGTGCCTCCTGAGGGCAGCCCTCTCAAGGAATGAAAGGGGTGTCCCATTGACTGCCCAGACTTCCCCCAGAAGTCACTCACTGCACCCACCTGCAGGGGATCTCTAATCCCTTTTGAAAGTGCAGACGGGTGCTTCCTGCATAGAGAAACACGGAGCAGCTTTTAAACATCTGCTCTGTATTCCTCTTGAATGCACGGCCCTAGGGGCAGCGCAAGTTTGAGACTGCCCTGAGGCCAGCACATTCTTCCTAATGGAGCGTACTTTCCCTGTTTGCACTCGGCGCACCTGATTTAAGGTGTGCAATGGCACGAACAGGAAAATTGTGCCCTATCTTTGCTAGGGCCCCAGTTTTGATTTATTCCCGAAGGTGGCTGGTTTTGGACAATCAGAACAGGAAAATCATCTGTACAGATTGAGCCACTGGGCGAGATCTTCCATCTCTTCAGCCTATTAGTTTGAGAATGTTGCTTTCCCTCTTGGTATGCAGGATAGATCTACTAGTGGCACCGATTCCAAGTGCTTCATTATTACAGATCTGAGGATCAGTAACCTGTACTGTTACCCCCACTTTTCATAAGCTTTATAGATTGTTGCATTCTGACTGCAGTGATGGTTTTGGTTCAAATGTACTTTCTTCTATGGATTAATCGTGAAAAGTATTTATTGATTTGTTGTTGCTGTGCATCATATTTATAGCTTCAGTGTCATTTATCCAGCTACTTTGCTTCAGTATTGATCAGTTTGCCTCATTAGTAAGGAGTGAAGCAAGGAAGGGGCGGAGAGATAATGTTTAAAATACTCACCAATAATGTCATTATTCTGAGTAAGGTCTCCCTTATTTCATCCTAAAGTTCTCGTGCTCCCCACCCACGTTTTATATGCTAAATGAAATGTTTTTTTTTGGAAGGAAATATATTTATTACGGATAGCTTGGTATATGCTGGATATGCTGGTGATAGGCGGGCCTTTTATGCTCAATATAGGATGCAGCCTTTCATTTTAAAGCTCATTTCAAGAAAGCCTGGCGGTTGAAGACAGACATACAACGTTAGCAAGGACTGAAATTAGAAAGATTGGACTCACAGCAATGGAATTACCTGTATGCAATGTACACATTAGAAGCTTGCCTCAATGACTGTCGGTCATAATTAAGGGTCTTATGGGTTTAAAATATTTTTTCATTCCCTAATTGGGAAAAATAGCAATTCACTAATAGGGATCTCAAAATGTTTTCTATTATCTATATCTACAGATAAAAATGACTATTTAGCAATTTGTTATCGTTAGCTATTTCCAACAAGGGAATCACAAATTGCAAATCGATAATATTTGCAAATTGTAATTCTCTATTTTGGAAATCGAAACTAAGGAAGTGTCTCATGGTTGTAATGTTATAGCCAGGAAAAGAGCCACATCTACAGAGGAATAGGAAAGGGGGAGTCTGTGGTTGGGTTCTCCGACTTATCCAGATAGTTCAAAAAGTTTGAAAGGGCATATCAAGAAGGAGAAACAGGTAGTTGAAAGAGAAATGCAAATTTAATTATATTTACCTAGTGAAATTAGTAGAAAAGTGTGTGTCAAACAATGGCACAGTCTTCGGCAAATCCTCTCTGATAGTCCCTGAAGCCACCAAAAGACGCATCCGGCAAAGGATACAGGACAGAGTAAAAGCCATTTTCAGTTGCAATTGGCTGCTTAAGTGAAATATGGAAAAGATGGTGTAACGTGCTCACGCATTAACGAGAGACTTGAAGTAGGAGGCAAGAGGCTGATAGGCATGGGGGAGGACCACCTATACAGCCACCAACACCACCACTGGAAGAGGCCATTGAGTCCACACTCACACCAGAGACAGTTGCTGGAGTCAGCAATACTTAGAAACTCATATGTTTTGCACTATTACCCACACAACACCATAATTAATATTAACTTCATGACTGTGTTATTTAGAATGCGTTTTTATGACAAAATTGATTTCTTATCATGTATTACAATGCATTATGGATCAGGTAGTTTAATTAAAATGATCTAATACACAATTGAAATATTTAAATGTTTAAGTATTTATAAATATGTGCAGGAGTTACTCGATGGTGGAGGAGAAAGTGTTAAGCCTCACCTCCCGCCCGCAGCACCTACATCTCCATCTGACACCCTTCAGCTTACTGAACCCACACAGCCTCAGCAGATACCTAGCAGGTTAAGACCAGACAGAGGCGATACGCCAAGACACTCACGGTCACGTAGGGGAAAGGTCGGGAGCCCTAACCTTACCTTGTCCAACGGACCATGTGAGACAATGCACTGAAATCAGTACACCATCTAAAGACCAATTTTTAAATGTAGAGGACACAGTGCTTATGGTGGAGCATCAACAACTGTTGGCTGTGGAGAAAGTAGTGCCAATCCTTGTTGGTATTTATGCAGAAGTGAAGGAGTGAGTGAGTGTAATTAATACAAATATTGATAATTTAGCTAATACCATCAATTCTCACTTCACAGGAATGTGCAATGAATACAAAAAAGCTGAGAAAACAACAACAGCATATGTTTTCAGGCCTTACTACTCAAGCAAGATTTGTAAATAAATTCACATCTAGCACCGCCAATCTACGCAACACACAGTTAACATTCAAAATAAAATGGCACGTTGCAGCCGCAATGTTGCTAGGAATGGTGCAGATTGCCAGTGCTCCGGAGGCACGCCATAATATTCAAATGATGTATCAGTACTCCTACACAGGGAAGTAAAGACGTTTCCACAATTAGTAATGCATCTATGTCAGAGGCACAAACAATCAGGTGCAGTGCAGAAGAGTTAGAAGAAAGTATGTTGTAGGGTGTACAAAAAAGTTCCAACGGGCTCAAGAAACAATAAGCAATTTATCTTAATAAGTGATTTTTATTGCATTATATGTTTTTCTAAAATAAGTTATAGACTTTTCCCAGCAGTAAAATTACTTTGTGATTTTCTCTTTTATGTTTTTAACACCTGAAAAAAGGTTTATGCTTAGCTTAAAACATTGCACAGTCATGAGAAGAAGATATTTTTGACAATAAAATTCATGTTTATGATCTCAAAAGTGATGCTGTGTAATTTCAATCCTGCATTGTTTGCCCTCTGCAGCCATTCTTACATCCTGTTGTGGTCAGAGCTGTGGTGGCACTTCTTTGTCAGAGCCGTACTAATCAGATACTGTGGAAAGTCAATTCCTAGTAGCAATGTAGTACAAAAAAGCACAACTGGCTACAATATTACATGCGGTCTCTGATACATACTGTAGAGCTCCTCCACTCTTGCATATACAACAAAATCTGTTTTTAAAGGCCAACTGGATGTTCAATAACTGAATATGTGCGTGTCGGAAAGTCCCTCTTTCTGGCATGGTTATCCCCACTTTTTGCCTGTTGCCAGTGTGCTTAGACTGTTTTCACTGGGATGCTGCTAACCAGGACCCCAGTGATTGTGCTCTCTCCTCTAAACCTGGTGTCATGGTACCCTTTATACCCCACAATTGGCATACTGGTGTACCCCGTAAGTCCTTAGTATATGGTACTTAGGTACCCAGGGCATTGGTACACCAGGAGACCCCCATGGGCTGCAGCATGTATTATGCCACCCATGGGAGCCCATGCAAACTGTGTTTGCAGACATGCCATTTGCAGCCTCCGTGAAAAGGTGCATGCATCCTTTCACTGCTGGTCACTACACTAGGTCAGTGTACGGCCCTTCCAGCCCTGAAGGCAGGGTGCAGGTCCCTGTGTGTGTGGGCACCCCTGCTACAGCAGGGGTGCCCCTGCGAACTCCAGTTTCAATTCCCTAGACTTCAAATTGTGGGGAAGCCATTTTAGCTATTAACTGGTCATAGGTCACTACCTATGTTCCAGCTACATAATGGTAACTCCAAACATAGGTATGTTTGATATCAAACATGCTGGAATCCTATCCCCATACTGATGCCAGTATTGGTGAGATGATTCAATGCACTCTGGGGTTGCCTTAGAGGACCTCCCAGTATTGCTCCTACCAGTCTTTCAGGGTTTGGGAGCAGCCCGCCCTGCTGCAGCCCCGCAGACAGAATTCTGCCCTCCTGCTGGTTGACCAGCTTAAGCAGGAGGAGGCAGAACAAAGGATTTCTTGTGGGAGAGGCGTGCAACCTCCTCTCTCTTGGAAATAGGTGTTACAAGTCTGGGGAGGGGCAGCCTCCCTATGCCACCGATTTGCTTTGAAGAGCACATTTGGTGCCCTTCTTGCATAATCCAGTTTGCACCAGCCCATGTACCCCCGGTACCTGCTTTGGCATGACACTGCATAACGGAAAGGAGAGTGACCACTCCCCTGTCCATCAGCACCCTTTGGGGTGGTGCCCAGAGCTCCTCCAGGTGGCCACTTGATTCTGCCATCTTGAAAACATAATGGACAGAGGCCACTGGGAGTATCTGACTGGTCAGGTTAGGCAGATGACATCAGTGACTCCCTCTGATAGGTGGTCACCTTGCAAAGTGACCAAGCCCCTTTTTGGGCTATTTAGGGACTCCATTGTGGGTGGGTCCCCAGATTTGGCATGCAAGACTCTACCAGGACTCATCTGCAATGACCTCTTTTGCTCCTGGCCACTGGAACCACTGCTGGACTTCACACAAGAACTGAACAAGACTGCAACACCGAGACAACCTGCCCTTGTACCATTTTTTCTGTAGCTCCTGTCAGCAACTTGCAACATTTCCACAGCTGTGCATCCTCTGGGGTTAGCAAGACTTCAGCTGCACCAAAGAAGCAAGGATTATTCTCTCTTGGAGTGAAGGAGCCACTCCCCTGCGCCTGCAGGCACCTGAGGCAATGATGTCTGACTGCTGGGCTCTGCTGTCCTCTGGACCTGCGAACTTTCTCCAACACAGATGGTGGTTCTGAGGAGTTCTCTGGGTCCTCTCTGCCTTCTGTCTAACGTGGGAGACAGAGAGTCCTTGCCTCTTCCTCCAAGAGAGATCCCCTGTGCACTGCGACTGCTACAGAAACCAAGGCTGGTTGATACCTGCTCCAAAGGATCTTCAGGCTCCAATTAGCCCCAGCTCGCAGCATTCTACCTCTGCAAGGACAGTCTCCTCTCTGCTGCTCCAGAGTCATGGGACTCCTCTTCAGGTGTGCTGCCTGATCCTCACTGCAACTTACTGTGCTTGCTGACACTGGGTTGCTTGTGGGGCTCTCACTGCTTCTGCTGGCTATCCTGTCTTCTGACGGTCAGTCGGACTCACCTCTAAGGGTCGAGTCCCCAGGACATTGCTGGTCCTCTTCAGCTCTGCAAATCTCCAACAGCTCCAGTTGAATTTACTTGTGCTTGTCCTACTGACCACTGACCAATCTGCAATCCAGCGACTGTCAAGGGACAGCTTCTACGTGACTTCTGGGACTCCTATGCAGCTCCTGGACTCCACAGCTAGACTTCATCCACCACCGTCGACTCGGATCTTCACCCACCAAAGGTTGGCCATTGCCTCCTGCCCCACCTGGACACTCCTGTGTGGTCTGAACTCTGTCCCCTTTTTTTTAAGGTACTCTTCATGCAGAGTCCACCATTGGCTTCCACTGGCCTGGTAATGTTCTTGCAATATTCCATTTCCGAGTTCCCATGTTACCCATTGGGATGACCAAGTAACTTACCTCTGCTCTCCTGGTCGCTGGGGGTCTTCTAGATACTTACCTCTTGGGGTTCCACTCTCTCCTAGCCCTTGGATAACTATTCCATATTCTATGGTGGGGGACCCATTCTCGCTTTTCTTTTTTTAGTATATGGCTTGGCCCACCTACGGGGCCCTTGCTATTTTGTGCTATTTCTTAATGTTTACCTGTGTATATTTTGTGGGTACTTACCTCCAGAAGGGGCTTTGCCTATAACAACCTAGTTTGGTGTTCCTGTAATAAAGTACCTCTTTCAATTGGACTAGAGGTGTTTTGTTTTGGATGAAGGGCATATCAGAACAAATGTCCTATTTGTGTATCACCCATTCTCATTGTATGACTCCTCCTTGCCTGTGATGCTCAACACTGTACCATGCTCGCCTGCTCATTGTTTGTGTGCTCCAATCACGCTGTATGCGAGAGTCACGCTGAGCTGGAGAGGTGAGCTAGGCTCCAGCAGGCTCCAGTAAGAATACACTGGATGATAGTACTGCAAACATCATGCTCAGTAAGCAGTTGCATGTGTATACACATGGACGTTTAAACATTTTGTTACCCGACCTCAGACTATGGACTCAGCAAGAGCTAGCCAAGGATCGCCAATAACAGGCATTGATCTCCCAATTGCCCCCTCTCCTCTTTGCAAACCTGGGAGGAGGGGGTGTGCAGCAGGGCACGTGATGCTCAGGGCACGGACCTCATTGTGGATCTCACCATGTTAAAATTACTGATAATTTTGAAGATGTGATGGTATTGCTTTAAGACTTATTTAAAGCTCAATTTTCTTTGGGGTGCTGTTGCAGCTGAGCTTCAGGAAAGATGTCAGTGAGGAGAAAGTACCTTTTTCAAGTGACAGATGTTAGATGGTTCAAACACTTTGTTTTGCTAGTGGGAAATTTTAAACTGTATATAATAAAAAATAAGTTGAAGTAGTTTAGTTTAGTTTATAAGATTTGTAAAGCGCATGGCGACCCAAAGGCATCCCAGCGCTAAAAGCAGCAACGCACAAATAGGAGGGGGGATCAATGCTAATTACAGAATAAAAAAGTTTTGAGCTTTTTCCTAAAGAGGTGCTCGGAGGATTCATAGCGGAGCTCCAAAGGAAGGGTATTCCAAAGGTGGGAGGCCTCACTGGAAAAAGAATTGTTGCCCCAGGCTCTCTTAGATCGAGAAATGTGTGCATACCTAAGAGAGGAGGAACGTAAGTTCCTAGAAGGAGTATGCAGGGAGATCCGTTTCCTTAGAGAGATGGGACCTTTACCATGTAGGGCTCTATGGACAATGCAGAGAGATTTAAAATGGATCCGTTCTTTGATGGGAAGCCAGTGGAGGGTGGAGATAGCCAATTTGGCGGATGAATATTTTGAGGAGTGAGTAAGAAGCCTGGCAGCTGCATTTTGCACTCTTTGCAGCTTCTTTATAACATAAAAAGGGGAGCTAAGGAACAGAGAGTTTCCGTAATCCAGACAGGAAAGAATTAAGGCTTGGATGAGAATTCTTCTGGCTGTAGGAGGAAGAAGAGAGAGAATCTTTCTGAACATGCGCATAAGACCAAAGCAGGTAGAAGAAACTTTACTGGCTTGAGAGTCCATAGTAAGCCTGGGGTCAAGCATCACACCTAGAGTTTTAACCTGAGATTTGGGGGGAGGAGGAGTACTGAAGGCATCTGAGAGCGAGGGAAGGGGAGGGGGGGGACCGTTGCCCAAAACCAGGACTTCCGATTTTCCATCGTTAAATTTGAGTTTGGACTTGGTCCTCCATTTGGCGATGTCACTCATACAGCGGGAGAGATTGGTCACCGGCGAGTCTCTAGAGCTGGAGAGGGATACCACTAACTGGGTGTCATCTGCGTAGGTGACCAAGGACAGATTATGAGGGGCAACTACTCTAGCTAAAGGTGACAAGTAAACGTTGAAAAGAGTGGGGCTAAGGGACAAGCCCTGGGGGACTCCACATGCCAAGGGGAAAAGGCCAGAAAAGAAGGTCCGGTCCAAGACTTGGAAAGATCTGTCTCTAAGGAAGGAGGAAAACCAAGAGAGGGCTGAACCTCCGACTCCTACATCCGATAGTCTCCGACAGAGAAGATCATGGTCGACAGTGGCGAAAGCTGCACTTAGGTCAAGCAGGATGATGGCTGCGTGAGACCCTAGGTCTAAGAGCTGGCGGGCCGTCTCAGTTACTGAAAGGAGAGCTGACTCAGTACTGTGCAAGGCTCTAAAGCCCATTTGGGTGGGATGAAGAAGTTCATTGCTTTCGAGATAGTTGGTTAGTTCAGTGTTGACATGTTTCTCAAGGATTTTTGCGGAGATAGGGAGGAGGGCAATAGGTCTGAAATTTTCCAATAAAGTGGGGTCAAGTTTGGGTTTCTTCAGAAGGGGCTTAACCACAGCATGTTTAAATGACTGGGGAAGGGAGCCCGAGGATAAGGAGCTGTTAAGAATTTTAGTGAGAGGAGGAGCAATGGTGCCTGCTACCTGCAAGAGAGCAGAGGGAGGGGCAGGGTCCAGAGCGGAGCTGGATTTAATTTTGGACAGGAAATTAATGGTCACCTCCTCGGTGAGAGGGGGGAAGGAGGTTAGAGAGACTCCTACAGGAAGGGAGTCAGTGTCATTACAAATAGAGGGATCATTCATATAGACGGGAAACCCAGAGTATAAACTGATGACTTTGTCCTGAAAAAAGGATGCCGGTCGATCACTGTGGGAGACGGAGGCTTCCGTCATAGGGGTAGAAATGGGAGGGGAGGTAAGGTCTCTAAAAATTTGAAAAATTTCTTTCTGAGGACATGAAGAACATTCTATTTTTCCACCATAAAAGGTAGACTGGGCAGTTTTAATATTGTGGTGATAGGTTCTGAATGATTGCTTGTAGATCTCTCTGTTAGAGAGACTGTAGTTTTTACGCCACAGTCTCTCAAGTTTTTTACAGTTCTTTTTGAGTTCAAGCAGGTAAGGGGAGAACCAGGGTTTAGATTTGTGGGGTGAGGGAACTACTCTGGTTCTGATGGGTAGAACAACATCCAAGGAGGATGAGATCCATTTATCAAAAGAGTCTGCAGTTTCTGGGGCAGATGAGTGACCGGTTTTGCCATAAGTCAAGAGGGCCTTACGCCATTCTTCCGGGTCCAGTTTTGACCAAATGCGTCCAGATGTGGTGGTGCTGGGGAGGTACCCTTGGGTGGCATCATACGGGAAAGTGAAAGTGAAAGTGGCTGTAGCTGTTTGAGCTTAAGGAAAGTGGCATATATTAAAGGATTTCTTTTATGGTTTTAATCTGCCACTGGCTGCAGACTGTGTAAGAAGGTAAAAAGTCAGCACGGCATGCCTACTGCATTAGGTGATCATTTAATACCACATTTAAGTGTTGAAGATGCCCATCCAAATAAAAGGCATGGAAGGGGTCATGGAGCTCTTAGAAAAGGGAAAATAGGAGCTTACAGGAGAGAAGTAAAGTGCCGCACTAAAAATGACAAAGGTAATAAGGTCATAAAGGCCTCCCTTCTTACCTATTTTTTACTGTCTGTCATGTCCCCCCCAACTGTATCCCCTTTTGTACTTTTAGCACCAACAATAATAGATTTTGTAGGAAAACAGTTTAGAAGCAAAAATGTGATTGAGTTTCTTACATCTAATGTGCTGCATGAGCAAAATGCTTTAATCCATTATAAACCTTCATCTATCAATGGAGAATGTTTCTTTGCACCAGTAGCTTCAAAGTCAGTTTTAGAATTTCCAGAACTGCATCTATCCTCTTTCCAGTGCCTTTAAGCAGCTTCCATGACTACGTTTTGCTTCCTTGGATGGTGTAGAACAAGAAGAGGAGAGAAGAGAACCATCTTTAGAAAGAACAAGCAAATTGGCAAAGCTCTCTCTGAAATATTTGACAGACCTGGAATCGAGAAAGCCTTGAAGAATGTTGACCATGTGCATTTGTCTTTTAACTCAGAGATCTCTGCAGCAGTATCTTCTCTGAAGTTAGATGTCCTCTTTTTAATGCAAAAACAATTACATGGAATTTTAGAAATGGTTGTATTATCTAACAATAATATGAAAACTCATACAAGTCTGCTTAAGGATATAGCTCAAGAATTGAAACAAATTAGATCATGCATGACCTCCTTAGTCAGACTGATACCTGATCCAGAAAGTAATGAGAAAAACACGGATGGCCCAAAAATGAAAGAAAAAGATGAGGGGAGTTCCTCAGTCCAAATATCTAAGTGGACAATGTTGATAATAGAAAAAATGGTCCAGTTTTGTAAGAGTTATTTGTTCCATTGTAGACGAAGACGGAGGAATAGCAAAAGAGGAATGGCCACCTTAAAGCAAAAGATTGAATGACAAAGACATGCTTTTATTTCGGGCTAATAATAAATTCAATCCAAACTTTGGAGGAAGACTTAAACATCCTTGGCATAAGGACAGCGCATTATGAGGAGATAGAACACGCCGAAGAAAATCATGCAGGGTTGAGTAGTCAAGAAATAAGTTTTTACCTAGAAGATGAGCAGTAAGAAGTGCAGAAAAGGTTGCTGTGAATTGGGGGTGAGGGAGCACCAACAATGTATCACTGTACACATTGATTCAAGAGAGGATCCACCAAAATCTCTTTTAAACACCCATTGACTTCCACCTGTTGCCATAGCACAGGACTCTAAGGTGTTAAGGTGCAATTTCCAGTTTAGTTCTTTGACACGGAATTGCTAGTATGAAGCCCAAAAATAGCGATTTCTTAAAATTTCGATTTGATTTCTTGTGATAAGAAAAGGACCTTTTGAAGTCCATAATACATACCAATGTACAGAATTAAGGTTCGCAAACCAATTTTTGTCTGGTTTACAATTTGCTAAATGTTAGTACGTCTTGCCCTTAGTTTTCCATTGTTACTGATCTTTAGCAGTGCTGAAGGAGAACAATTTAGTTTCTTGTCTGTGTGAATTTAATACAGCAGAAGAAAGGAATCATATCCTTTGGTAAGTACACTGGTGCAGCAAAAGCCGCCGCACGGGGCACCCTCAGCACAGTACACTGTGCACGGGTAGCGATCCCCTGGCCGGAGAGCTCCTGACTGGGTGGAGGAGGGAGTCCCACTATGTTCTTTGCGGGGGTGCTCAAGTTTCGCTACGCCACTGGGTAAGCATTCTGACAAGAGGGAAACTGAAACAAAATCAGAAGTATCCCCGCAGGTAGACTTGCTATGCTGTCACTTTAATACCTTGAATATTTACTACGTGACCATGAGTAGCAACACCCCTTAACTTCCCCGAGTAAGAAGCATCTTCTGTTTGGTTTTGGTAAATTACAGCTGTGCATTACATATAAATAAATAATTTTCCTGGATGCTGATGCTTGTGATCTGAATCAGGACATAATAAATCAATAATTAAAGCAGGAATATCGATCTTCTCAATTCTCTGCATGTTGGTGAGTAGTATAAACTAACCTGTGCTACTGAAAAAAATCAGTTTTTGATGCTGATATTCCATGACTCTTTGTGCGGACCAACAGTTCTTGATGCTTTCATTTTAGTGCTATCGAAATTCAGAAAACTAAAACCAAAACAGGAATATAAATCGTTTTGTGCAAAAATCCTACATCTATCGTGGAACAAGTGAATAAACTAATAAACTGCTAGGTACACATTTATTTAAGGAACAAAAACGTATATTAACAATATTTTACATTGATACCCAAATATAGATGAATAATGATAGAAACAAAAGGAAATTAGGTGGTGGGAGCCTCCTGTGTTGCACTGGAAAATGTTTTCACCGATAAGGCAAAACAAGCAATGGAAGAGCTTCAGTAGGAGTAAGGCTAAGAACCATATTAAAATTGATTCATAAAGACCTACCATTTACACAGTTAGACTATAGTCCGACAGATGCAAGGCCATTAGTGTGGAACATAGAGCGTTTGTGTATTAGAAGCAAGAAGGAAATAGCATAATCAGTGCGTCCAATGGCTATTAGCTGCTCAATGCAAATTTTCTAAACTACCAGGAAGGAAAACCCCTATTTTCACTAAGGATAGAGTCATGCATTATATTTTCACTTCCTTTTATAATTATGTTTACTTCAGAGCACAGAAAATGAAGAACCAAAGAAGAGGTGTGCAACACACAAAGGAACATAAATCACTTTGTGAAGTATTGTTGGCAAACATGGATTGTTTCACGTTTGTCTGAAATTATAATAGCTTTGAAATTCTCTTGGAAATTGCTGAGAATCCTTTCAGCTATGAACTTCTGCTACTGCTACTCAAAAACACAAACGGCCTCATTGCGAGGCTGGCAGTTTTGAGACTGCCAGCTTCGTGGTGGTGGTCATGACTGCCACTGCTGTGGTGGTCTAACTGCCATATTAACATCCTGTCGGTCTGGCTGCCCGTGTTCTGCCATCTCCGCCGGGATTGGTGAACCCAATGGGTTGACGACAGGTGGAGGTCGCAATCAGCCAAGGTGACGCTGCATGCAGGGCTGCCCTGCTGATTACGACCTCGTTCTCCGTCAGCCTTTTCATGGCGGTTTTACCACCATGAAAAGGGTGGCGGAGAACATATGCAGGGGGCCACTGGGGAGCCCCTGCATTGCCCATGCACTTGGCATGGGAAGTGCAGGGGTCCTCCTGCACAGCATCGCAATGTTCACTGTCTGCTGTACAGATAGTGAACATTGCGAGGGTGCTGGTGCACCTTGCAGACGACAGCATTGCCGCTGGCTCAGTTTCGAGCCATAGGCAATGCTGCAGCCAGTTTCCCGATAGCCTGATGGGCGGAAAACCTCAGTTTGCATCCGTCAACCTAGCAGGAAACTCACAACAGGTCGGGCGGAGTGGTCGCCACTACGGTGGCAGCAACCCTGTTGGGAGTTTGACGGACGAGTGTTCCCGTCCACCAAACTCATAATTAGGCCCAAAGGTTGTTTCCCACTGTTATTACACCAAAAAGGAATTCCATGCCACAATAACAAGACTATCAGTAGGCACTGGCTCTCTCTCCAATGGAGAGCAGAGATAGCAGCATGGGGCAGGTTGAGGGTAGGAAAGAACTGAAGGGTGTGGGGTTGGGTAGCAGGATACCAGTTTCTTTATAAAATTTGGTTTGGCGGTGATGGTAAATGCGGAGGGTTGTGAACATTGGTGGCAAGGGAACAGGTTTGTTTATTTGTTTGCATTTCTGGGGTGAAGAAAATACTGAGGGTGGTGTGAGAGGGTTGCAGGATGCTAGGTATACTTTTTGAGGTGGTAATGATGGCATGAGGGTGGTGGGTGGCAGAACCTTTGGAGTAACATGGGGCTGGAGAATACGTAAATCTTCAGATTCGACTACAGATTTGTTTTAAACATAGAGACAATAGTGATAAAACAATATTTTTCAAAATGAAAGGAAAACCAAAGCCACTGTTGGAGAAAAAGAAAAAAGTATGACTCGAAATTCTCTGAATTGCAGAAACACACATGGACACTACCACCTTCACACACAAATATTTAAATATCCAAAATGTGATTTACATAAAAACACAGCGTCTACTGATATATGCTCAAAATATTTGTTCAGAGAAAATCAAACACAGAGTAAAAGCATAAACAAACATAGGCAAAGTAAATGGGTCTGGGATTTTTAAGTGAAGTGTTTGGAAATAGTTGGGCGACTTTGTATGGATTTTGCTTCCATATGTCCTAGAAATAAAATCCTATATGTAAGCAGCATGTCTGGGTTTCTTAGAAGTGGTATTTGGAAATCTGAGTGACTTTTAATATGATTTACCTCCTTATGCTCTAGAATGAAATCCCATATTGAAGGAACACCATTCATTGCAAAACTATAGAAACTGGGAATAAAGTCCCTTTGCAGAATAGATTGCACTAGCAGAGTTACACTTTACCCTGAAAGAAGAGTTACATTACAAGGAGCCAGAAAATTAACTCTGCGTTGTAAGTGGTGGATTGTAATGGCACAGAAAGCTAAATCTAGTAACACAGCATAGTTTTCAAATATTGCAAATAGTGCAAAAAAAATAATGATGTGCTGAAACATATTGGGCAAAGTACCAATCTTTCCATTACCTTTAAAGAAAGTTTAAAATTATGTAAATGGATGTTATCAGGGCACTAAGGTAAAGCAAATGAACTTGTAATATAATGTACATTCATATAGTTGTAAAAAAATATAATTTTAAAACTAATTCAATCTGTTTATTTAACATATACGTTTTAAGTGGTAATTTTGTTAAAATAATTGTTATTTATTTATTACAATATAGGGCCTGATTACAACTTTGGAGGAGGTGTTAATCCGTCCCAAATGTGACGGATATACCACCAGCCGTATTACGAGTTCCATAGGATATAAAGGACTCGTAATACGGCTTGTGGTATATCCGTCACTTTACCGTCACTTTTGGGTCGGATTAACACCTCCTACAAAGTTGTAATGACACCCTAAGTTTGTAAATTTTGGAGTTTTAGAAATTTATTTTAAGTTCATAATTTTAAGTTTAGTAGACTTTTGTGGGTGTGTAGGGGAATAGGGTGGGAAGTTCATTAAATTAAAATTAATTTTTATTTAATGGTAATTGATTTAGCTAATTAATAATTTTGTTGCTAATCAATTATATTAACTGCTTATTTGCTTGTTTGCAATTTTCAATTAATTTGTTTTAATTTTAATGTATATTTCAATTATATTATTTTTGAATATTATAATTTATTTGTGCGTTGTTTGGTTTGTAGGAGAATCGGGAGGTTATGATAGTTAATTTGCAATTAATTTAAAAATAATGGTGTTAAAGCTTTATTTTAAATTAATTATTGAATTGATCATTAATTATGTTATTTTTTTAATTGTTAGCTTACATGTTTCATTCTATTATTTATATGTAAATGTATATATTAATTTAAATAATACTAATATCGAATATTTTAGGAGTGAGTTGTTGGGTTTGTGGGGGAATAGGGTGGGTAGATAATTAAATTAAGGTTAGTTTAAGTGGTATGTATTTATTTACAGTAAATTAATTATTACATTGTTAATTAATTATACTAATTAGGTTAATTATATAATTATTACATTAACTTTTTAATTTATTTTGCTACTCTAGATGTATTTTTGTAGCCTTAAGTGTAATTATTTTTGTAAAAATTGTAGTCATATTTCAACAATTTTCATTTTTTTTATTTTCAATAGAGTTTATATTTTCCATTTAGTTCAATTTATTGTGTTGTATTCTGTATCAAAATAGTGTTAATACTATAATTTTTAACGTTTATTGTTATATGTAATTCTTTCAAAGTCCTACGATTTACCTACTGTTGCTGACATTGATTCGTGAATAGTGTATCTAACCCCACCCAAGTCCAACACCTTCCTTACTGTTGCTTAGACTGGAGTGGGAACAGTAAAGCTCACCCCTCCAAAGACCAACACTTTCCCTACTGTTGCTTAGATTGTAGTGGAAATATTAAATCTTACCCCTTTGAAGACCAACGCTTTACAAACTGTTTCTTAAACTGGAGGGAGTATGGTAAAACTCACCCCTCCGAAATCCAATGCCTTCTCTACTATTGCTTAGGAATGGAGAGGGAATAGTAAATGTAACCTCTCCGTAGTTCAACATAGTAGATTAAACACATTCAAAGCCCAACAACTTCCCTAGTTTTGCCTAGACTGTAGTGGTATTAGTAAAGGCAACCCAGGGAAATCCAACGCTTTCCTTACTGTTGCTTGGATTGCAGTGAGAATAGTAAATCTAACCCCTCTGAAATAAAACAATTTCCCTTTTGTTGGATTTTAATTGTTATTATAATGTTTTTATTGTGATTTTTATTGTGATATAATCAATTTTACTGTAACTGCTGTAAAACACTTACCCAGGTGATGCATTGATGCATACTGACATACACTCAAATAAGAATTGCAGAGACACCTAACACTGTTTACAGTAGTGTAGGGAGTAGTGGAAACCCTATTGATTCTCTTGGCTCCTGGCAACGGGCTGTGAGCCATGGTTCTACCCCCTTACTCAACTATTTCATATATATCCAACAACATGCACAGTTTTTTAATGAATATTTTTACAGCATATGTTACAATGACATTATCAATGACATTATTAAAGTTGTCATGAGTGCTGTAATATCTGAGGTAATTAGCAGTGCATAGTGAAGGCAGTTATAGTTACCCTGGGGCACAAGTTCTAGTTACTCAAAATACCTCTAACAGGTGATTTTCTATGGTTTTGTACATTTAAAATGTGGGCCTAACTATAACATCCATGTATCCTTTGTTTTTTAAAATTAATTTCTATACTTTTTTTAATTCTCTTTTCTAACTATAAAATCCCTGTAACCTTTGTTTTTTCAGTGAATTTCTATGGTGTTTTTAACGCAAAGTAAGTTTAATTACCATACATAAATCCAACCCCAGCCACGCATGGCATTTGGCCGTGCACAGCGCGGGTTTGCTGCAGGGCCTGCCACCATACCCCTATAGCTACGCAACTCCAGGCCATGCATGGCCTTCAGCTGTGGGCAAAGGGGGTTGGACGCTTGGCCTGTGGCCACACCAGGTAGCCAACCTCCCTATAAACATCCAACCACTTAGAATGAGAAATGTTCTGACATATTGTTAGAAAAAGTATTTGACAAGTACAAAGAGTGAGATCACCTTTCTGTATGTGCCTTAAATGTTTGAAGTCGAAAATAATTTAAAGCTGATAAACTACAAGAGACATATCTAGACTGGATCCCTCAACGTTCTCGGTGGGGGTCTGAGAACTTAATCACTAGACCACAGGTGACTCTTTGCTATGCACTCTCCAGACGTCTCTATGACATTCAATGCAAAAATGGGGATGGAAAAAAGGAATGTATGCCGGAACGACGCCTGCCGGAACAACGAATGCCTGAACAACAAAATCGGAACAATGACGTCATTGTTACCACTAACCCCCAGCCCTAAACCTAAAACCCCGGCCCCGCCCCTAAAACAGAAAATACCCTGACTTCCCACCCCCGGCCCTAAACCTAAAACCCCGACTCAACACCCCCGCCCCGCCCCTAAAACGGAAAATACCACAACCCCCCACCCCGCCCCTAAAACTAAAACCCAGACCCCCACCCCCGCCCCACTTACCTGAGTCGTCACGTCGTCCTCCTCAACCGACTCCCTTGTTTGTGCCTTAACCACGCATCTCCGTTGTTCAGCACATGCGTGGTTAAGGCACAAAACAACAAAGTCGTGGTTAAAGAAAGCGTTGTTCCGCTTTCATTAACCAGGACTTCGTTGTTCAGGAGTCGGCGTTAAGGCCGTTTCCCGGAAAAAAGTCGTAAATATTCCATCACTAGAAATGTTTAACATTCAAAGCACCAGTAAGTAAACAGACACACTGCCGTAAGACACAAGGTTTTGCACCTTCAACCTATTGAGTGATAGTCCAAGAGCTTTACCAGTAGGCCAGAGGTGACTCTGTTTTGCTGCGCATCAAAACGTAACATCCGAATCAAACATTGTACTAGTGTGATGCTTTGAAGTCATTGTATGGAGAGACCATTGCAAAAAATCTCTCTCTCCCTTTTTTCCCATGTGATGGAAGAGAGAGAGTGAGAGAAAGTGACACAACCGCAGGGGGAGCTCAAGGCCCCCACCATCCCATCTGCACTCGTCTCCTACGGGAGCTGACATTGCTCCTGCAAGCAGGGAGCTGCTTTAAATAGCACCTTCCTGCTTGTGGGAGCAATGTACACATATTGAGTGAAGAGATGAAAACTTCACTTTCAGCATCCGGGAGCTGTTTGAGAGCAAATAGCAACCTCCCGAGAGTGGGAACCTCGAGAGCAAGCAGGAGCTGTCCCTGGGGAGTGGCTGTAGGCAGGGCATGTATGGCTCCAGGAGTGGGGCCATGCAGCCCCCTCCTTCATTTCAATTTAGCCCTGGGGAGGTGGTGGTGCCCGGGGGTCCCCAACAGACCCCTTCCTTATTAGGTATTGTAGCCCTGAGGATGTGGTGGTCTCCGGGGCCCGGGGGGGCACAGCGGCCCACCCATCTAATTCAGTAAATTTGGCCCTGGGGAGGTGTTGGTCCCCAGGGCGTGGGGGGTCTGCATGCCACCCCCCTACAATATTATTTTTGCCCGGGGAGGTGGCAGTCCCTGGGGCAGTGAGGGGTGCTGTGTGGGTCTCCCACATCTTTAAAGCAATTTGCTCCGGGGAGGTGGCAGAACTCAGGCCATGGGGATGCCGCACAGGCACCTCTACCCCCACATCCTTAAAGCAATGTGCCTTGGGGAGATGGCTATCCCTGGGGCTTTAGTAAGCTGTATGAGGGGGGTGGCATGCATCCCTATCCTAAAACAATATGCCTCCTGCACCTGGGTGAAAAATAAAATCAACTGCTCTTGCTTCTTTTTTTATACAATCACAGTGAAAATTGCAAATATTCAAAAATGTTGCTGTGAATTTAAAAAAAATGCTTTTTAGCCCAGGGGGACAGAAGAGGCCTTGAGGGAACTGGTTTCTCATGATTTTCCCATAGAGGTTATGAAAGGTGCTCCAGAAGCTAAAATGACAGCATATTTTCTACAAATTCACACTACCTTTCTCAGCCATATTAGAATGAAGTCTGACATTCTCAGTAAAACGCACTTCCCAACAGGAGCAGCCTGTCAGTTGATTCCATTGTGTTCTACTGCAGCCTCCCAGACTGTTCTGAAGAATAACTAGAGCACTAGTAGTCATCCGTATGACAAAGGTGGCACACCGGAAGCCATCTTGATTGAATCAAATTGGTAAAACTTGCATTTAATTTGGAAAGGAACAAAATGAGGGGGTTCATTTTATCATAGAGCTTATGGTTAGTGCTGTAGAAAGAGATATTAGGACACGTTTTGTGTGAGTTCTGAAATATCTTCCTGTTGTGTTTTCAACACGAGCAGCCTGCCAGTTGATTCCCTTGTGCTCTACTGCAGTCTCCTAGAGTGTTCTAAAGAACAACTAGAGCGGTAACAGTCTAATTCTGACAAAAGTGTGGCACACTTAAAGCCATCTTGATTGAATTAAACTGGTAAAACGTAACACATTTAACACATTTAATTTAAAAAGGAACAAAATGAGGAGTTTATTTTGTCATGGAAATTATGGTTAGTGCTGTATAAAGAAAAATTAGGACACATTTTAAGCGAGTTCTCAGACATCTTCCTCTTCTATTTCATTAAAATATTCTGACATGCACTTTCAACACCAGCAGCAGACTGCCAGTTAACTCCCTGGTGATCAGCAGTGTACTACAGTGATATAATGTGCCACTAGAGTGCTAACATTCAGAATTTATGCCAAAAGTGTGGCACATCCGACCGCCATCTTGATGGAATTGAAGTGGAAAACTAAAAGCATTTTCTACCAAGGATTCTGCAGTAAATCAGGTGATTAGGGAGTGCCATAACAAATAAGTATCCCAAGATGGCCACCAGAGAAAAAAGACCCCAAATGTAGCACAAATATCACCCAAATGTCGCCCAAGTATAGTCCAATGACAGAAGTGTGCAAAACAATTTCTTTTTTTACAGTTTTATATAGCACAGGATTCACACAAAGCTATTGGGGGTCTTTTCATGAGCATGAGTTACAGAAGGACACATTCCTTTTGGGATAAGGCATGGGGAGATTAAATGAGTGCCCAGAATCACAGGATGTCCAGTTGCCGCCGAAACTCAAACCTGGTTCCCCTGTTGCA
Source organism: Pleurodeles waltl (assembly GCF_031143425.1). Taxonomy (NCBI): domain Eukaryota; kingdom Metazoa; phylum Chordata; class Amphibia; order Caudata; family Salamandridae; genus Pleurodeles; species Pleurodeles waltl. The sequence continues at coordinate 969,625,692 of NC_090437.1, forward strand.
AAGTCTGTAGCTCTGGCTGCAACGCAACATTCTCTCCCTTAAGTGTAACATACAATCAAGTGATCAACTGGATAAAAAAAAACATCAAGATAGCAAATAACTGAAAAGTGCTTTGTCGCTATTTGAGAACTCAGAAAATATGTCCTCATTTTAGTTTTTTAGTTCACTAACCATAATTTCGATCGGAATAAGGCCCTCTCATTTTTATAATTTCTAAAGGAAATGCTTTAGGTAATACAGGTTTGATTTCATCAAGATGACTTCAGGCATGCCACAATTTTGTAATAAATATAGAACATTAGCAAACTTGCTGTTTATTAGAATACTGCGGGGAGGCAGATGTCAGGACATGGACTCGGATAATTGAGGGCAGGCAAGAGGGCCCAGAAAAGTTGAGCGGGCCTGGCAGGCAGGAAAGGAAGTGCCAGCACAAAGGACAATGGAGGGCAGGGAAAAGGGGGCAGGGTCAACAAACCAACCATGCGGGACAGTCTAGAGAGGCTGTGGCAATATAAAAGACCATTGAGGGCAGAGGAAGAGGAAGAGGCAGTGGCAGTACAACCATACATGCCAACATGCCTGATTCAGGAAGGAGACTTCCAATGTTTTAAGCCCAAAAGGGCTTTATTTTATATGTCCCCTGCCTAAAATCCCCTCTTTTTCAGTGTAAGTCAATAGGGAAAATCAATTCGCCAGGTTTTCTTTTTCAAAATCTCCCTCTTACCAAGTTCAAAATGCTGGCAAATGTGGTACAATAGATCACTGAGGGCAGGAGGAATGGAGTAGGGACCTAGACTCGGATAACAGAAGGTAGGAGGGAAATGGGCAGGGGCACCAAACCGACCTTACAGGGCAGGTGTCAGGGGTAGCAGCAGCACAATACACCACACAGAGCAAGCAGGATGGCAGTGCAGCACAACAGATCATGGAAAGCAATAGGGAGAGGACAGTTCCATGCACATGGGCAACAGAGAGCAGAGGGGCAAGAGGCAAGGGCAACAATCTGACCATACCGCATAAACAGGAGGGACAGTGCTAAAGCAGATGTTTTAACAAGAAATTATTAATGATTGTTTACACATTTTGGATAATTGAATTCTGTAGAAAATAAATATAACGTAGAAAAATAATGCAAGCATTTGGAAATGTGACCTCGAAGAATGGCCACCAGTGTTCATGAATTGTACTAATTAATGAATAATACTTATGGAATATTAAAAATGTACTTTAACAATGTAGTAATATGTCATATTAAGGGTTATGAAGTATGCTTTAGCTTTGTTAATTGTAGGCCTTAACTTAGCGAGTGTCTTGCCTAGTTTAGCCAGGCCTCATACAAAAGCTGTATTTCTTAGTATTTAATAAAATTTTGATTGAGTGAACTAAACTGTGAAAATGTTCATTGTCTTGTTAAAATGCTTAACAGAGGATTTTCGTGAGAACCGACTAACAGGAGATGATGTTCCTGCGAGAGTAACAAATTTTATGCAATGTGTGTGAGATGAACTTTCACAGGACAAGAACAATGAAGACACTGACTGGAGCTGAAGATGCAACAATATTGTTACTTGATAAGCCGGATGATGAGAACATCGTAAAGTGAACCAATCAACTTCATGAGAAGAGCGAAAAATTAGAACTATAGATTTGGTATAGAAATATTATTGGGTGGAAAATAAACATACGATTAACTTACCAATAGAGAATTAGGGGATAGTTTAGGTGACTTTGATGTAATAATGTGACAGAGACCAGACTAGAACTGATTTTGAGATTTGAGACTTGAGACTTTAGAGGAGAGATCCAAATTCATTTTGTCATTGGGTTCATACTCTCTGACTGAGAGCCTGATGCTTTGCTGATCGATTGATGACGTGAGGACTAAGATTGATTCTGCTTGCTGATCTATACCGTGGATAGGTAGATATGACAATATGACGGTTATACATTTTATGCCTTTTCTTTCAAGGTATCAACTGCGCTGCTTGACAGATCCATAGTTAGATGTTTTCTTCTAAAATTGTGCTCTAAATTGTTTTGCATGAAGCCCAACATGCTGATGCTAATCTGGTGTAAGTTAAGGGTATTCACAATTTACTGACGAATTACAGGGACTAATGATTGACGAGTTATCTTGCTGGATTCAATGTACATTATATCCTTATCGCAGCTGACTCTGCTGTTAATTTGCACTGTAGCTCTTCAATGTGTTGTGATCCAAATTTGATTAGATTGTGTTTCTTCCGCCGCTTGGTCAACCAGTATTGTTTATATGTGTTTTATTTGATTTTGAGACTAATTGACATGACCTTAGTTTTGTTATTTTAAGGGAAATGAACTTACTAAACTTCACTAAAGGTGTGGTTATTCATGGCTGAAGGGTCAGGGTGCATGACATTTACTGACTCCATTGAATATTGATTACTAATTATTATTGATTATTGTGTATTGATTATTGATTTCTGCACTAGAGCTATGACAAGAACATCTTAAACGAGTCAAGAGGTTCATCGACCTAGTCGCGTCCCCTTGTAAGTCTACTTATTAAGGTTTGACGAGCTAACAGTTATGGTAGCAGACTGATGGTTAGTCTCTTTAAGTGCTTGTTATAGACGTCCGGTACAGAGTCACAGGTGCTAACAGTTATAGTAAGGGACTGATGGACAGGTGCCCCTAGTTATGGTAATAGTTTAAAGATTTATTCTTTTGAGACTTCAGTATTATTGAGATTTTGATTTTCAGTAATGATAATTGGAGAGAAAATGATGTTCCCTTAAGCCCAGAAATGACTTTTCCAGATCCTGGTTCCTGCTAAGTGGTGTTGGGGATGTTCTTGGCGTTCTAGTGATAGAGTGAGAGAAATAGGTTGCGCTTGCCCAAGCTTATGCAAATTGCAGGTGAATTGTGATATATGTGAGGATTGTAGGGAGTTTTGCGTACTCCAAATGAAGTTGTAGTAGGAGTGTGCATACTCCGCAGTGTGAGAGTAGGGAAGTCGTCGAACATGTGTGTGGTGCTTTGTGCTTAAAAATTGTCAACGTGGTTGTACGGACCCTGTGTGGTCTAAGACTCCGGAGTTTATTGAAAAGTGTAGGAGACAATTGGTTATATGTTGTAATTTTTGTCTGGTTTAATAGGGTGATTGAACGTGGTCAACAAGTCAGTACCCAGGGTAAAGTGGGTGAGAGAAAATTTTGACTGACAGTCTTATGTGCACCAGGACAGACCCATTGACCAGTTGAGAGTGAAATTTGCAGGTCGAATTTTGCTTACGAATCTGGGGGACCGAGAAAGAGGAAAACCTACATGTGCGAAAAGAGCCATCAGTAAAAATCCGTAAGGTTTCGGAAGCGATTGTGTTACCTTTCCAGTAGTAAACCAGCAGATTTGTTTTTGTTTTTTTGGGTTTTGATTAGTGCTCGCAATATTTTGCATTAGTTTGGTGTGAGTTGAAGTTTATGAGGACGAGCCGCAAGACTTTGTCAGCCGGAGTACGTGTGAGTGTGACGTCATTAGAGCCACACTGGGATAGGTTGGTTAGTGAGAAGAGTCCCGCACGGATTGGCAGCAGTCCGTGAGAGGCAATTGGTTGAGAAACGTGGGTGAAAGAAATCTTGGAAATAAAAGTAATTTCCTGATTTGAATCAACAAAAGTAGAAAAGATTAAGGTTTTCAAGGCATTGAAAAATGCTCTAAGGGGAGATACGTATATTACAGCGAGTGTAGGGGAGCCTACACCGCCAGAGAACACACCAGCTTACATTGTAATGGAGGAGTGAGGTGTCGTGCCACGTCTTTGGTTAAAGCAATGGTGCAAGTTGACAGAGAAAAATGGGAGCTTAGCGTTCCCTGCGAACGCGACATTCAATTTGAGAATATTGGAGCAATTGGAGATGGAGCTATATGAATCGAAGCCCCTTCTGAGACCAGCATAGTTTGAGGCATTAGCAGTTTGGGAGCTGGTAGCTAGATAGCAACAGCAATTGAAATTCGAGAAAAGAATGAGAAGGGTAGAAAAGACTTTAGCGGAGGCTAAATGGGATTGGGAGCAGAAGAGATGGAGATCAGAGATCTTGCAGGGAGTAAAGTTGTTTCCAGCTATTACGCAGGAGGATGAAAAGGAAAGAAAGAAAGTGACTAGAAAGTCTAATAGAAGTCCGTCCGATAAGCTAGAAGGTCTTCAATGGTAGAGGAGGAATCAGATGCTGAGGATCTTGTTACACAGATATTGAGAGATCGACCACCACCATATACAGTACACAAGAGTGGTCTGAGTACTAGTGTTGATCCAACAGCCCCAGCAAAGGTAACAGGGAGAATGAGTCCAGTCCAGGTTAATGCTAATCTGACACAGAGTGCGGTGCAAAGTAGTCCTAATGTGTTGACTACTTCTGTAGTGCAGACACAGATGCAGCCACCACCGATACAGAGAATGTACCCGGATCCGCCTATTTTAGAGACGACTTCGAACTAAGTGGTGCCTACGGAGCAGGGAGTTCCACAACCAATACTGGCCTAGACTGAGCCGACTCCGATTTTGTTGCCCCAAGTGCAGCCGCAGGTAATGCCGAGGTTTACACCAATGACAGGGACACAGTCGGACTTGACTCCGATGATGAATCAAAGTATGGGAGTAACTCTCCCACAGAGTGCAGGTGCTAGAGCAGCTCCGGATGCAATATCACTGCCGATTACTGTTGGTCCAGTGGTACCATTATTTGCACAAAAGAAACCAATTGTGAGTGAACAGGGAGAAATGGCCCAGAGCTTAATGAGGAGAGGACATAATAAACAAGTTCAGGTAAGTTCTTCTATGGGCTAGACTTTTGATGGATCAAGATCATTTTTGGATCTTAGTCCACTTGTTGCACTTCCAGATGCCGTGACAAGACCAAATGCAGGTCAGAGCCTGAAATTATTGACACCGCAGACTCCAAATGCAGTGGCACAGCAGGTGCTCAGGTCTGGGGAGCATTAGACAAATGGGAATGCAGATGGGTAAAGAAAAGAGACAAGAGGAAAGGAGACTCTTTGGAGCTGACTGAGACTGTACAACAGGACAAAGATCCAGTAAAGATTTTACCAATGAGGGAAATTCCAGGGGGAAATTTTGTTCATGTCTCTTGGAGCAGGACTGATATCTTATCATTTACGAATGATTATCTGAAACTGAGAGAAAATCCAGTAGAGTGGTATCAGCAGACAGACAGGTTTGTGAAACTTGCGATGTGTTTGTGGGAAGACTTGAACACATTACTGGAGATAGTGGTTCCAGCTGATTTATGGGTCGAGTGTAAGAGGAGTGTAGATTGGCCAACAAGCGAACCGGAGAGAGATAAAAATACAGGTGAACCGTCTCCTTGGGTAATGAAATATTACTATAGAGTGATTGAGTTTTTGAAAACAAGGATTTTGCCTATGAATGTTGATTGGCAGACGATTGACAGGACAGTGCAGAAAGTAAAGGAGTTGATACATGCATACTAAGAGAGATTGTTGAAGGCATTCAAGGAGTATAGTGGTAAAGAAGCAATTGAGCTGAAAGAGATGCTGCATTTTGTGTTCAGATTTGTGGAAAGATTGAGACCTGAAATTGGTCAGATGATTAAGAGTAATTTGATTTACTGGCAAGCAAAGCCAATTGATGAGGTGTTGCAATATGCAAAATACTGTAGTGATGAGATTGAGTTGAAACAGAAGAAGTTGAAAGAGAAGGCGATGGTGATGCAGATTAAAGCAGCTTAAACAGGAGTGCAAGGAAATTTGGTACAGCAGGTGCCGCAACAGCAGGGAAATGTTATGTTTCAGCCCCAGAGGAGAGGTAGGGGTTGTGGAGGAAATACGAATCGCGGTCCAGATTTGAATACTGTAGTGGTTCAGAGTGACGTGCAGGGAATGAAGAAGCTATTAATGTGTCACATTTGCAGAGCCATGGGACATTGGAAGCGGGAGTGTCCGATGATGGTGCAGGAAGGTGTCGTTCAGCAAGGTAATGACATCAATACATTTCAGAATGTGAGAGGACCGAGACTAAGGTGTCCATATCCAAATTTCCAGAATAATGTGAATCAGGTGCAGAATTTTCAGCCCATGCAACAGGTGCAAATGCCCCGTGCACAAGTGTCACAATTTCAGCCGATGCAGCAGCAGATTCCCAAGGTACCTAGACAGCAAATGCGGATACCTCATGCCCGATGGAGCAGCAACAGATGATGCTTCCTTAACAGGTCACAGGTCAGAGACAAGACAGAAGTAGTAACACAATGCACCAATTCCCGTTACACAGTGAGAATGAAATAAATGGTGAATGGACGAGTGACAGTTCAGATGAGGAGCCATGTGTGCTTGCAACTTCTCTAGAAGTAGATCAGAGAGGACCCTATGTGAGGGGAAAGGTAATGGGTCATAGAATTTCATTCTTGGTGGACACAGGAGCTACACGCTCTACAGTGAAAAGTGCAGAAGTTCCGAATTTGCCCCTTTCAGGAAGAACAGTTCAGGTTGGGGGCTAGCGAATCACTACTTGTGACCCTATCACAAATCCAGTACAAATTGAGATTTGGCAATTTCCAGAGACTGCATACATTTCTAGTCTGTGATTCAAGTCCGGTATCCCTACTGGGAAAAGACTTGCTGTGTAAAACAAAATGTTTGATTACTTGCTCGAATGCTGGAATTGAGATTCAGACAAATAGCGATGGTGAAGAAGACCAAGCCCCAGAAACAGAGTGTGAAACTACGAATGAGGAGTATCCCTTGATTGAGTTTTTCCTGATGTTCACAGTGAAAGAGCTCCATTCTGATTTGCAGGGACAGTACAAGAAAAATTGTGGGATCTGAGAGGAAAATAAGTAGGTCTGATCAAAGGAGTGGAGCCAGTCAAGGTTCCCTTAAAGCCAAATGCAGTTTTCCCTCAACTTCCACAGTACAATATGGCCCAAGATGTCTTTATGAAAGTGTCTCAGATAATTGTAGATTTTGGGAAGCAGGGAGTTCTGAAAGAAGTATTGAGCAGCCCACGTAATTCACCAATAATGGGTTTGAAGAAGCCCTGTGGAAAGGTTCGTATTGTTCAGGATTTCAGAAAAAAAATCAGAATGTGATTAAATGTTGTCCCGTAGTGCCCAATTCAGAAGTAATAATGTTCCAAATTCCATGTGATGCACAGTGGTTTACGGTCATTGATTTGTCACAAGGGTTCTTTCAGTGCCCCTTCATGAGGATAGCCAATTTCTCTTTTGTTTCAAATTCCTGGATCAAGTTTATTGCTGGTGTATACTTCATCAAGGGTACACAGAGTCACCATCCTTGTTCAACCAGATCTTGAAAAACAATTTGGAGTCATTAGAGTTGCCTTTCCAATCAACTCTGATGCAGTACATTCATGACTTATTGATTGCTTCCAAGACAAGGGACGAGGGTAAGTGTGACTCTATTGCCCTGTTGAACCATTTGGGAAAATATAATCATAAAGTGTCACCACTGAATACTGTCAGAAGGTAGTGAAGTATTTGGGTCACCAGACTGAGAAAGGGTCAAGGAAATATACAGAGAAAGGATTACAATAATACTGCAGATAAGTCCCCCATCCACACAGAGAGATGTTAGGATGTTCCTGGGAATGGTGGGTTACTGTCACACGTGGATCCCGAATTTTTCAGTCATTTTAAAACCATTGCAGAAACTGACTCATAAGGAAGTCACCGATCCCATAGTGTTAGACCAGGATGAATCAGTTCGGGCTGGACTGTTCCCATGGGGGACAGGGTCAAGACTGATTTGCATATGGCTGGGTCCAAACTGGAATGGCATGGGCAGCAAATGAACGATGGATTTAGGCCTAGATCTCTGTACTGGGGGTGAATGTTTGACATTGTTCAGCATTCCGTCCATCACTTGTTCTTTTTGTTAGACCAGGATGAGATGAAAGCGTTCACAGAGTTGAGAGAGATTTTGTGCAGTGCTCCAGCGTTGGGTATGCCTGATTACACAAAGCCTTTCACATTGTTTTGTCATGAGCGTGATGCATGTTCATTGTCTGTTTTGACTCAGGTTCATGGAGGTGCTCATCATCCAGTGGCATATTTTTCAGCTACTTTGGACCCAGTTACAGCAGCCTTACTAGGTCGTTTGCGTGCAGTTGCCACAGTTGGTCAAAGTCTTTCACAGTGTGAGGGAGTAGTGATGGGATATCTCCTGACTGTAATGGTCCATCACTCAATTGAGACAAGGACGAAAACCCAGTACTTGACTGGTGCTGGGTTGATTAGGTATGAGACAAATATTTTGGGGTCACCAAAGGTGACACTGAAAAGATGTACAGTGCTGAACCCAGCAACCTTACTTCCCAGTGAAAATACTGAAATTGAGAAAGAGGAGGATGTTAAACATGATTGTCTCAAAGTGACTGAGTTATGCACAAAACCGAGACCTGACATTAGAGATACCCGATTGGAAGAAAATGACCAAATATTTTTGTTGATGGTTCTTGTCTGAGAGACAACACAGGGACCCTGAGAGCAGGATATGCTGTGTGCACAACTAAAGGTATCTTAGAAGCTTTCTGGCTTCGAGGAGTGTATTCTGCCCAGGTAGCGGAACTGGTCGCCCTTACTAGAGCGCGTCATGTGTCTGCTCAATTGAGAGTTACTATCTATACAGACAGCCAATATGGATTTGGAATAGTTCATGATTCTGGTCAATTGTGGTCATAGAGAGGTTTCCTGACCTCTTCTGGTTCACCGGTGAGAAATGGTGAGAGAATAAAGGAGCTATTATATGCAATTCAATTGCCTGAAGAAATTGCCATGGTAAAATGCAGTGCACATCTAAAGTCGCAGGACTACGTGTCACTGGGAAATGTATAAGCGGATCCTGTCGCAAGGTTTTGCGCATTGAACTGTATATCGTTCACGGACAAGTGGAACTGTTACCTGAAGAAGACACAACATGTACGAGCTATGCATTCAAAGTAATTGACACTTTGGAAGAATCAAGGGCCAGATGTAGCAAACAGTTTGTCGCAAACAGTGATTTTTGCTGTTTGCGACATGCAAACTGCAATTGGCAATGCACAAAACCCCTTTTGCGATTCGGTAACTTAGTTACCGAATCGCAAAATGGGTTTGCGAGTCGCAGTTAGGAAGGGGAGTCCCCTTCCTAACTGCGAGTCGCAGTGCAATGCCAGATTGCTTTGTGACCGCGAACACGGTCGCAAAGCAATCGCAGTTAGCACCCATTTCAAATGGGTGCTAACCCATTTGCAAAAGGGAAGGGGTCCCCATGGGACCACTTTCCCTTTGTGAATGGCATTACATTTTTTTTCCAGAGCAGGCTCTGAAAAAAATGAAAGAAAAACGTTACATTTTTTAGTTTTGTAATGCATCTCGTTTTTCTTTAAGGAAAACGGGCAGCATTACAAAAAGAACAAAACTGCTTTATTTAAAAGCAGTCACAGACATGGTGGTCTGCTGCCTCCAGCAGGCCACTATCCCTGTGAGTGCTGCATGTCTCAAGGGGGGTCGTAAATTGCGACCCACCTCCTTAATATTAATGAGGTGGGCTTTTGCGACCCCCTTGCGAGTCGCAGATGGTGTCAGGGACACCATCCTACATTCCAATTTGTGACTCGCAAATTGTGAGTCGCTCTGACTCGCAATTTGCAAGTCGCAAATTGGATTATACCTACATCTGGCCCTAAAATCTTTGCAAAATAATGTCGACAAAGAGGAGAAACGTTCATGGAGTAAATTGAAATGTGTTTAAAGAAAAGATGAATTGTGAGTTTCTGAGGAGGGTCAAACTGTTTTGCCAAATAGCCTGTTGTCACAAATGGCAAGGTATTATCATGGTCTGGCACACATTGGGAAGGATGCCATGGTTCGTCTGTTTAAAACCGATTGGTTCAAACCAAAGTTTAGACAAGTAACTGAAGCAGTTTGCCATTGTTGTGTCATTTGTCAGCAGTTAAATGCGGGTAAAGGGACAGTGGTTAATTTGAGCCACATTGGAAGAGCAGGAGGTCCATTCAGCAGAATGCAAATGGATTTTATTGAGATGCCTGTGTGTGGAGGATTGAGATATGTGTTGGCGATTGTTTGCATCTCAAGCCACTGGATTGAAGCATATCCTACACGAAGAAATGTTAGCTTCACAGTAGCGAAACTGTTGCTTAGGGAGCTGATACCATGTTTCAGATTTCCAATCTCTTTAGAATCAGACTGGGGAAGTCACTTCAATAACGAAGTGATTAAATTACTTTGTGCAGCATTAAACATCGAGCAGAAGTTGCATTGTAGTTACTGCCCAGAAGCATCAGGACTAGAGTAGCAGATGAATGGTACCTTGAAGTCAAGAATTGCAAAAATATGTGCAGCTACGAATGTGAAATGGCCAGATGCATTGCCTTTAGTGTTGATGTCAATGAGAAATACCCCCTGACATGAAGACAGGACTGAGATCCTCATGGGCAGAGCAATGAGATTACCAGCAGTACCAGCAAATGCACTTGTCAACATTACAAATAATATGGTATTGGATTACTGCAAGGGTCTAGCTGATGTAGTCAGCTCTTTTTCTCAGCATGTGGAGGCCACCACACTGCCACCGATCCATGACCCAAGGCACAACTTGAGAGCTGGAGATTGGGTTGTCGTCCGAAAGCATGTAAGAAAGACGTGTTTGGAGCCTCATTGGAAGGGACCATATCAAGTGGTCCTGGTAACTACAACAGCTGTAAAGTGTGCTGGAATTCCAAACTGGATTCACGCAAGTCACACAAAGAAAGTGTCATGTCCACTGGATCATGAAAAAGAGTTGTTGAGAGTACCAATAACCGTGTGACAAGTCTCAGGGCCGGAAGAAGAACAAAGAGGAACTGAGACCGGATCTGAGCTTATTGAAGGTGGTTCAGTTTCTGCTGTGAGAGACGAGGGTGGAGAGCTCCAGGAGAGTATTGGAGAACCTATCTCAACTGAAGCAGCAGGAGAGCCTAGTCAGAGGAGGGCTTTACCACAAACAGACGATTCTGAGGGACAAATATAGCAATTGCCAAACCGAGAAGGCGAAGGAGTTGAGGTGGATCAAAGTCAAAGTGATCTGACTCCTCCTGACCCAGATGCAGGCCCGTCAAGAGAAAACACCACAGAGCAAGAAAAAGGCTTGAGTTCCCTCTTGAAGAGCATATTGACAGAAGATACACTAAAAGGAGATAAGTGGCCAAATCGCAAGTGGAGAAAAGGAAAGAGGTGGTTGTTGAACCAACAGTAGAGTAAGAAGTAGATACTAAGCGAAAAAAAGAATTAAGTGAAGGAGAGCTGAATGGAGATTAAAAGTTGAAGAGAAAGAGAATAGCAAGCCATAGGTCCTGAATGGGTGTATACAACTACTACAAACGAATGGCAACACAAGTTTATGACTTTTTGTTTCGATAGAGAGTTTCCAAGTCAATATTTTGAGGTGACGTGAAAAGATTAATGAACTGAACTGTTGAAACAATATGCAAAATAATAATTTTTGAGAAAGAAACTGTTGAAAGTAACCGGAAAAGACATTGATAACCTGATTTGACTTTTGAAACCTGATTGTGACAAGCTTCTAACTGATTTTGACAGGAAGAGGGTTCCTGGAAGTGAAACTGACCTACTGAAAGAAAAGTTGTCTATTTTTGATTTTTCTTTTATTTTTAAGTTACTTCTGCTTTTTGATTCTTTACACATCATGGCTGACTTTGATAAGCAGGTTAGAGATGCTAGGCGCTGTAAATATATGAGCATTGGTTTGGCAATTATGTGTGGGATATTGTTTATGGTGTTGATTGTGGGTATGTCTGTTCTTAATGTGAAATGAGCCAACCAGGCTTCTGCTTCTGAAACGACTACTGCACTAACAACTTTAGAGAGGTTTAAGTTAGATGAGAAATACTTGCATGATTATATAAATGCGCAGGGAGAACTTTCCTCTAATGTTTTCTATCGCTTATTGAGTGAGTATGTTGAGACAATGGATGCAAGTGATTGTCTTGTGTGTACGCAGATCCCTTCATCAGTCGGGGAAGGAGTCCCCTATCATAGTCTGCCACTAACTTATGGGATAAGTTGCAGTCTGTTACTAACAAGGTTTAAAACCAGGAGTATATTCTGTACTTCTAGTCAAATCATGATATTGTGTTTTCGCTTGTTCCTATAATTAGGTATTTGAGTAAAGTAGCTAAAGATAATGACACAGCATTAGTTAGAGGATTCTTTGAACCTACATTGACATTTGGCACAGCTTATGCACACAAGAATAATCTAACATGCTTGCTTACACCTTTAGATATGAGCAACTTAGATCATTCTGATGGCAGAAGAAAGGCATTAAAGGAAAAATTTGAAAAATGCTTAGCGAAAAGGACTTACAAGAATGATTATGCTTATACTGCAATTAAAACTCAAGGGAAATTACCTTTAGATGCACAACACATAGGGAAGCTTTGTATATATAGGCCAAAATCGCGCACTGACACTTTATTTGTTGGTACAAGTGAATGTAGACATGTGTTTTTGTTTCGGAGTAAATGGATATTTATATTGAAAGGGCAGGACCCTGCGATTCCAGGGATTTGTTATATATGTGGACTTAGTGCTTATTACCGTCTTCCAAGAGGATGGTATGGGAAATGTTATTTCGGGATAGTTTTCCCAAAGATCTACCAGATGGAGGATTTTAAAAAGTTTCCAAAAGTGACTGCGTTACATCCTAAGAGACAGAGGAGGGAGTCCTCTTCTGCGATAGTGGGAGATATATTTGGTGCAGTGATTCCTTCAGTGGGAGTTATCCTGAATTCAATCAAGATTTAAAAGTTGTCTACTATTGTGGATAACATGCTGACAAATCTTTCAGGGGCTATATTCCTGTTAGATACTGAATTAGCTGTCAAAATCGTCTTGCTTTAGACATTCTTTTAGCAAAGGATGGAAGGAGTCTGTATAATGATTAACTCTAGGCGTTGTTGTTCATATATTCCTAATAATAGTAAAGAGATAAGAGACTTAGGGCCAGATGTACGAACCGTTTTGCATGGCGCAAACTGCGAAAATCGCAGTTTGCGCCATGGAAAAGGGCCATTGCGATGCACATTCCCATTTTGCGAGTCGGTACCAACTTGCAAAATGGGAATGCGACTCGCAAATAGGAAGGAATGCTCCCTTCCTATTTGCGACTCGCACTGCGATGCAGAATTGCTGTGTGACCGCGAAAGCGGTCGCAAAGCAATTCGCATTTAGCACCCACTTGAAGACTTGAAGTGGGTGCTAACTCATTCGCAAAAGGGACCTTTCCCTTTGTGAATGTCGCCCAAAATATTTTTTCAGAGCAGGCAGTGGTCCAGTGGACCACTGCCTACTCTGAAAAAACGAAAGCAAATAGTTTCATTTTTTATTTTGTAATGCAACTCGTTTTCCTTTAAGGAAAACGGGCTGCATTACAAAAAAAAAAAACTGCTTTATTGAAAAAGCAGTCACAGACATGGAGGTCTGCTGTCTCCAGCAGGCCACCATCCCTGTGAGTGCAGGGAATGTCAAGGGGGTCGCAAATTGCGACCCACCTCATTAATATTAATGAGGTGGGTCTTTGCGACCCCCTTGAGATTCGCAGAAGGTGTCTGAGACACCATTCTGCATGCGATTTTGCGAATCGGAAATTGCGAGTCGCACCAACTCGCAATTTCCGATTCGCAAAATCGCATTTTGCTACATCTGGCCCTTACTTACTAATCTGACTAATGAAAGTGCTGATTTGAAAGAATTGAAAGAACCAGGTGATTAGGAAAAAGTTGCAAAGGGTTTGCTTCAGTGGGAAATTGGCTCAGCATTATTTGGAATGGGGTTCTATTGAAAATATTACAGGGAATATTAATTGTTGTGATTTGCCTAATTGGGATATGGGGATTATGTAAATTATGCAAAAGAATTACATTGAAAAGGTCTAAGAATAATTAGAGGAGGGAAGAAAAGAAAAGGGAAAGAATTTATAAGTAAAATGCAAGAGAAAGACAAAATTGTGAATAAATTGATTTATAAGTTGTGGGTGGTAATTAGTATGATGACACATTTAGGCCCTCATTATGACATTGGCGGTAAATCTCACCTACCGCTATGCCGACTGCTGCCAACATGAAGCTGCAGCGGCAAATAACCGCCAACCATAATATGACACACACATACCAATCCGTCACTATACAGCCACACACATAAGTCTGCCAGCCCAAAGGTCAGTGATAAACTGGCGGTAGCAAAACCCACACATTTACGCCAACAGAACTACGCCAACAACATTATGACCCACAAATCACTGCAGCAGACATTCAATGGTGGTAAACCATTGGCAGTACATACCACTGCGCTCAAAATACACACACTCAAACAAAACAACACCACATTGGACAATTCAAACTCCACACACCTGACACCAATACACACACCACAACACACACCCACTGTACCCACAACCCTTTACCATTTCAAAACATTGCCGCCAGAGAGAGACAGCAAGAGCACCAACACAACCAGAGCCACATACCACCATCACCCATATACCACACACGCACCTTACAACACACACCCCAACACATCACCCTACACACCCTCACCCATACCACCCACACCACACTCATGACACCACAACGACACCCCAGGTTCTCTGAGGAGGAGCTAAGGGTCAAGGTGGAGGAACTCATCTGGGTAGAGCCACAGCTATTTGGATCCCAGGTGCAGCAAATATCCATTGCTGCACCTGATATCCATTGCTAGGAAGATGGAGCGATGGCGGAGGATCGTGGACAGGGTCAACGCCGTAGGACAGCACCCCTGAACAAGGGACGAGATCAGGAAGAGGTGGAATGACCTACGGGGGGAAGGTATGTTCCATTGCAGCTAGGCACCAGCTCGCAGTACAGAGGACTGGTCAGTGGACCCCCACTGCCTCCCCACAACTTACAACATTGGAGGAGCAAGTCTTGGCAATCATGCATCCTGAGTGCCTGGCAGGAGTAGCAGGAGGAGTGGACTTTGGTAAGTCAAATCTCTATTACTATCAGCCCCCGACCTGCATGCCATCACATACCCCCACCCTTACCCTCATTCCCATCACTCCACCACCTCCCACATACCCCACCATCACAACCCACTCATCCCAATACCATGCCCTGCAAGCAACACCAATCCATGGACACACCTCACAGACCTGCATGGACACCAATCACCACAGCATGCACACTAGAGACAATCAGCTAGCTGACCAAATAACAACTCATGCAAGGCAAGGCTGCCAGGGCAATAACAACCATAGAGGGCAACCCACCCATGCAAAATATGTCACAATCAGAAACAATAACACTGCATTTACATCCCCACAGGTAACCCACCCAATATCACCTGTGAAGAGGTGCCAGCAACATCCAGTCCTCCCACAGAAGAGGCCCACAGTGATGACAGCAGCTCTGGTCTTTTGGATCTGGATGACCAACCTGGCCCATCGGGGATCTCTGGACAGTTGGTTACCCAGGCACAGTCTCACACCACCACTAAGCCTCCTACCTCAGGAAACACCACCACACCACCCACCCAGCGGGCCCATACCTCTGTCCCCAGGACACGTCAATCAGCAGTGTGTCCACCACTACAGGGACCCCAGGCTACTTCACAAACACAAGACGATCAGGGACCTGGGGTCAGTGGCAGTGGGCACACAGTTCAGGGAACAGAGGCACCGGACAACAGGGAAGCTGAAAGTACTGCTGTGTGACAGGGGGAGAACAGGTCCAGGGAACCGACTCTCCAGGAGGCGCTCACCGCGATCCTGGGATCATACCAACATTCCCAGGATATGCTGGGCCAGATGTTGGACAAGTTGCAGGAGAACATGTGGCTGCAGGAGGGACAGTACCTGGGGATTAGGGAGAACTTGAATGACATCAACACCACCCCGGTCTCCATTGCAGGGGTGCTGGCAGACATGGCCAACAGTATGAGGGAGGCAATGGCACACCACCGGGCCCCTGACACTAGCCAAACCACCGAACAGTCCTCCACCTCCGCTAGTGGACAGGAGGCCTCAGCACAGGAAAAACAGGCCACCAGCACCCCTCCCCCTGCCAAAGGGGAACCATCCCACAAACGTTCCCTGCGATCCAGGCAGAAGCCAGAGACTATTGCCAAGACCTCTGCCAGAAAATAAGACTCTCCTGATTGTCACACTTGTGTCCCACTTTGTCATCCTGTCTACATTGAACTGCCATTGCTCCACTTCCTATGCCTCCTTGGACAATGCACCTGTGATACAAATAGACTGGACTCTATCCTAGACTTTCCTTCATCATCAGCCCAGCCCCTTGCACTACCCTTTCTTCTTCAGAGCACTGCAATAAACACACTTTGATAAAATACAAGTATGGCATATGCCAGATGTTTTCAAAAGGTATTCGTTTAACAAAGGTTCAAACATTGCAATTCAACTATACAGTAATGTTTACATTGGAAAGACCTGTCGTTGGCTGCACTGAACACACCAGGAGCAATAGTGGGGCACCAACATGTGCGAAAAGAGATGCCAAAAGGTACAGTGAGTGGCAATAGAAGTAGGAATACACAGCCTACCAGTGACAATGTCACACATCAAACTGTCAATTATATGTGTATCAACACTGTCTTACCTGTGTGTCATTGGAAGTATTGACAAACAGTTGCACTTCTGTTGTCGTCATCCTCATCCTCTGCCTCCTCATCTTCACTGTCCACAGGGTCCTCTGCTGCCACACTGCCATCTCCAGCTTCCTCCTCCTGCAGAAAAGGCTCCTGGTGACGCAAGGCAAGGTTGTGCAACATACAGCATGCCACGATGATCTGGCAGATCATCTTGGGTGAGTAGCATAGGGATCCACCTGTTAGATGGATGCAACAAAACCTGCCCTTCAGGAGGCCAAAGGTCCCCTCTATAATCCTACTTGTTTGCCCATGTGCCTCATTGTAACGTTCCTCTGCCCCTGTTCTGGCATTCCTCACAGGGGTCAGAAGCCAAGAGAGGTTGGGGTAACCAGAGTCACCTGCAAATATTGAGGGACAACTGTTAGCCACACACTAACCCTTGGAGCCCACATCATACCCATACACCAACATATAATGGGTGGGAACCAGGGCTCACCTACGAGCCACACCCTGTGCCTCTGCAGTTGAGCCATCACATTCGGGATGCTGGTATTCCTCAGGATAAATGCATCATGCATAGAACCAGGTTACTTAGCATTGACGTGGGAGATGTGCTGGTCCGCCAGGCACACCATCTGCAAATTCATGGAGTGAAAGCTCTTTTGATTTCTGAACACCTGTTCATTTCGCTGGGGGGGGGGCAAATGCAATATGTGTTCCATCAATAGCCCCAATAATGTTGGGGATATGTCCCATTGCATAGAAATTAGCTTTCACTGTGGTCAAATCCTCCACCTGGGGGAAAACGATGTAGATGCACATGTGTTTAATCAGGGCAGACAACACTCTGGTCAGCACTGTTGAGAACATTGGCTGTGACATTACTGCTGCCAAGCCCACTGTTACTTGGAAGGAACCACTCGTCAGGAAATGGAGCACTGATAGCACATGCACAAGATGGCGAATCTAGGTGGGGTGACGGATAGCAGAAATTAGGTCAGGCTCCAATTGGGCACACAGCTCAGTGATTGTGTCCCTGTCAAGTATATAGGTGAGGATAATGTGCCTGTCCTCGATTGTTGCCAAGTCCACCAGGGGTCTGTACACAGGGGATGTCTCCATCTCCGATTCATCCGCAGCGGTTGCAATCTATGGGCTAAAAGAGAAAGCAGCTGGTCATTATCTCTACATTCCAGCCACTACAGTTCAATACATGTTGTGATTGTAACAGTATTGTGTTGGAGATGTCCAAATGGTGCATTCGTGTACTGTGACTTCACCTAGGCAGAGTTTGAGCGACTGGTGGATGGGGTCCTACCCCAGTACCGACAGCTGTGTTGGGCGTGAAGACCAACAGGTGAGTACACCGTGAGTATGATGCTTGTGGCGTGAATGCATGGAGTGCTGTGTGTGAAGGCTTCATGTGGGGGGGTGGATGGGCCCTGGGCAGTGTGCAGCATGTATGGTGGGCTATGTCTGTGCTTACAGGAATGGGAAGGGGCATGGTGGGCCATGAGTGTAACAGGCAGGACGGTCGGACTAATAGCTTTACCTGTGTCTATTTCCATGCAGGTCAGCACCCATCAAAAGAAGGGGCACCCACTGTTGCAAATGGTGGGAGGACCTGAGACGCTGGGCACGGAAGACCACGGAGGCCCAGCTGAGGATGGTCTCCCAACGAGGAAGGGGTGCCTGTCGAACCCTGACCCCCTGATGGCCCGCATACTGGCGGTGGCCTATCCAGAGTTAGATGGGCGCTTGGGGGCATCACAACAGCCACAAGGGGGTGAGTACAGTGCCCTAATATACAACTTGCACCTGGTAGGGTGGTATCCGGGTGAGGGGTGTAGGCCCTGTGGGTGCCCCTAGCCAAGGCCTGGCATTGCAGGATAGGTCCCATGTTGGGCAGGGTTCTGATGTGAAAGTACTCCAACCAAGCTATTAGGCATCCACTACTGGGCAGGGGTCTGTGGGTCTCAGGTATGCTGTAATTGGCATTAGGTGTCCCTATCCATGGGCTGGTGACTAGCATTGTGGCTGGTAGTGCATTGCCTAGTGTGTAGGGCTGTTCCCTGTGTATGAGGGTGTTGTGTACGCTAACGGTGGTGTTGTTGGTGACAATGACCAAGTGTATCATTTGTCTCTCCCTCCACCCTTTTTGTTTTGGCACCCTGTCCTTATGTGCATTAGCATCAACTGGTGGAGGAGCAGAGGCACCGGCGACGGAGGGAGCTGCATCCCACAGGACCCAGGAGGACGAATCCACTGACAGTGATGGCACCAGTGGGACGGAGGGTGAGGGAGCACCACGGCGGAGACTGGAGGGGAAAATTCAGACACGTATACCTCCTCCGATAGGAGCTCCCTCGTGGTGGCGGACACCTCTATGACCACCCCAGCTACAGGTACAGCGGCCACCCCCCATACCAGCACTGCCCTCCCAGCAGCCCCTCAGCGAGTTTCCTGTGCTCGCTCACCCAGTAGGGTGGGCATCTCCTTCGCCCGAGGCACCTCAGGCCCTGCCCCAGTTAGCCCTGAGTGAGGAGGCTACTGACCTCCTGAGATCAGCTCTGTTGGGCAGTCAACCACTATGAATGTCATCCAGGGGCTGGCAGCCCAAATGCAACAGACAACTACATTCCTGGAGGGCATTCACACTGGATTGGTGGCCCAAAATAGATCAATCCAGGCTCTGGCCTCCTCTCTGATGGCAGCCATTGTCCCTGTTTCCACCCTCCCCCCTCCAACTTCCTCTTCCCAATCCCATTCCCCTCAACCCCTACCTATTTCAAGCACACAGGCATATAAGCAGGCACCCAGGACAACACACAAGAGTGGACATGGCAAACACAAGCACCACACTTCATCTCACAGGCACTCACACAAACAACATCCAGAATCAGACATACCAACATCCACTGCCGCCATTGTGTCCCCCTCCTCCTTGTCCTCCACCTCCCTCCCAGTTGTGTCTACACTCACACCTGCATGCACACATATCAGTACACACACCTCACTGGCAGTCACCATCCCCACATCCATACACACGTCCCCTGTGTCCTCTCCCACTGTGTCTGTGCCCCTTCCTCCCAAAGTACACAAACGCAAGCACTCAGACAGCCATCTACCTCACAACAGCATCCAGCCCATGCACCTGCACCCAAAAACAGCCGACTGAGACCTCCAACCACACTCCCTCTTCCTGCACTCCCAAACCATCCCCCTCTTCCCGCCTCAATGTCCCTAAGAATCTGTTCCTCGCCAACATTGACCTCTTCCCTAGCTCTCCCCCGTCCCTCACGTCAGGACAGGGTGGTCAAAACCCAGGCAAGCACCTCAGGCACCCAGTACACGGGCACAGTAGTGTCCCCAACTACTCCAGGTGGGAAAGGATCCCGGCCACCAGCCAGACGGACAGGGTGCCGGGCCCAAGTGCGTCAAGGAAGGGCAAGGAGGCAGTCCCAGCTGCAGGAAGGAAGGGCATGGAGGCAGCCCCAGCTGCAGGACGGAAGGGAAAGGAGGCAGCCCCAGCTGCAGGAAGGAAGGGCAAGGAGGCAGCCCCAGCTGCAGAAAGGAAGGAAGGGCAAGGATGCAGCCCCAGCTGCAGGAAGGAGGGCGAAGGGGCCTGGAACAGCTGGCAGTAGAGACAAGGGGCCTGTTGCAGGGACTCAGTTGAAGCCCCCACCACCAACCATGGTGGTGCAGCCGTCCGAGGTTGCAGGGGATGGGTTGGAGCCTCCCCCCACCACTGCCAGCACTGCCACCAGCACCGCACCAGCAGCAGCAGCCCCAGTGGGCAGCCGTCCGAGGTGGCAGGGGATGGGCTGGAGCCTCCCCCCACCACTGCCAGCGCCGCCACCAGAACCACCAGCAGCATCCCCCATGGGCAGCTGTCCAAGGCTGCAAGGGAAGGGCTGGAGCCTCCCCCCACCACTGCCAGCACTGCCACGAGCAGCAGCAGCAGCAGCAGCCCCAGCGGGCAGCCGTCTGAGGCTGCAGGGGAAGGGCTGGAGCCTCCCCCCACCACTGCCACCTCCACCATTAGCAGCACCACTGAGCAGCCGACTCTGCTGTTAATTTGCACTGTAGCTCTTGAATGTGTCATGATCCAAATTTGATTAGATTGAGTTTGTTTCACCGCTTGGTCAACCAGTATTGTTTATATGAGTTTCATTTGATTTTTAAACTAATTGACTTGACCTTAGTTTTGCTATTTTAAGGGATATAAAACTACTAAACTTTACTAAAGGTGTGGTTATTCAAGGCTCAAGGGTCATGGTGCATGACATTTACTGACTCCAATGAATATTGATTTTATTGATTACTAAGGATTATTGATAATTGTGTATTGATTATTGATTTCTGCACTAGAGCTATGAGAAGAACATTTTAAACGAGTCAAAAGGTTCATTGAACTATTCACGTCCCCTTGTAAGTTTACTTATTAAGGTCTGATGTGCTAACAACAGTTGCATCATCACCGACCTTGACTGGGAGGTGGCATGGGCATGGTAATGGAGCAAACAAGACAGGAGGGAGGGGATGGGGCCTGCACATGGAAAACAGAGGACAGGGGACAAGGGGGAAGGGCTGGAGAAGCAAGTTGACAAAGGAGAGCAGGCAGAATGGGGACTGGAAGAACAACACACCATGGAGGGCAACAGTGAGACTATAGTAGCATACACACAGACAACAAAAGGAAGGTGGGAAGGGATCAGGGGCAGCAAGCTGACCACACAGGGCAGGCAGAAGGGACTGTGGCAGCACAAAAGGCCATGCATGGCAAGTGGGAGGGTTAGTGGCAGCACAGCGGCCATGGTGGACAAGAGGGAGGGGGCAGGGGCACGCACAAAGGACCATGGAGGACAGAAGTGATGTGCAGGGGCTAAACACAGACAAGAGAGAGCAGGGGAAGGAGCTTCACAACAGACCACACAGGTAAGCAGGAGGAGCAGTTGCAGCACAATAGAGCATGGAGGGCAGAAGAGAATGGCAGCAAAATTGACCATGGAGGACAGGAGAGATGGGATAGATGCACGGAAATTGGACAGTCAGGGTGGAGGTGGAAGGGACAGGCAGCAGCCATCTGACCATGTTAGGCAGGTGGGAGGGGCATTGGCAGCTCAACAGAACACTCAGAGTAGATAGGAGGTCAAAACGGAGGCAGCAGAGGAAAGCACACAAACATCAGAGGTCAGAGGGAAGGAGGGTAAAGGCAGCAAGCTAAGCACAGAGGCTAAGCAGAAGGGCAATAATGGAGCATAGCATTGGGCATCGGAGAGCAGAAGGAGTTGACATGCACATCAACCTAAATGGAGGGCTGAGGCAGCACATCGGACCATGCAGGGCAGGAGAGAGTGGGCTAGTGCATGGACTCGGACAACAGAGGGTAAGGAGGAGGTGGGTGGGGTAGCAAGCTAGCTGTTCAGGGCAGACAGGAAGGGCAGTGGCAGCACAACAGCCACATGGTTGTAATGAGGCAGCAGGGGCATTGGCTTGGACAACGGATGGCAAGGAGAAGGGGGGGCAGGAAAAGAAAGATTGGGTAGGGCAGGACAATGCCAGGCCAGGCCCTGCATCCAAATCCATCCACCCGAGTGCATTGGTGATGAAAATTTTATTTAACTGGAAATTCACTGAAACAGTGAAAAAACAATGGTTACAGGGACGTTATAGTTAGGACATTGAATTTTAAAAAACATAGAAATTCACTAAAATACCAAATGTTACAGGGAGGTTATAGTTAGGTTCAGATTTTACTCGCTCAAAACAATAGAAATTCAGCTTAGAGTTATTTCAAGTCACTATAACTTATGCCCTAAGGTCAGTTTAACTTGTGCCCTCGCCAGACAGTGCTAGTTATCACAGATATTACATCACTCATTACATCTTATATGACACCATTGATAATATCACTGTAAGTATTTGCAGTAAAATTATTGATTAGAAAACTGTGCATTGTCTAGGCATGAGTTATAGATACCTTAGGGCACGAGTAGTTACCTGTAAAACCTTTACCACACATATGCCTTTACCATTCATGCCTTTACAAAATTAAAAAGCCTTCACCACGCATATAACCTTACCATTCATGCCTTTAGAATGAAATTTGTTGTAAAGGCATGCGTGGTAAAGGAATATTTGTGGTAGAGGCATGTGTGGTAAAGGCACATGCGTAATAATGGCTTTGTGGTAACAGCCATGCATGGTTATGGCCGCGTTGTAGTGGCTGTTTCACCTCCAAATGAAGCAATCAAAGAGCACCAGGTGGGGGTCAAACCACAGAGTTGGCTGTATTCAGACTGGGTTTACTATCGTCCCAAATGAGGGATTTATACACCCCTCCAAAGATTACAATTGATTTGCCAGCAATCTTAGTAGCACCAACACAAAAACATAAATGACATTCATCTGGATTATATGTATCCTTCCTCACATCGAATATACTAAATTCTGCTGATAACTTGTGCAAAGGTGGAAAAGTCGATATGTTTTCGTTCATCATTTTTTCCAAAACACGTTTGACCATTATACCCAAACATTTTAAGCGATAGCCTTTCCTTTGGATGGGGGTATTCCCCAGTAATACCGTAGTAGTTGAACCAGCCATTGACAGCACCACACACTTTTCCCAGTTAATTTTATATTCTGTGGACCTTGAGAAAGATGAGTTCAGCGAAATAAACACCTGATACAATGTTATTCGGTTTGCTTGTGTAACATAATGTCATCCACAGAGAACAATTAATTTGTGTTCCACTGCATCTGTTTTAATTCCTCATATAACTTCCGATTGTCGGATAGAGGCCACTAATGGCCCAGAGTCAATAAAAACAACAGTACAGAGAGAGCGCAGCCCTGCCTGTTACCCTTTAGCACTCTAAATGGTTGTGACATGAAGCCTTAGCAGTTAACCAATGTTGTGGGATCATTATTAGATCTTATACCTTCTGGACAACGTCCACACCCAGGCCCAATTCATTAGTGTATTGAGTAAGTATCTCCTCTCCACACAATCGAACCCGTTCTCCACGTTTAGTGAGAAGGTTATTTTTTAGTTGAAATCATCACATCCCTACAACAACATATTTGAAAATAGTCATTAGATGCATTGTAGAGGAGAGTTTAGGAACAAATTACACCTGGAATGAGTGTATCAGTTGACCAATCACTCTCTTCGACCTACTTGTCTATGCTACCAGGGACTACTCGTGGCACAAAAGGGAGGTGAAAACAGAGCATTGGAGAGCGGAAGACTTGGTTTATTTATGGTGTAATAACCTACCAAGGAAGTTTATACTCTTGGTCAGGTTGACCGTTATACGTTTCCATGGGATAGTTGCAGAGTGGAAACAAAGCTATGATCTTTTAAAAGTCTGTACAGTAAGGGACTTAGTGACATTAGAAATTCGTACAAAGCTGTAACTAACATAGTAACATGGCATATAAGAGATAGTATTTAAATATGAGGAGGAAGAAGGAGGTTGAAGAAAAACAAGAAGCTTCAAAGAGTAGTACCATGGAGGAAGGACACGAAGTAGCATTCTGCCAAAAAATACTTTGGCAGCTACATTTGTCTGAGCGGTCTTTTATTTGTCTTGTGTCTGTGCACTAACTATGGAGGAGAAAAAAGGGCCACCACATGATACAATAAACTCTAGAGGAGGCTGTGTGCATTTAGGCAACCAAGAGGAGTGGCATCGGTATTGTTGTGATTGACCTACAATTTCAAGCTCCAGGACAAGGAGTGGCAGAGAGTAGGTCTGTATGGTATGTGTTTACTCTAGGGTGGTATAAACCATAAAAATAGGAGGCAAATGTACTAGCTATCTCCACTGGGATGGTTACCAAACACCCTTGTATATTCTGAATGGCTGGAATAGCATTCTTAGATGCTGAATTTTCAAGTTGGTCAAGTTAGTCAGTAGTTGCCATGATAACAAAACAAATTAATATGTGTATGTGTCCTGTGAACATGAACATAATCTCTCTCCACAGACCGAGGCAGCTTCCAGGGTTCACCAAGTGCAAGGTCAGTGATAACATCCTGCAGCAAGTACCTGTCTCTAGGATGGCTTAATTTGAGCCTCCTTGATTAGTTCAATAGCTGATCAAGATCCTTATTTTATTCCCCTTCAGGCACTACACTAGATTTTTCAATGGCTAAAAGCATTGTCTAAACATTAGAGAGGAAGTCTCCTTCCTCCACTTTATATTAATATATGATCCCATGAGAGGTGTGAAATCCTGTACTTGTAAATAGATAAATACAAACTAAGAGAAATAAGAGAAGAAGAAGAATCCTTTATACAGGCAAGTTTGATGGGCCATCAGCCTTCCATGTCTGAACCAATCAATCTAACTAGCGTGTCACATATGAACAAGGTCGATCACATAGTACCTTGAATACCCCCCTAGTAAATACACATAATTGCGTTTTTCAAATGACACTAGAAATCGTCAAAACTGATCAGGATGTCTACTAAATGGTCCTCCATACTGCAAGTATAGTGTCAGGTGAAGAGACATGTTGCATTGAGTAACAAATAACTCCATGTTAGAGGAGTGTGAATAATACTGTGTATCAAAATTATCTACAGCCTCCTCACTCTGATGTCTGTAGATGCATGACAGCACTTCTATCCACAGTGTGCTGTCTTTTTATACAGAGGCTTAACCCTCTTTAAGAGGTGATCTTGATTTGTCCATCCGCCCCAGAGTCCTGTCATTTCTGTTCCTGTCACCTGATGTGCAGTGATATGTTCACTCTTCCAGTCGGTCCCTTTCATCTTTCAGTGATGCACTGGATGATGATCTATTTTTTGATTGGGAAGGTGATGGACCTTGCTTCGTCTGAAAGCTGGCCATGGATGAGTCAAAGATATCCAGCAGTGTTCCTAGATCCCCAGGATCGTCAAATTCCTCTGTTTTCTCATCAATTACTATCAAAATGACATCTGGTAAAAGCAACCCAAAGCATATACCCCTTTTCAATCGAGGACTGAGTGCCAGAAACCTCTTTCTTTTAGTTGTCCATCACACAGGCCAAGTCTTGTAAGATGTATATCTTTTGCTACCCATACTGGATAGGTACATGTTTTTTGGCTTCCATTATCACTTGTCCTATCTGCGCATGTTGAAAAGGCGGGCAATGATTTGTCCAGGTCCCATCCTTTTGCTGTGACTTCCTCTTCTTATTTGGTGCATTCCCTGGAGCTCAAGAGGTCGTTTGAGAGACAGATTCATAAATTCCGGGACGAAACCTGTTAGAAACGTAATCATATCATTCGGATGGTACTTTTGGAAGCATACATTATCTCTGTAATTCCTATCCACCAAAAGGTTCCAGTTCCCTTGTTCCCATTTCATTGGCTCTGCCATTTTTTGTTTCCAGGGATGCCAGTCTTACTTTGGCTGCACCAAGTCTTGTGCTGAGCGAAGCAATGCCACTTCTCATTGATTGGATCTCATTCACCGTTTTGATTGTTGTTTTTTTCCACCGAGCCAATGGCTAATTTTCTTGTGGCTACTTACTGTAGTATAGCATCTATTACGGCCTCTGTAAATTTGGCTGGTGTCTGCTTCATTACAACTTTCTGTATTTTGCCCGCAACAACTTCTGCAAAGAGAAATTGCCTGTCCTGTCTCGGCTTAGACATTAGGCAGGGTGCGGATCTTCATCACACCACCAGGGTAGAAAACAGTCCTTTTGCCAGCAGATCAGGTAAGTGCTGTACGCCCATCAATGTCCTGTTGTCCACTAACCTATTGTAATAAATATGCTAATATTGCAGTTAAATCCTGTACTGGCTTCAGAGGGTACGAGAAGCATCTTGCACAGAAAAATGGTAGAACTAACGTGGCACTACTTTTAAATACGTTCTCTGTACTGATGACAACTGTGCAGTGTAAAGGAATGACTAGGACTGGTATTTACCATTAGCCCAGTTCCTGTGCTTATGGATCTCCCCCAGCAACAGCACGGTTGTGCTTTCATCTTCTCAAACAGCACCGGCAATCTCGATCCTGGCCGACTACCATCGCATCCTTGGTAGACCTTGACCCCTCCTCTCTCCTCCCAGGTGAATGGTCCCCCTCTAGACTGAGGGGCAGATTTAAGAGTCCCTAGCGCCACCTTAGCACTGCCATAGCCTCATTTGTTTTACGCTAAGGCGGCGCTAAAGTGGCATGTTCCCCACGCTATATTTACAAAGTGGCGCAATGCATGCATTGCGCCGCTTTGTAAACCCTTGTGCCACATTATGGATGTGCCAGGCATGAGACATGCAAGGGGGCGTTCCCCCGTTAGGGGGGCAAAAAAATGACACAAGGAAATCTAAAAAATTTCCTTGCACCATTTTTTGGGCACTTTTAACACCTGCTCAGAGCAGGCGTTAAAAGGGGGCTTCCATTATTTATAATGAGCCCCTATGTTCTCTGCAGGAGTAGCGCCAAAATTGTGGCGCTACTCCTGCGGAGTGCCTCAATAGCCTCAAGAGGTATGAGCTATTGCCCCCTACCCTGTGCCATGGTGCGCCGTATTTTAAATATGGCGCACACATGGTGGCGGTAGGGGGGCTAAAGGGCGCAAGGAAAGTGGTGCTGCACTAGGTGCAGATTCACTTTACTTAAGTCTGCCCCGTTGTCTTTTTTCCATGGGATTCTGTGACAAAGCACATCTACGGTGGTGTCTCACTCTTCTGTTGGCTTCGCTTCCCTGCTCAGGTACAGCAACTTGAATTAACTCCGGTGCTATGATGGTGCGTTTTCAGAAGCAGGAGGCGCCGACTCCATAGTCCCTGTCTAGGATGTGGTGGACAGAGCGCTGGCTGTACAAAATGCACCCGATGCGGCTCGGACAAAAGTAGACCGCTGAACGGGGGCCTTCACTCAGGCTCATGAGGCTCCCAGACACTTGCCATTTCTCCTGTGCTTGCGGTGTCCCAGGTCATTCTCATCAAACATGCTTCACGTAATCCGTTGCAGACTTTGGGCCAACAGGAGGCAGGCCTCGCTGAAGGTTCAGCAATTAGCTACCATTCTTACTGGCACAAAGATCCACCCCAACTCCCTTTAATAAAAATCTCAACTATATCTCTGCCTCTTCTAATAATGGAATGCTAGCTGTGATTACAAAAATGACGAATACCGCTTTGCAGCCATCTATGACGTGTTACAGGGACCACGTCTCTTCTAAAGAAATTGAGTCTTGTAAGAGTTTATTTGTATATCCTTGTCATTTATATAGTGGTGGAAAAACTGTGCTTTTTAAAAAGGCAATTGGGATGAGGCTAGAAAAACGATACTGGCTAACACTATATACAAGATTGACTTTTAATTAACATTCCATATGGTTTGTTTGCTTAAGAGTGAACACAGGAAGGTGTTTTACTGCGTAGTAGAAAAATAATTTTTCTTTTAGTCTTTTTTGCTATTAGCTGCTACAGGCTTTGCATCATGAAAAAATATTTATCTCATCAAAAGAAGAGAAATGTGAAAAGTTGAGGTGAATATAGAGGAGAGATGTGTTGTATGTCTCAGTCATTAAAACAAGAAGTAGAAAGCCTTCAACTCAATGAAATACAGCATCAAAACACAATACTTTATCATTTATCAATATTGGTTAAAACTTTGGAAACTACTTTGCCCATCTAAGTTCGTGAGGTGTTATGTGTTGCCTTGTCCATTCATATCCAAAAAGTACTTTCTTGATTGGCTGCACTAATCTTTGTGTATTAACATTGAACCTTTAAGCTATATTATAAATCAAAAGCCATATTGGGTTCAGAGACTGGTCGATGATCTTAAGTCCAGGCCTGAACCCATACTGGAAATCCGAGATGATGCTATTCTCTTTGTCCCATAAGAATAGCCTTCCCATGATCACCCAACCCACATTGTTGACAGTTGAATTGATCAGCGAAATAGGTTTATAGCATCTTGCAGTCCGCTTGATCATCCTTTTTTAGCACAAGGACAATAATGGACTGTGCCCACAAACTGAGCAGACCCAATGTTACAGCGGCATTTAGGCCCTTAGATAACAAGGAAGCCCAAATCAAGGGCTCAGTCCTAAAGATGTCGGCTGGGACTCCATAGAGACCTGGAGCCTTGTTTCCAGCCAGTCTCAAAATGGCCCGTTACTTACTTCAGCAAAAGAAAAAGAGAAGTTCAACTTCTGCATAGGGGTCTGAGAGGGAGAATCGGACCCAGGTTCTGAGGAGTAAATATGAGAGAAATGGTCAAACCATGTTCTTCTTCAATCACAGATATCAAGGAGGGCCCGCCCTCTGCCCATAAAAGTGGACTTTGACAACCCGCTAAAAGGTGGCACTGTCATGGATTTTAGCAGTCTCCACTCTATGCACTAATGTAGGTCTCAAGCCGAGACTTTGCACTTCCTCCCAACCTCAAACTGATGCTCACAATTATATCCATCTTTTAATAAACACTCTTCATCAGTAGTCATGAATGAATGACATTTTGGGGGTCATTACAACATTGGCGGTAAAAGCCGCTTACCGCCATGCAGAAGACCGCCAACACACTGCCGCGGAAATCTGCCACAGCTATTATGACCCACAGCTCGGAATCCGCCAAGCTGCCACACAAAGGTCAGTGATAAACTGGCGATAACAAAACCTCCACCGTCACGCCAACAGAAATACACCCACACTATCACGACCCACGAATCCACGCGGCGGTCTTTCAACCGCGGTATTCCATTGGTGGTACACACCGCCGCGCTCAAAATACACACACATTTACAAAACACAGCCACATTGGACAATTCAAAATACACACACCTGATACACATACACACACCACTCCCACACACCCAATACAATATAAAACACACACCCACATCACCCACAAGCCCTTACGACCAGAATTGCTAAAGAAGGCCAGGGAGAGACACCACAATCTATAACCAGGCATCCACAGGCACACAACACCATCACCCACATAACATCCACGCACCCCACACAACACACCACTAAATATCACCCCACATATCACAATACACACCACCCCACACATCACCCACACCACCCCATGGCACGGCAAAGACACCCCAGGTTCGCTGAGGAGGAGCTCAGGGTCACGGTGGAGGAAATCATCTGGTTAGAGCCACAGCTATTCGGATCACAGGTGCAGCACACCTCCATAGCTAGGAAGATGGAGCTATGAGGCAGAATAGTGGACAGGGACAACGCAATGGGACAGCACCCAAGAAATAGGGATGACATCAGGAAGAGGTGGAACGACCTATGGGGGAAGGTGCATTCCGTGGTCTCAAGACACCACATCGCGGTACAGAGGACCCCCACCACCTCCCCCACAACTAACAACATGGGAGGAGCAAGTCTTGGTGATTCTGCATCCTGAGGGCCTCGAAGGAGTAGCTGAGGAATGGACTCTGGTAAGTCATACCTTAACTATTACAACCCCCAACCTACCTGCATGCCATCACATACCCCCACCCTCGCCCTCACCCCATCACTCCTACTCCTCACACATGTCCCAATATCACAAACCACACATCCCAGCACCAAGCCCTACATGCAACACCAAAGCATAGACACCCATCACCAATGCATGGCCACGGGACATTCCCATACACCCCCCTAAACCATCATCACACAAGGTCCCACACAGGAATGCAAGCACTGGGGTACACGGTCACCCACCCATTACACACCATGGTACACACAGATGCAATAATCATGCTTTTATACCCCTGCAGGACCCCTACCCAATGATACCGCACAGGAGGGTCCGCACATGCCCACACCACCAACAGAAGAGGCCCACAGTGATGACAGCAGCTCTGTCCAACTGGATCTAGACGACCAGCCCGGCCCATCTGGGACCTCGGGACAGTCGGTTTCCCTCACACTGGCACAGGCCACCACTGAGCTTCTCCCCTCTGGAAACACCAGCACAGCACCCACACACCGGGCCCATACCTCTGTCCCCAGGACACGTCAATCAGCAGTGTGTCCACCACTACAGGGAACCCAGGCTAACCCACCACCCCAACAACAACAGGGACCTCGGGGCAGTGGCAGTGGGCACACCGTTCAGGGGACATAGGCCCAGGAACACAGGGGAACTGGAAGGGCTGGTGTGTGACAGGGGGAACACAGGCCCAGGGAACCCACTCTCCATGAGGCCCTCTCCAACATCATGGGAGCCTGCCATCATTCCCAGGAGACGATGGCAACGGTACTGGCTAAGTTTCAGGAGACCCAGCAGCTGCAGGAGGAACAGTATTTGGGCTTCAGGGAGGAACTCAGATCCATCAATTCCACCCTGGGCACCATTGTAGGGGTGCTGAAGGAAGTCCTCAACACCAGGAGGGACACTGTGGCACAACAAGGGGCCCCTGACACTAGCCTGGACGATGAACTGCCCACCACCTCTGCCGGCGCTAGTGGACAGGAGGCACCGCCACAGGACCACCACACCAGCACCCCACCCCCTGCAGATGGAGAACCACCCCGCAAACGGTCCCTGAGATCCAGGATAATGACAGAGAACGATGCCAAGACCCCCGCCAAGAAATGAGACAGCCCTGAATGTCATCCTTTTGTCCCACCTTGTCACCCTGTCCATCCTCAAACTGCCCCAGCTCCACTTCCTATGCCCCTTTGGACAATGCACCTGTGAGACTGATAGACTGGACTCTGCCATGGGCATTCCTCCACCATCACCCCTCCTCATTTTACAGCACCCTCCAATATTGAGCACTTAAATAAACACCCTTAAGACACAAAACAATCTGGAGTCTGTCTGTGATTTTGAAATAGTGTATTAGCAATTACAGTGACAAAATGCTCTTACAATTGTAATGTCAACATACCTATATCACACAGCTCTAGTCCATGAGGAAACAAAGCAGATGTCACACAGTGGGACCCACATCTGTGAAATCGTAAGGGAAAGTGACAACTCAGTGACCATACACTGGGTGAAAAGGACAGACAGTAGAGAGGTAGCAGTGTTAAAGTACATGTAGTAGGCAGGTTTGTCTTCTTACCTGTGTCTTACTGGAAGTATTGCAGGAAAACCGAGTTCCTGTTGTCGATGTCCTCTTCTTCTGCTTCCTCGTCTTCACTGTCCACAGGCTCCACAGCTGCCACAACACCTCCATCAGGACCATCCTCCTGCATCTGTCGTCGCAAAGCTAAGTTGTGAAGCATACAGCAGGCCACGATGATCTGGCACACCTTGTTTGGTGAGTAGAGTAGGGAACCACCTGTCATATGGAGGCACCTGAACCTGGCATTCAAGAGGCCGAAGGTCCACTCTATAATCCTCCTAGTTCGCCCATGGGCCTCATTGTAGCGTTCCTCTGCCCTTGTCCTGGGATTCCTCACTGGGGTCAGTAGCCATGACAGGTTGGAGTAACCAGAGTCACCTTAAAAAGGCGAGGGACAACTGTTAGACACACACTAACCTGTAGGGATATCCCCAGACCCAGACAACTATTCCCACTGATTTGGTTCCAGGTGCTCACCTAATAGCCACACACGGTGCCTCTGGAGTTGCCCCATCACATAAGAGATGCTGCTATTCTGCAGGATGTAAGCGCCATGCACTGCGCCAGGGAATTTGGCATTCACATGGGAGATGTACTGGTCTGCCAAACACACCCTCTGCACATTCATCGAATGATAACTCTTCCAGTTTCTGTACACCTGTTCAATCCTGCGGGGGGGACCAAGGCAACATGGGTCCCATCAATGGCACCTATGATGTTAGGGATATGTCCCAGGGCATAGAAGTCACCTTTCACTGTAGGCAAATCCTCCACCTGAGGGAAAACGATGTAGATCCGCATGTGTTTCAGCAGGGCAGACAACACTCTGGACAACACGTTGGAAAACATAGGCTGGGACATCCCTGATGCTATGGCCACTGTTGTTTGAAATGACCCACTTGCAAGGAAATGGAGTACTGACAGCACCTGCACTTGAGGGGGGATTCCTGTGGGATGGCGGATAGCTGACATCAGGTCTGGCTCCAACTGGGCACACAGTTCCAGGATTGTGGCACAATCTAGCCTGTATGTGATGATTACATGTCTTCCCTCCATTGTCAACAGGTCCACCAGCGGTCTGTACACCGGAGGATGCCGCCATCTCCTCACATGTCCCAGCGGGCGGTGCCTATGAAGGACAACAGCGAGCACAGAGTCAACCAACTCAGAGGTACGTACACACAGCTTACACAGAACACGATTCATAATCCGAAATAAGCATGTATGAGTGTTGAGGCAAGGCCTAGTTATGTGTGACGCAGTTAAAAATAGAGCCATGTGGGCCCCTGAAATGGCGGCTGCCTGACCTGTAAAGTGGGACAATGGGATATGAGGTAACTGCGCTGGCGTTGTACACCGTCGCAGTAGGCGGTTGAAGACCGTGGCGCAATTCTGCATTGGTTATCATTGGACCCTATGGGTCCCAGGAGCCAATGACGATGTACGCTGGCAGTGACGGTACGCACCGCCGCTTACGTGACTGCCATTTTCTATCTGTTCAATCACTCGATACCTGATCTTCGACAGGAGAGGACCTACACTGCAAGTCCTGCTGTGACCTCAGTCTGGAAGAGACAATGGCTTGTGCGTCTGGGGAAAGGGCCCCTGCCTTCACATCAGAGGAGTTGGAGAAACTCGTGGATGGGGTCTTCCCCCAGTACACGCTACTCTACGGTCCTCCAGACAAACAGGTAAGTACACTGGGAGCATGCTGTATGGGCCGAGCCTGTGTGGAGTGGGGTGGATGATAGATAGGGGGGGGAAATGAGGCGTGCATGAAACGACGGTGAGTGCATGTGCCACTTGGCAAGGGTTGGGATGCGGGCCAATGACTGCGACGGTGACGGTGCAGTTGGAAATAACTTCTCTTTATCCCCTGTACAATTCATGTAGGTCAGCGCCCACCAGAAGAAGGATATTTGGCGTGCCATCGCCAAGGACGTCCGGACCCTGTGGGTCTATCACAGACGGAGCACCCACTGCCGTAAGAGATGGGAGGACATTTGCCGCTGGAGCAAGAAGACGGCGGAGGCCCAGCTGGGGATGGCCTCCCAACATGGGAGGGGTGCCTGTTGCACCATGACCCCCCTGATGTTCAGGATCCTGGCGGTGGCGTACCCGGAGTTGGATGGGCGCATCACAGCAGTAACAAGGGGGTGAGTACACTCTCATTCTGCTGATTCAGCACACAGTGGAGGGGTCTGGGTGAGGGAGGTGGGCTGTGGGTTCCCCTAGGCCACCTGGGTACAGTGCCAACTACACCTAGTCAGGCTCCTGTGACATCCATGTGTGCAGATGTCGGCCATAGCCTTGTAGGCCATGTCCCAGGGATTGAATAGTGGACCCTAAGTGCGCGGCGTAGTGCAGGGGGCTTCTGTGTCTGTCATGTCCGCCAACGGTAGCGGTAATGCATGCACTCAACATGTCTTTCTTCTGTCGTCCCCCCCTTTTTGTGTTCTCCCTGTTCTTGTGTGCATTAGCATCATCAGGCGGAGGAGCAGTGGCACCGGAGCAGGAGGGAGCTGCATCCCACATGGCCCTGGAGGGCGACACTACGGAGTCGGATTTCACCAGTGGGACAGAGGGCGAGAGGAGCTCCACGGCAGGGACAGGAGCTGAGACCAGTGATACGGACTCGTTCTCTGATGGGAGCTCCCTTGTGGTGGCAGGCCCATCTGTGCCCCCCCCCCATCTACAGGTACAGCCGCCACCCCCCCTTCCAGCACCGCCCTCCCTGCAGCCCCTCAGCCTTTGCCCCGTGCCAGCTAACCCAGGAGGGTGGGAATCACCATCGCCCCAGGCACCTCAGGCCCTGCCTCAGTCACCCCTGCTGCCCTCAGTGAGGAGGTCATTGACCTCCTCAGGTCCCTCACTGTTGGGCAGTCTACCATTTTGAGTGCCATCCAGGGTGTAGAGAGGCAGTTGCAACAGACAAATACATTCCTGGAGGGCATTCATTCTGGTCAGGCTGCCCTTCAGCGAGCTTTTCAGACTCTGGCCTCAGAACTGATGACAGCCGTTGTCCCTGTCTCTAGCCTCCCCCCTCCAACTTCCTCTACCCAGACCCACACCCCTGTGCCTCAGCCTACCCCAAGCACATCATCAGACCAGCATGCACACACCCCAACACACAATGGAAGCTCAGGCAAACATAAGCACCACACATCCCACAGGCACTCACGCAAACATCACAAACATGCAGACATAGCAACATCCACTGCCTCCACTGTGTCCCCCTCCTCGTCGTCTCCATCCTCCCTCCCAGTCTCGTCTCCACTCACACCTGCATGCACTACATCTACAGCCACTACTTCCATCACCACCACACCCCGCTCATGTGCAGTCACCACCCCCACTACAATTCACACATCCCCTGTGTCCTCTCCCAGTGTGTCTGTGACGCCACCTCCCAAGGTACACAAACGCAGGCACACACCCACCCAACAGCCATCCACTTCACGACAGCCTCCAGCACATGCACCTTCACCCGAAGTCACCAAATGTACACCTCCTACAACCACAACCTCTTCCTCCACTCCCAAACCTCCTCCAGCTACCCGTCCCAGTGTTTCCAATAAACTTTTCCTGTCCACCCTTGACCTCTTCCACTCACCTCCCCCACCCCGTCAGTCCCCTAGGGCCCGACTCTCCAGGTCCCAACCTAGCACCTCAGCCACGACATCGGCGGGATCAGTGGTGCCAGTAGTCACCGGATTCTAGAGTGCACCAGGCAGCAGGGCAGCCAGTGATGTCAAGGAGCCACAGCACGGACAGTCCCCCACCTGCAAGCATCAAAAGTTGGCCAGTGCCCGGCGGGAAAGGGGGAAGACACCAACCACCAAAGCCACTCCCAGGGGTACAGGTGGGAGTGTGGAGTCAGCTGCGACACCTTCCAAGGTGGGGAAGGGGCACAAGAAACCCAGCATGCCTGGGAAGATCGGCACAGCGGAGAAGACTGCCATCATCCCCGCTGCCAATGACACCACCGCCACAAGCACCACTGCAATGGACACCGCCGCCACAAGCACCGCTGCCAAGGACACCGCCGCCACAAGCACTGCTGGCCCATGAGCGCCAAGAGCACTGACGCTACTGAGTCCGCCACGAGCAAAGCCCCCTCCAGAACCAGTGGAAATTTCCATCCACTACCTCTGTCCTTGGCAGGATGAAGCACTCTGGGCACAAAGCCCCCTCCAGAACCAGTGGAGACAGGCATCCACTACCTCTGTCCTTGGCAGGATGTAGCACTCTGAGCACAAAGCCCCCTCCAGAACCAGTGGAGATTTCCATCCACTGCCTCAGTCCTTGGCAGGATGAAGCACTCTGGGCACAAAGCCCCCTCCAGAACCAGTGGAGATTTACATACACTACCTCAGTCCTTGGCAGGATGAAGCACTCTGGGCATAAATCCCCCTCCAGAACCACTGGAGACAGGCATCCACTACCTCTGTCCTTGGCAGGATGTAGCACTCTGGGCACAAAGCCCCCTCCAGAACCAGTGGAGACTGTTATCCACTTGAGAGACTGTGGCTTTGCACTCCCCAGGATTGAACAGTGGGCAACCCACCCACTGTAGAGACTTGAGAGACTGTGGCTTTGCACTCCCCAGGATTGAACAGTGGGCAACCCACCCACTGTAGAGACTTGAGAGACTGTGGCCTTGCACTCCCCAGGATTGAACAGTGGCCATGTGGCCCCCTTGTGGATTTGGCGTTGTGCACTCATCTGGCTGAGGTGCCCCTACTTTCCCTTCCCCCTGAGGTGCCTGTTTTATTTCTATCTGATGCCCCTGCAATGTTCTCTCCGTCATGTTCGGGCACCTTGTGTGGGCCTCGCCCATGCAGTGTGGGCCCAGTGTTCCACTGACTTAAATGGAGCAATACCTGGACTTCTATTCTTGGTGTATATATTTGTTAATAGTGTATATATATTTTTGCGTACTGGATTTTAACAGATTACAATGGTTACACTCATTTCCTTTTGTCTTTGCATTCTTCCGGGGTGGGGGGTTGGGGTTGTAACTGTGATGTATCGAAATGTATTAGTGTGTGTGTTGACGTGGGTGAGGGTGGGGGTGTTGCATGTTGCATGTGTGTGTCCCCGTTTTTTCCCTCCCCCCTCCCCTGTGTCGTAGGTGCAGTACTCACTGTGGTCTTCGCCGCCAGGGTTCGTGCTCCTGGTAGAGGAGCAACAAGATGAAAGCTGGGAAAATGTGAAGCTCTGGTTCCATGGCCTCCTGGTTCCTCATGGGGTGTGTTGAGGTGAGCGTTTTCCCATTCGAAGTCCTGTTTCCGCCGTGTTTTTGTTTGCGGTGAATCCGCCCCGGAAAAGGTGGCGGATTGGTAGGTTGTGATACTGTGGGCGGTACATTGTCTTCCGCCTGTCTGTTGGCGGTGACCGCCGCGCTGTTTGTTTGTTCCGCCGTGGTGGTCGGAGTGTTAAAGTGTCTGTCTATGTTGGCGGTTTCCGCCAAGGTC
Organism: Pleurodeles waltl; assembly: GCF_031143425.1. NCBI lineage: Eukaryota > Metazoa > Chordata > Amphibia > Caudata > Salamandridae > Pleurodeles > Pleurodeles waltl. The sequence continues at coordinate 969,662,897 of NC_090437.1, forward strand.
GTAATTCCATTTTTTTTTACCACTGGCCTGTTGGCAGTCTTACCGCTGCTTTAACACCGACCGCAAAGGTTGTAATGACCACCTTAATGTTCATCATAATCATGTATCCTCATATGTGTACTTCCATAATTCATGTTCATCCAATCTATTCATGCAAACGTTCACAAAACCTGATGTATTTCGAGCCACTTGACACTTGTATACAGGCATCACTTCTGAAAGACGGTGTGAAAAAAACATGTTGTTCAGCATGCCAAACAAGTATTCCTAGAGTCTTGAATAACTCCCACAAGTGCCTAATTCAATCTATTACTGAACTAAACAGTGATTAAAATTAGTACTGTCACTAGGTATTCTCAAAGATGTAACCATAGTCTGACCCATCCGAGTGTGTTGGTAACATGCTGGGATAAACTTGTGCTTGATTAAACACACCTATATATATTTATACATTCTTTTGTATACAAGTTTCAGATTGCACAAGGGCACTTTTATTAATTTTTGTTTCTGTCCAATGAACTCTGTTTTTACACAGTCATTATTTACATTAATTGTAGGATATGGTATTCCCTGAGGAAGGACTGTGGCCTGGAATGCATCAGGATTTGTGAACATTCACCTGTATAGATTGGATGAACATGAACATGAATGATGGAAGTACATGTATGAGGATATATGACATTGATGATCATTAAGTGTCATTTATTCATGACTACTGATGAAGAGTGTTTTTTGAAAGTTGGATATCATTTTGAGGTTGGGAGGAAATGCAGAGTCTCGCTTGAGACCTATGATAGTGCATAGAGGGGGGCCCTGCTCAGGTGAAGTAGAAGTACATTCAATTATTTGTTCCTACACCCATGATCAGAAAGTGATACCCAGTGCACACAAATAATTTTTTAATAAGGTAGTGCATTGGCAAACCTCATAATACAAGGGAGTGCATTGTCTGCTTACTAAATAACTGTCATGGATGTCACCTGCATACACTAGTTGTTTCCATGCATCACCCTTTAGGGACTCTTTTCTTTCCTTGGTGACCTTCTTATACTGGTTATATAGTAACCTCAACTCCCATCCATCCCTGGGGATATGTTTAAGGGCCTTCCTAAATTCACACTGGGATTTAGAGCATGCCTGGTCAAACCGACACTGTCTCCTAATTACAGTATGGTCTCTGCTATGGATAGAAAGGGTGTCCCTAACAGCTAAACAGAGTACAGTAAACACCCTCAGAACTTCTTTAGGCTTAGAGATCAGGCTTAAACAACATTAAATCTCATTACTGCTCTGATAAAACAGATTTCTGGGAACTTCCTCTGGAATTACTCTTGACCATGTCGGCAGTAGAGGGAAGGTGTGAAGTGGCAGGTGGCAGTAAAGGCTGCTTCTGATTAATAAATCTTAGAGATAGCACTAATGGATTATGATTGCACCAACCAGACTCTAATACCCTATATTTGACTAGTAGATGTAACAAGGCAGTAGAAATTAAAACATATCCCCCAAAATTGTTTCATTCCCCCTTCCAACAGACGTGGGTGCCTCCAGGTTGTTGGGTATAACCTAATTCAAGGATTGTACTAAAAGGTTTGTCTCTTAACATTGAGATGAGTGCTCAAAATTGGTGCCAAGAAACTTCTTCCCCAATTATACATCCTGTCACAGTTGACAGGGTTTTTTGCAAGGCTGACTATTATGGTCATCCATAATAACTATTGGGAAAAAATAAATATGACTTCAACCAGATTCTGTGGGACATGTCTTCAAATTTTCAAAAGGTAACAATCTCAGAACAAGGTGATTGGCCATTTGGACTGTAAATATTTAAGACAAGGAGATTTGATTTAATGGGGAAGGTAAGCAGAACAGCTCCTAAATTAGGAGAGTTAATATTCAACTCAACCATTAAACAATTAAAAGCCAAAGATATTAAAATACATCCCCCCCTGTGGCATAACAACAGTATGGGTAGTCTGGGCCTGGGTGCAGTCGGGGAGGTGCCATTGAGTGTGGGGACTGGGTCAGAGACATGGCAAAAAATAACAAAATACTCTTCACTTATTTTGCTTGGTCTTCACCTATAACATATAATGCACACACTTTAAATGAGAAATAAAAACAAGTTAATGTAATCAGTGGAAAATGCACACTTTTTATTGTCTGGTTTGACAGTGCAGCTGTTGTCAGACAATTATGTGATCATCACTAGAGGGGCTTTGGCTCTGCCCACATTCTGGGAGCCAGGAGTACATGTTTTAATTGGACAGAAGTTGTGTGCCTCCACAAAAGTAGTGTGTGCACTCTCAGCAGATGTCAACATTTTGTTTATACATCCAGCTACCTTAGCTTGAACTTTCAGGGGTACACATATGACACTGAAATGCTATTAAAATGTCTTAAATAACTAGATAATGTGTGTTGTTTTCTCTTGCATCAGCACAGATAGGAAGGCAGTCATTCACCTACATGGATTTTTAGGTCTGGCATTACAGCTCTCACCTGACCTTTTAACCTACACAAACAATATACTACAGTTCTTTTCTTCCAAACAAATACATATCTATTCCCATGCTATTTACTTGTAATGCTTCACGTTACCATACAGCATTCCTTCAAGCCAGATCTATTGGCTTTGCCAATGCTTCTTGGCTAAAGTAATCACTGCAGAGGTATTTGTGGAAGCAGATAATCACAACAATGAATCCTGGTTGGTGTAGGAGAGAATAGTGATGTGTACTTATAGTGCCATGAGGTGCATGCAACTGTAAGAAGTGAATACGCAAGTAATTATGTTAAAATTATATTACACAGAGTATAAGACAAACTGCCACAAAACATGCAAAATGATTTAGGTCCTCATTACGAGGCTGGCGGTCATCAGACCACCAGCCTCACGGCGGCAGTCTTACCACCACGGACCCAGCGGTAAAGAACGCTGCATTACAAGTTGTGGGGTTTTGCCGAAGCCAAACCGCCACAACGCCGCATGGCCCGCCGGTGCAGTCTCACCGATGCGACCAGCGGTGAGCTCCTTTTGGCCGGCGTCAGACCTCAGGCCGCCGCCTGCATTACAAGGCAGCAAACCGCCAGGATTTTTGTAGCGGTCGCCCCACCACGAAAACCATGGCGGAAACCCACCTGGCAACAGGAATCCCCATTCCTGTCACCGGCTCAGACACCACCCACACGTCCACACACCTCATGCACCCCACCCGTCCACACACCTCCATGCATCCCCCCACCCAACCACATACTTGCAAACACCCCCACCTAACCATACATATCCATCCAAACACCCCCACCCTCTCTCACACTGATATACACACACCCCCACTCGTACTCACACATATGCACCCCCTCTGCAATCATTCATACCCCTACGCATTCATGCACACCCCCACGCCCTCCATGCATGCTGACATTCACACACTCCCCCCTCCGCATACGCACGCTTGCACACCCCCACTCACTCAGACTTGCACACATGCACCCCCACTCATATGCATCCCAATACACACACCTACTCACTCACACCCCAACACACTCCCCTTCCCTGCACATACATGCAGACACACACCCCAACCGCATGCATACATCCAGACACCCCCACTCGCTCGCTCACAAACACACACTCAGACACCCCCATTCACACACATACACGCACTCAGACAGATACCCCATCCCTCTGCATACAAAGACACACACACTTGCACCCCGAAACCCCCTCCCCTCTGCATACATGCAGACACACACAGCCTCCACGCACACATACATACACACATGCACACCCTTTCAGGCACACATACACGCACACACCACACACATGCACCCAAAACCCCCATCCCTTTCCTTTTGGATGATCAACTTACCTTTTCCAGTGAGGTGGTTGTCCGGGCTCCGCCATACCGTATTACATATTGCAATACGTTGGTCGGTGTCTTCTTGCTGTGGCAGTGCTGGTGGTGGAACCGCCTCTTCAATGAGTCGGATTTCTGCCCATGAATGGGCGGAAGTCCTTTCAGGTCTCCTAATATGGCGGTCAGCAGACCACCAGCACTGGCGGTCTGTTGACTGTAGCGGCTTCGGTGGTCTTTGAAAAAGACCGCCAAAGTCGTAATGAGAGTCTTAGTGTTTAACATACAAGAAATTTAAAAAATATATTTTAGTAATACGCACTCAGACTCTGCCTAATGCAAATTTGTTTTAGAAGTTTCCATTAGAAGGACGCAGTTCAGACCCCTTACATTGCCTCTCAAAAATGATAACTCTTTGCCACCAGGAAGCCTGTAATGCCTGCATCACTGAATGCCATATAGTGTCTTCAAAGCAGCCTTTAGTTGTGCTGATTAATCTATTGCACACATTTATATTTATTTCAGGTAGCAAGCACCATAACCCCTTCACCCCCTCCCACCCCCCCACACACACACACACAAATACTGGAGTTAACTGTGCAGGGATAGTTGGGAACTGTTTTTATAAATTTAAAAAAGTTTGTGAACATCTCTCAATAGATCTTGCCCACCTTGATCACTAATTGAAACTCAAATTATTCTTAGTGATAGTTAGTCGTGTGTTGTCTTGATTCCTAATCTTATGGGCAAGTGAATAATATGCTCAGCTTCTCTCTCAGTTTATAACGTGCTCATTTACTCATTTATGTAGGTAGTCCCTGCAGCCCCTGATGTGCAAGGGGTCCTCCAAACCCTCGAGGGCCTCCAAACGCTTCAGAGGGGCCACATTCCATCTTAGGCCAATGAACATCTGTGACACATAATACTCTTGGGCTCCTCTTCATATTGTGAAGGGAAGTCCCATCATTTTACGTCACGTCACTGCAGGGTGCTACCATCCTTTCTCTTTTCTCCGCCCGAGCTTTCCTGAAGCAGCATAGCCTTTTTCGCTCTTGACGGCCAAATACGGACGAAAGTGCCAAGGTTCACGTGTGTGCGAGTCATGTGTGCTGGCCCTGTAGTTCCGGCTCTGTTCCATTGCTAATGCCAAAATAAACATCCCAAATGCTCTTGAAAGCAAAACCACTTGCATCATAATATTAACTTGCAATAGACAGTAAACATAATGATGTGTTCTTAGTTTATGGGTACCTCTTTCCTGGTGAAGTCAATTGCACTCTCATTTCCAGTTCTGGTAAACCAATGCTTCAATATCCAATCCCATTTGTAGTAGTATGACATACCGATAAAACTCTCGAGTGACCCAAATTTCCTGAGTCTGAACCTGAAACTGGAAGAGTGAGCAGTGTGTCTGTGGTATCTTTTTCTGGACATTTGTTTACATCTGTTCTAAACTTTAAACTGGGTTTCGCTGATGCTCACCACTGGCTTAATAGTTCTTGATGTTGTTCTATCTAATATTACCTTTGCAAAGCCAGTGAAAGAGAAACAGAAATAAACAAGCATTTTCAATGCAACGGGCCTCGCATTTGCTCGAGTTAGAGCTATTAGTGTTGTGAAGAAAAAAAACGCAGCGCGATCGCACTGCGTGGAAAATAAACAGATAAAGTAGTCCGGACACCAGGCTGAAATCATGAAGCCTCCTATGTTTTTAGTAGTTTACTGGTGCTGTGTAGTTGGGCTAAACACTGGAAAAGACATGATGTATGCATGCCTTTCAAAAATAAAAGCAAGCGGATTTTAAAAGGCAAACCCACAAACCAATGTAAGTGACTGACGTGACATGGGTGTGGTTTGAAGCCCAAAGAGAGATTACAGAATGGACAGAGCGTTTTGTGCTCGCCCATAAAAACTATGGGCCATGTCTAAAAAAAAAATGGATCAGCGCTGTGCTGTGCCAAAAATAGCAGCAATGCCCTGTGACAGTTTTTAAACACAAAGATGCGCCGTATTTACAAGAATACAGCACACCCCTGCATTTCTACCTGCGCCTGTGCTAAATTAAGCAGCCTGCACCAGTGCAGGCATCCTTGCACTATAATGCAAGGGTGTCTGCGTTGAGGAAAGTGATTGCTTATTTGCAGGAAAGTGTCCCTTCCAGCTCAGAAACAATCTACAATGGAGATTTGGCACTTCTTTGTGTGCTGTAGAATGCAGCGCAGCACACATAGAAGTACCAAATCGGCATTTTTGAATGATTGCTTATGTGCTGGAAGGGATACCTTCCTGCACATGAACAACCATTCATGACCTTTTGCTCTTTCTATGTGTGCTGCATTTTGCAGCATACATGTAAAAGCAAAAAACGAGGAGGAATAAAAGTATCCCTCCTCGTGCCATGTGAACGCCACCCCTTGGGTGGTGTTAGTCTTTGGAGCTGCCACAGATTTACACCTTGTAGTAAATCTGTGACAGCATCAAAAGCAATGGCTGTTGCAGTGGAACTCCCACAACAACACCCATTGCACACCCCTCTGATGCAGAAAACTGTGTCGGAGGAGCCAACATTTACAAGATGGCGTTAAGCCACAAAATGTGGCTTGGCGCGACCTTGTAAATGTGGTGCACTGCACAGCTCCACCTAAGCGCCACTAAAAGCGACGTTCTGGAGGCGCTATGGCCTTGTAATTCTTGCCCTTTTTTTCAAAAGTAGTGCCAGCTAGGACTTTTTATTTATCATCTCAGACCTCTTGAGAGTTTTGAATTACTTTGCATGTCTGACTCATACCTGTTCTCATATTCTTAGCAAATGCAAGCTGGCACAGACCTCACAGTGGCACCTCTTTACATTCTATATTTTCTAAACTGAGAGTATAATTAACTGGAACAGACAGCATCTGCTTTGTTAACTATTCTGAAATGAAAAGACCCTGCATCAGTACTTGGCCAAAACGTGAGTGTAATGAATCACCACCCAATGATCAAAGCTCAAGATCTGTGGCAACGGAGGAAAGACTGAGGAGGCTGAAGAACCAAGTGCAGCAGCAGAGAGGGGTGACTTAGAAGAGGCAGAGGGCTAGCAGAAACAGGGAACAATCAGAAGACGGGGGGAGAAGGAGAAGGCAGCAGCAGAGTCAGTGAATGAAACTTCAGCAGCAGAGAGCCAAGCATGCTTATCACTGGCAGCCCCACACAAAATGAGTGACATACATTGTCAGGTTATTACCAAATATTGTTTTGTAAGCTACCAAACAGTGCCAGTGAAGGGATACAATGCTACATTCTTAATATTTAAAATTGGTTAGCTAGTCAGTGCTTAATTTGTTTTTTTTAAAGCATAGGAGCCTAATGTGTTTGTTTTTAGGAGCCCACTAGCCGCTTTATTGAATGCTAGGACTGCCAATAAACAAGGGTGCCTTGTATTGGTTCTTTATAGGTATTGCCTACAGACAGCTTTTAGCTTTCTGTTGTTTAAGACCTATTGTTGTTTTGTGTTTGCTTTCTTGCCACTCTCATTTGCTTGCTTCTTGTTCAATAGATTTCTTCCTCTTCTTGTGTTGGGCCCTAGTTTTTTTCATCCTTTTCATTGGATGAGTTATGGCCTTCCATGACTCACATTAGAGAACCACATTGTTCTTTTTCTTTGAGCACTCCACTGGAGTGCATATGTTTTTTGCTATATTCTTAAGTCCTGTTTCAACAAACATCCACGCTCCCACACTCTCAGTATTTCTTCCCACTCATCTCCCAGCTCCCTCATGAAAGCACAGCAACAGGCACATTTTTGCAAGGGTTTGACTAAAGAGCACACTTGAGCAGGTTGATTTTCTTTATTTAACTCCTGTGTTCCATGTTGCATGAAAGCCCAAGTCTTCACACAGCAGACATTTATAGCCCTGGGGAAGGGGGTGGGGGCTGTGGACTGCTGCACTCAGCTCCACAGGTAAAGACTCTTCTCCCAGAGGCTCATAAATATGTGTGCTAGGCTGCTGAATCAATTGGCTTGAACATTGTTTCCGGATCAGAGTCTTCGGACTCATTTATAAGCTGGGTCTCTTGCAGCAAGCTTTTTTATTTCTGTTCAGAGCTTCCTGTATGAAAAGTATTTAAAAATGAGCTATGCAGCTTATAAACAATAAAAATATTGAATCCATGAGTGAATTCAATGTTCAGTTTGAGAGACCTTAAGATGTGTGTTTTAGGCTGTAACCCCTATATTTTAATATGTTTTTATTTTACTTTTTCAAACATTGTTTTACAAACAAGAAGTAACTAAGCCCATAGTCCTTTGCATTGTAAAGGTGAGCACTGTTAGCTTTGCCAGTGCTTGTTCTTTTCTGCCACCTTGATTTGTCACTGTTTTCTAATCTTTCTCTTCTTTCTTTCACATCTACCACTCTCTCTGCAAAGTTTAAAGAATGAAAAATTAATGTTAGTGTCCAAAAAATGATTGCTAGTGCCCATCACCAGAAACCACTAAGATAAATTAAGTACTTAATGTTCTCAGGTTAAAACAACACTATAAGCGAATGACAGTTAGCTGTCAGCATCCTCAACTGCCTTGGTGAAGTCAAAACCTTGCACTCTTGGTAAGCCTCAAGATACACTGATGTATTTATGTATTACGACCAACACCCCTGCTTATCTTGCAGTCAAGCATGAGTGGATCTCTTTGCATCTCTGCACATCCACAGCCGGAAAGCGACTAGTCTGCAGGCTAAGAAGTGCAAAAGAACAGCTAACCCTTTCCATCAATGCACCCAGGATCTGGAACAACATTGCCATAGCCACTGGGGCTGCCCTAATGGTGATCTAATTTAGAAAAGAGTTAAAGGCTTATCCCACTCAAGAACACCACATCACAATGTGTTAACCATCCTCAACCCAGCCCCATCTCATTTTCCCATTAAATGTATCTTTGTTTTTAACCATATACAGCATTCCTCTGCCTTTTGGATAGGCGCGCACCATACAAATACTATGTGTATACCTACATTATTTCTATAGTCCAAACATAGTCCAAACAGACTTTAAATCACTTCACATAGAACAGGGGTCACTTTCTGTTAGAAATTGGGTTGTTGGTTGACTTGGGTGTGATACGGATCAAACAACAGCCACAATCATTTGGAGGGTGAACCACAAAAAGTCAATTAGTTGACCTGTGCTTTACCCTGGGTAGCTTGGCATAAAAAGCAGTCAGACATAACATAGAGGTAATGTGTACAGCTTTTATAGAGCACACAAACTGCTATAAACTGAAAACACAACCGAAGAAAAATCCTAAAGCAATTTGGGAATGTAAATGTTAGTAAATTAGTTAACACCAAAATGACAAAAATCCAATCCATAGAACTGGAGTTATGAATTTATAACATTTTTAAGAATAACTAGTGCCTAAAGGATCAAAGTGCCAGCCGAAGAAATCCACTCGTGCAAGGCTGGCTCAAAGTCCAAAAATATGTCCGACCACAATGGAGCAAGGTTTGAATACAGAAAATAGTTTGGTCCCAGTCAGCGCTTCCCTTCAGACTTAGAAGAAATTCTGAGAAAAAGTGTCTGCGAAGGTGAAGTTCAGCAGGGTAAGGCTGTAAGATGTGACCAAGGACAGAATATTGTTGTCACTGGCCTTGGGTTGAAAACCACAGTAAAGATTTCTACGTTCAGACTTAGTCATCGAAATGAAAGTGGAAAATTTCCAGCAGGATGAGGCGAAGGGCTGTAGTCAACGACAGTTCAATGAGGTCGCGTACCCCTTTGGCGAAGGACTGTTAAAAAGGATTAGCTGCTGCGGAGAAAAACATTGTGGTAGAAAACTCAAAGTCAATCCAACCAGCGATGCACCTAAGGCAGATAGGCGAGCAAGTTGGTCCCAGTCTTCTCAAGGTTCTCAGAGCAGTTTTGGGCCAAAATTGTTTTAAGTGCTCATTTTTGGGAAATGGCCATCTGGGCATCTTTAGCACCACAACCAAGAGAACAGGATTGGTAGGACACCTCTTGGGGGTTCATGACTCACTCAGGCTTGGTTCAGGTGCGGGTTCACGATGGTGAGAACCTTTTATGTCTCTGAGGCTCTGAACAGGAGGCCAGCAAGCTAGCCCTTGGAGTGACTTCTGGTCACCTTTGGTGCAGCTGAAGATGTACAGCAGGGCTGGCCTCTTAGGGTTCAAGGCAGGCTCCAGCCATCAAAGCAGTCCTTCCAGATACAACAGTGGCCTGGCAGAGTGCACAGCAGGTCACAGCAGCAGGCAGTCCTCTGAGAATCATTCCGAAGGTCCAGTAGTGAATTGAAGGGTGGGTTTAAAGGTCCTAGTTTTATACCCCGGTGCCCTTCTGGAAGTTAGGGGAAGCTTCTGGAAAGGTTATTTGAAGTGCATGGAATTTCCTGACTTACCTGTCCTACCTCCCAAGTGGCTGCAGTGACAATGCAGGGTTTATAGGCCCTTTGTGTGAAGGCACAGCACAGACTATTCAGCTGTCAGTGGGTGTCACAGTGCCCTTTCCTCAGGATCTGCACGCTGCTAAACAAAAGGCCCACCTCCCGGCGTCACCAACTCAGAAAGCTATCAGAGCACAGAGTTATGATGAAGCCAGGCCGGGGGAAGGAAATTAGGGTAAGGAACTCCAGGGAGAGAGATCTGAAAAGAAACAGTTAGAACAAATATGCATGTACTCATTCACAACAGTATAAACTCACCAATAGACTCTTGAATAAAGGCGTCTCCGTGGTATCAGATTGAGACCTTTTGTGAATTGGGCGTAGCCCCTTCTTTGAATCATGGAGCAAGAACAAACTGCAACCTCTGAACTTAGAGATGGCAAGAGCTTTGGACTATGGTCATACTCTGAATATCAATCATGTAACAATTATGCATTCATAACATAAACGTTTGATCTCAGCCTAGAAATTCTCAAAGATTTAACTATGTATCTCACATATTATGCTTAACAAAAAACAATGAAACTATAATTAGCTTATCTCCAAAATGTTTTCACATTTACCTAAGGCCTGAAAGTTTTACTCATTGAACTTGAAGCGCTTTGTTCATTGGGCAGAAGCGCCTTGTTTGTTGTTCATGAAGCGCTTTGATCATCATACATGAAGCGCTTTGTTAATTATGCCAGAGAGCGCTTTTACTTGCTGTCTGAAGCGCTATGCTCGTTGTGCTAAGGTTCGCTTTACTCATGTGGCCTTAAGCATTTTGATCCTTGTGCCAAGACCGCTTTACTCATGTGGCCTGAAATGCTTTGATTGTCGTGCCAAGGGCGCTTTACTTTTGTGACCTGAAGTGCTTTGCTCGTTGTGCTATGGGGGCGCTTTACTCATGTGGCATGAAGCGCTTTGACTGTCGTGTCAAGGTCGCTTTACTTGTGTGGCCTGAAGCGCCTTTAATTGTCTTGCCAAGGGCGCTTTACTCGTGTGGACTGAAGCGCTTTGATTATCGAGCCAAGGGCGCTTTACACGTGTGGCCTGAAGTGCTTTGCTCGTTGTGCAAAAGGGCGCTTTACTCATGTGATCCGAAGCGCTTTGATCATTGCGCCAAGGCCGCTTTACTCATTTCGCCTAAAGCGCTTTAATCGTCCTGGCAGTAGCGTTTTACTCTTTGGACTGAAAGTGCTTTGCTCATTGTGCTAAGGGGCACTTTACTTGTGGAAGTAACAACTCCCTTCAAGATTGGGCTCATCAAGACCTTACCGCTATGTGTACGACCTACTCGTATCTGAATTCTCCATGGAAACAAGGATACTCCGATTTGCTGTCAATCTGCCATGCAGGAAATCTGCTCTTCTTCAGAGGAACCCCCACGAGGTCTGACCGCATCAAAGTCTTCAAAATAGTAAGCAATGTGCTTGGGTGTGGCTGGGCTTTATAGGCCTGCCACACCGCAAGATGGCCGCTGCCTCTAGGAACCTGGGAATTGCAGTCCATTCATAGAATAGCACTGATAAGTGCATCTTGTCCACCATTGTCCTGACCCTGCAGCTACATAAGCTTTACCACAGGGCAGGCGTCGCTGATAACCACTTCTAGAACAAGAGGGGATGACCAGTGGTGCGCATGAAGCACTGCAAATACACACAGCAGAGTTTCTGGCGGGACCTGACCCGCACACAGCCTTATTCCCGACATTACACCCCTCTCCCATGCGTGGTCCAAGGTCCGGCTTATCAGGATGGAGGAGATGAAAGCGTCGCACCAAACGTGGTGCATGGACATGTCTTGCAGATTCCCATGAGTCATTTTCCGGTCTGTATCCCTTCCAGGACACTAAGTACCAAAGGGAAGACCCACGATATCTGGAGTCAAAGATAGATCGCACCTCATACTCCCAATGACCTTGGACTAATAGAGGAGCAGGTTGTGTGACACTTGAGGGCGAAGCACGTTTCAGAAGTGAAGTGAGAAACACTGGATGAATTTTCAAGGACAATGGCAATTTTAGTTTATATGTTACAGGGTTCACTTGCCGCAGAACTTCATCGGGTTCTATGAATTTTGGATGAAACATATTTTTAGTTTTGAATACAAAGTTTTTCGTGGATATCCAAACTCTATCTTTGTCTGTATACTGAAGACCAGGCTGGTGTTTTCTGTCATATTGCATTTTATATTTTGTCTTTGCTTGGTGTAGATGTGTTTGCAATTGTGAATGTACTTTATTCATGTGTTTTAACATGTCCATGCTGGAGTGGTTTGAGTAGAAGCAGGTATTGTAACTGCCAAAATGTGTAAATGATGCCCATATAAACCATAGAAAGGAGATGAGTTTATTGAAGAGTGGTGAGTGTTGTTATAAGCCAGTTCTGCAAGCCACAAGAGATCCAGCCAGGTTTTAGGAGACTTTGTTGCATAACATCGTATTGTTTTAGAGTTTGTTTCAGTCTCTCTGTTTGACCATCCGTTTGTGGATGATAACTGGTGGCTAAAGTCAAATCAATTTGTAAAGCCTTACACCATTGCTGCCAAAACGTGCAGACAATTGTGTACCTCTATCAGAGAGGATGACTCTTGGGAGTCCATGAAGGCAAACAATGTTTTCTAAGATGATAGTTGCTAAGGTGTCGGACGTTGGGAGACCTTTACATGCGATTAAATGAGCATATTTGGTAAGACTATCCACCCCCACTAAAATGGTTGAAAATTGCTTTAATTGTTGAAGACCAGTAATAAAATCCATAGAGATACACTCCCATGGATGATTGGGAATGGGTAGAGGTATCGATAGACCTTTAGGCTTGCTATGTTCGTTTTTGCATCTTGCACATACTTCACATGATTGTAGCATTTGCTTTAAGTCATGAACAAATCTAGGCCACCAAAAATACCTTTTCATGAGTTCTAGTGTTTTTTGAGGACCTGGATGACCTGCCAGAGGATGACTATGCAACCAATGAAAAACTGTCTCTCTTAACTACTCAGTAGGCAGGAATACTCGAGATTCGTGTCGAGGTAGGCCTTGTTAAATGGACCTTTTGGTGTCTTGTTGTAACCACTCTTGCCACTTGGTGATGTGAAAATGATTACGAATGAGATCAAAGAACTTCTTGCCTGCTATTAAACACAACACTTTTGAAGGCATTATAATAGGCATGGGTTTTTGTTCGGTATGTGTGATCGAATAATCTTGTCTAGACAATGCATCGGCCTTACGATTATCTACTCCTGGTCTAAAAATCACTATGAAATCAAATTCTGCAAAGAATAACATCCATCTCAGTTGCCTGGGAGATAGTAGCCTGGCAGAGCTCATAAATTTTAAGTTTCTATGGTCAGAGTATGCAGTTATGGTGTGTTTTGCTCCCAATACAGTAGATAATGTCTCCATTCTTTGAAAGCATTGCGAATTGCTAGTAATTCTTTTTCTGCTATGGTGTAATTCTGTTCTGCTCCATTCAGTTTTCTTGACACATCTGCTATGGGGAGCAATTGTCCAGTTTCTCGGTGACGTTGGGACAGGATGGCCCCAATCACAACATCAGATGCATCGGCTTCCACAATGAATGGGATTGGGATGAGCTAGAATGGGAGATGACGTAAAGGCCTTTTTTAAGTCTTGAAATGCTTCCTCTGTCTCTTGGGACCAGCTGAAGACAGTCTTTTTCCTTAGCAATTTGGTAATTGGTGCTACCTTTTGGGAGAAGTGATGGATGAAGCGTCGATAAAAAATCGCAAAACCCAAAAAACATTGGATGCCACGTACTGATTTTGGTGTGTGCCATTCTGATACAGCTTGAATTTTTCTTTCAGTCATTTGTGTGCCGTCAGGTGTTAAAATTACTTCCAAAAATTCAACCTCTTAGGTATGGAATTCGCATTTATTTAATTTGCAAAACAAATTATGGTTTCGTAGAGTTTGTAATACCTTTTTTACGTGTTCTTCATGTATTTCTTCAGAGTTTGAATAGATCAATATATCGTCAATATAAACATTGACAAAGATGTCTCGGTATTCTCTCAGAACATCGTTTAGGAAATATTGGAAAGCTGCTGGGGCATTATATAGACCAAACAACATCACTAGATACTCAAAGAGACCATAACGAGTCTTAAAAGCCGTTTTCCACTCATCTCCCTCTCAAATTGGAACTAGGTGATAAGCACCTCGTAAGTCAAGTTTGGTGTAAATAACGGCGGATTTTACTTGGTCTAACAAGACTGGTATGAGAGGTAGTGGATATTTATTTTTAACAGTGATCTTGTTTATTGCTCTAAAGTCAATACAAGGTCTCAATTAGCTTTGAGTACGAAAAACAGCCGAGAAGCCGCTGGAGATCGTGATGGCCGAATTAGCTCGTTGGCTAAGCATTGATCAAGGTATTCTCATAGAACTTGATTTTCTTTCTATGATAATGCATAGATTCTACAATTTGGTATATTGGCGCCAGATACAAGGTCGATCTGACAGTTGTACGGGCTGTGAGGTGGTAAGGAGCTCGCTTTCTTTTCACAGAAAACGCCAGTATATTCTGCATACTGTGGTGGCAGATCAATTTCCTTCTCTACTGCAGTAGCAATAGATTGTTGAATGTTTCCTTCTTTGTCTCGTCTTGGTTGAAGACATTTCTTTTAACAAGAGGAAGAAGAAAAACGCAAAACCTGGTTGCGCCAGTCAATGCATGGATTGTGTAACACTAACCACGGCATTCCTAAGATAAAACCATATTGGGGTGCTTGGATTATATCGAAGCAAATTATCTCACAGTGGTTCAGATTCCCATCATCTTTGCAAACCATTTGCATTTGTGAGGTTTGTTTAGTAACGGGGCCTCCTGCCAATTCACTACCATCAACTGCATAAACAACTTCTGGAACCTTTTTCTTGACACTGGGTATATACAAGTCTAGTGCAGTTTGTTGTTCCACAAAATTTCCTGTTGCCCCTGAATCAATTAGAACTTGTACATTATGGCCCTCATTACAACCCTGGCGGTCGGTGTTAAAGCAGTGGTAAGATCGCCAACAGGCCGGCGGAAAAAAAAATGGAATCACGAGCATGGCAGAAACTGCCAACATAGACAGCCACTTTAACACTCCAACCGCCACGGCGGTACAAACAGAAAGGCGGTCCCGCCAACAGACAGGCGGAAGACAATGTACCGCCCACAGTATCATGACAGGCCAATCCGCCACCATTTCCGGGGCGGATTTAACGTGAACAAAAACACGGCGGAAACAGGTCTTGGAAGGGAAAACACTCACCTCTACACACCCCATGGGGAACCAGGACACCATGGAGCCTGAACTCCAAATACTCCCTGCGTTTGTCTTCCTGCTCCTCTACCCGGAGTACGATCGACGGCGGCAACGACCACGGTGAGTACAGCACCTACGACACAGGGGAGGGGGAGGGAAAAGAGAGTGACACACACACGCAACACCCCCACCCTCACCCACAACAACACACACAAATACATGCTGCAACATTACATTTACACCCCCCAACCCCCCTGGAAGAAAGCAAGGACAAAAGGAAATTATTTGAACGAATGTAGTCAAGAAAAATCCATTACTCAAAAAATGATATACACTATAAACAAATAAGTACACCAAGAATTGAAGTCCAGGTACTGCACCTATATAGTCCGTGGACCACTGGGACCAAAATGCATGGGCGAGGCCCACACAAGATACCCGATTGAAATGGAGAGAACACTGCAAGGTCATCAGATCGAAATAAAACAGGCACCTCAGGGGGAAGGGAAGGGGGGCACCTCAGCTTGATGAGTGCACGACACCAGCTCCACGAGGGGGCTCCATGCCCATTGATGTATCCTGGGGAGTGCAAAGCTACAGTCTTTCAAGTCACTCCAGTGGGTGGTTTGCCCACTGCTTTATCCTGGGGAGTGCAAAGCCACAGTCTCTCAAGTCTCCAATGGGTGGTTTGCCCACTGCTTTATCCTGGGGAGTGCAAAGCCACAGTCTCTCAAGTCTCTCCAGTGGGTGGGTTGCCCACTGCTTTATCCTGGGGAGTGCAAAGCCACAGTCTCTCAAGTCTCTCCAGTGGGTGGGTTGCCCACTGCTTTATCCTGGGGAGTGCAAAGCCACAGTCGCTCAAGTCTCTCCAGTGGATGGGTTGCCCACTGCTTCATCCTGGGGAGTGCAAAGCCACAGTCTCTCAAGTCTCCAATGGGTGGTTTGCCCACTGCTTTATCCTGGGGAGTGCAAAGCCACAGTCTCTCAAGTCTCTCCAGTGGGTGGGTTGCCCACTGCTTTATCCTGGGGAGTGCAAAGCCACAGTCTCTCAAGTCTCTCCAGTGGGTGGGTTGCCCACTGCTTTATCCTGGGGAGTGCAAAGCCACAGTCGCTCAAGTCTTTCCAGTGGGTGGTTTGCCCACTGCTTTATCCCGGGGAGGGCATAGCCACAGTCTCTCAAGTAGATAACAGTCTCCACTGGTTCTGGAGGGGGCTTGGTGCCCAGAGTGCTTCATCCCGCCAAGGACAGAGGTAGTGGATGTCTTTCTCCATTGGTTCTGGAGGGGGCTTGGTGCCTAGAGTGCTTCATCCCGCCAAGGACAGAGGTAGTGGATGTCTTTCTCCTCTGGTTCAGGAGGGGGCTTGGTGCCCAGAGTGCTTCATCCCGCCAAGGACAGAGGTAGTGGATGTCTTTCTCCACTGGTTCTGGAGGGGGCTTGGTGCCCAGAGTGCTTCATCCCGCCAAGGACAGAGCTAGTGGATGTCTTTCTCCACTGGTTCTGGAGGGGGCTTGGTGCCCAGAGTGCTTCATCCCGCCAAGAACTGAGGTAGTGGATGTGATTCTCCACTGGTTCTGGAGGGGGCTTGGTGCCCAGGGTGCTTCATCCCGCCAAGGACTGAGGTAGTGGATGTGATTCTCCACTGGTTCTGGAGGGGGCTTGGTGCTCAGGGTGCTTCATCCCGCCAAGGACTGAGGTAGTGGATGTGATTCTCCACTGGTTCTGGAGGGGGCTTGGTGCTCAGGGTGCTTCATCCCGCCAAGGACGGAGGTAGTGGATGTCTTTCTCCACTGGTTCTGGAGGGGGCTTGGTGCCTAGAGTGCTTCATCCTGCCAAGGACTGAGGTAGTGGATGTCCTTCTCCACTGGTTCTGGAGGGGGCTTGGTGCCTAGAGTGCTTCATCCTGCCAAGGACTGAGGTAGTGGATGTCTTTCTCCACTGGTTCTGGAGGGGGCTTGGTGCCCAGAGTTCTTCATCCTGCCAAGGACGGAGGTAGTGGATTTGATTCTTCACTGGTTCTGGAGGGGGCTTGGTGCCCAGAGTGCTTCATCCTGCCAAGGACAGAGGTAGCGGATGTCTTTCTCCACTGGTTCTGGAGGGGGCTTGGTGCCCAGAGTGCTTCATCCTGCCAAGGACAGAGGTAGCGGATGTCTTTCTCCACTGGTTCTGGAGGGGGCTTGGTGCCCAGAGTGCTTCATCCTGCCAAGGACTGAGGTAGCGGATGTCTTTCTCCACTGGTTCTGGAGGGGGCTTGGTGGCCAGAGTGCTTCATCCTGCCTAGGACTGAGGTAGTGGATGTGATTCTCCACTGGTTCTGGAGGGGGCTTGGTGCTCAGGGTGCTTCATCCTGCCAAGGACAGAGGTAGTGGATGTCTTTCTCCACTGGTTCTGGAGGGGGCTTGGTGCCCAGAGTGCTTCATCCTGCCAAGGACTGAGGTAGTGGATGTGACAGTCCACTGACTGTGGGGCAACATGGAAGCTGCCCAGGCCCCTGGAACTGACCACCAGCCTCGTACAAACGACCACTGGGGATGGCAGCCATGTCTGCGGTGGTGCCACTGGCTCAGGATGTGGCTTGGCTGCTGGCGGTGCTGGCGGCAGGCTCAGTAGCAGCGGTGCTTGCGGTGGTCATTGGGCAGCGGTGCTGGTGGGCGGCCCACTGACCTCGGTGCTGGCATCGGTGTCATGAGTGGCGGTGCTGGTGGGGGGCTCACTGACCGCGGTGCTGGCGATGGTGTCATGAGCGGCGGTGCTGGTGGCAGGCTCACTGACTTCAGTGCTGCTGAAGGGTACAGTGTCTGCGGTGCTGGTGAAGGGCTCAGTAGCTTGGGTGCTGGTAGTGGTGCCCGTGGCGGCGGTGCATGTGGCAGTGCTGGTGGCGGGCTTGTCCGCAGTGCAGGTTGGCAGCGACGTTGACTTGCCTTTCTTGTTCAGGCCCTTCCTCACCTTGGATGGTGGTGCAGCTGTCTTGCCACTCCCAACTGTTGTCTTTGTTGAGCCCTTGGTGGCAGGTGTTTTGGCCTTCTCCCTCCAGGATGTGGACAACTTCTTCTGCTTGGGAGGTGGGGGAATGTCCTTGGCCTCGCTCCTTGGGACACTGGCAGCCCTGCTGCTTGGCGCACTGCAGAATCCGGTTACTTCTGGCACCACTGTGCCCGGTGATGTTGTGGCTGAGGTGCTGGGTTGGGACCTGGAAAGTCGGTCCCTAGGGGACGGAAGTGGTGGGAGAGGTGAAGGGAAGAGGTCAAGTTTTGACAGGAAAGGTTTTTTAGACACACTGGGACGGGTAGATGGAGGGGGTTTGGGACTGGAGGAAGAGGTAGTGGTTGTAGGAGATGTTCGTTTGCTGACTCTGGGTGAAGGTGCATGGGCTGGAGGCTGTTGTGAGGTGGATGGCTGTTGGGTGGGTGTGTGACTGCGTTTATTTACTTTGGGAGGAGGGCTCACAGACACACTGGTAGAGGACACAGGGGATGTGTGAATGGTAGTGGGGGTGGTGATTGCACGTGAGCTGTGTGTGGTGATGAGCGTGCTGGTGATGGAGGTAGTGGGTGAGGATGTAGTGCATGCAGGTGTGAGTGGAGACGAGACTGGGAGGGAGTAGGGAGACGTGGAGGAGGGGGACACAGTGGAGGCAGTGGATGTTGTTATGTGTGCATGGGTATGATGCTTGTGTGATTGCCTGTGGGATGTGTGGTGCTTATGTTTGCCAGAGCTACCCTTGTGTGGTGAGGTGTGTGCATGCTGGTCTGATGGTGTGCTTGGGATAGGCTGAGATACTGGGGATTGGGTCTGGCTGGAGGAAGTTGGAGGGGGGAGGTTGGACACAGGAACAATGGCTGCCATCAGTGCTGAGGCCAGAGTCTGAAATGCTCTCTGTTGGGCTGACTGGCCAGAATGAATGCCCTCCAGGTGTGCATTTGCCTGTTGCAACTGCCTCTCTACACCCTGGATGGCATTCAGAATGGTAGACTGGCCAACAGTGAGGGATCTGAGGAGGTCAATGGCCTTCTCACTGAGGGCAACAGGGCTGACTGGGGAGGGCCTGAGGTGCCTGGGGCGAAGGAGATGCCCACCCTCCTGGGTGAGCGGCCAAGGGGCACACGCTGAGGGGCTGCTGGGAGGGCGCTGCTGGTAGGGGGGGTGGTGGCTGTACCTGTAGATGCGGGGGCACAGAGGGGCTCGCCACCGCAAGGGAGCTCCCATCAGAGGAGGAGTCGGTGTCGCTGGTCTCTGCTCCAGTCCCCGCCGTGGAGCTCCTCTCACCCTCTGTCCCACTGGTGAATTCTGACTCCGTAGTCTCGCCCTCCAGGGCCATGTGGGATGCAGCTCCCTCCTGCTCCTGTGCCACTGCTCCTCAGCCTGATGATGCTAATGCACACAAGAACGGGGAGACCACGAAAAGGGGGGGAGAAAGAAGAAAGACATGTTCAGTACATGCAATACCGCTACCATTGGCGGACAGTACAGACACAGCAGCCCTCTGCACTACGCCATGCACTTAGAGTTCCCTAATTCATCACAGGGACATGGGGTACATGGCCTATGCCCGATTGCTGCACACATGGAAGTCACAGGAGCCTGACCAGGTTTAGATGGCTCTTACTACTCGTGGGGTTGGGATGCCACTTAGCCTGCCTCACAAAGGGTCCTTGCCTACAAGGCTCGCCCTAGCCTAGGGTAACCCACAGCCCACCTCCCCCACCCAGACACCTCCAATATGCGCAGAGTCAGATGGATGTGACTTTACTCACCCCCTTGTGGCTGCTGTGATGCCCTCAAGCACCCATCCAACTCCAGATACGCCACCACCAGGATCTGGAACATCAGGGGGGTCATGGTGCGACGGCACCCCTCCCACATTGGGAGGCCATCCCCAGCTGGGCCTCTGCCATCTTCTCGCTCCAGTGGCGAATGTCCTCCCATCTTTTATGGCAGTTGGTGCTCCGTCTGTGGTGGACCCCCAGGGCCAGGACGTTCTTGGCGATGGCACGCCAAATATCCTTCTTCTGGTGGGCGCTGACCTACAGGAATAGTACAGAGGAAAAGGAAAAACTTTAACCATCCTGACCGTCACAGTCATTGGCCCACATTCCCACCCTTGCCCTGGCGCACATACACTCACCGTCGGATCATGCAGGCCTCATCCCCCCCTATCTTCCATCCACACCACTCCAAACAGGCATTGCCCATACAGCATGCTCACAGTGTACTCACCTGTTTGTCTGGAGGACCGTATAGTAGCGTGTACTGGGGGAGGACCCCATCCACTAGTTTGTCCAACTCCTCCAATGTGAAGGCAGGGGCCCTTTCCCCAGACACATGAGCCATTGTCGCTTCCAGACTGAGGTCACAGCAGCACTTGCAGTGTAGGTCCTCTCATGTCGAAGATCAGGTATCAAGTGAGTGAACTGAGAGAAAATGGCGGTCACATCTGCGGCGGTGCGTACCGTCACCACCGGCGTACATCTTCATTGGCTCCTGGGACCCATAGGGTCCAATGTTAACCAATGCAGGATCGTGCTGCGGTCTTCGACCGCCTACCGCAACGGTGTACAACGCCAGCGCAGTTACCTCATATCCCCTTGTCCCACATTACAGGTCAGGCAGCCGCCATTTCAGGGAGCCACATGGCATTCATTTTAAATGCGTCACACATATCTAGGCCTTGCATACACACTGAGACAGGCACATAGCGGATTGACAAATGTGTGGAATAAAGTTATTTTTTTAGTACCTCAGTGTTGGCTAACCCTCTGATCGCTGTTTTCAATCATAGAGCATGTCCGCTGGGGCAGGTGAGGAAATGGCGGCATCCTCCGGTGTACAGAAAGCTGGTGGACCTGTCGACAATGGAAGAGCGACATGTAATAGTCACCTACAGACTTGATCGTGCCACAATCCAGGAACTGTGTGCCCAGTTGGAGCTGGACCTGATGTCAGCTATCCGCCATCCCACAGGTATCCCCCCTCTAGTGCAGGTCCTGCCAGTACTCCATTTCCTGGCAAGTGGGTCTTTTCAAACTACAGTGGCCATAGCATCAGGGATGTCCCAGCCTATGTTTTCAAACGTGTTGTCCAGAGTGTTGTCTGCCCTGCTGAAACACATGCGCAGCTACATCGTTTTCCCTCAGGTGGAGGATTTGCCTACAGTGAAAGGTGACTTCTATGCCCTAGGACATATCCCCAACATCATAGCTGCCACTGATGGGACACATGTGGCCTTGGTACCGCCTCACAGGAATGAACAGGTGTACAGAAACCGGAAGAGTTACCATTCTATGAATGTGCAGGTGGTGTGTTTGCCCGACCAGTACATCTCCATTGTGAACGCCAAGTTTCCTGGCTCACTGCATGATACTTACATTCTGAGGAATAGCAGCATCCCTTATGTGATGGGGCAACTCCAGAGGCACCGTGTGTGGCTAATAGGTGAGGACAAGGGCCCTCTATCCTGTGAATAGTTCTCTGGGTGTGGGGTTGTCCTTAAGGGTTAGTGTGTGTCTAACAGTTGCCCCTCGACATTTGCAGGTGACTCTGGCTACCCCAACCTGTCATGGCTACTGATCCCAGTGAGGAATCCCAGGACAAGGGGAGAGGAACGCTACAATGAGGCACATGGGTGAACTAGGAGGGTTATAGAGAGGACCTTTGGCCTCCTGAAGGCCAGGTTCCGGTGCCTCCATATGACAGGTGGTTCCCTATAATACTCACCAAAGAAGGTGTGCCAGATCATCGTGGCCTGCTGTATGCTGCACAACTTGGCTTTGTGACGACAGGTGCCTTTTCTGCAGGAGGATGGTCCAGAAGGAGGTATTGTGGCAGCTGTGGAGCCTGTGGACAGTGAAGAAGAGGAGGCAGAAGAAGAGGACATAGACAACAGAAACACCGTGATCCAGCAATACGTCCAGTGAGACATAGGTAGGAAGACATCACTGCCTCCTACATCTGATAAAATTGTTCTACCTCTCATCTGTCTGTCACTTTCACCCAGTGTATGGACCCTGATTTGTCACTTTCCCTTTCTATTTCACAGATGTGGGTCCCACTGTGTGACCTCTGCTATGTTACCTCATGGACTAGAGCTGTGTGACATAGGCATGCTGACAATACAATGGACATTGCTATTTCCCTCAGTTATTGCAAATACACATTTGTGACAGTACAGACTGACTCCAGATTGTTTTGTGATTCAAGGGTGTTTATTTAAGTGCACAATAGTGGAGGGGGTTGTAAAATGGTCAGGGGTGATGGCGGAGGAATGTCCATGGCAGAGTCCAGTCTATTTGTCTCACAGGTGCATTGTCCAAAGGGGCATTGGAAGTGGAGCTAGTGCAGTTTAAGGATGGACAGGGTGACAAAGTGGGACAAAAGGATGACAATCAGGGTGGTCTCATTTCTTGGCGGTGGTCTTGGCATTGTTCTCTGTCTTTGTCCTGGATCTCAGGGACCGCTTGCGGGGTGGTTCTCCATCTGCAGGGGGTGGGATGCCGGTGTCGTGGGCCTGTGGCGGTGCCTCCTGTCCACTAGCGCCGGCGGAGGTTGTGGGCAGTTCATCGTCCAGGCTAGTGTCAGGGGCCCCTTGTTGTGCCACAGTGTCCCTCCTGGTGTTCACGAGGTCCTTCAGCACCCCTACAATGGTGCACAGGGTGGTATTGATGGATTTGAGTTCCTCCCTGAACCCCAAATACTGTTCCTCCTGCAGCCGCTGGGTCTCCTGAAACTTGGCCAGTACCGTTGCCATCGTCTCCTGGGAACGATGGTACGCTCCCATGATGTTGGAGAGGGCCTCGTGGAGAGTGGGTTCCCTGGGCCTGTCCTCCCCCTGTCACACAGCAGACCTCCCAGTTCCCTGGTTTTCCTGGGCCTCTGTCCCCTGAACCGTGTGCCCACTGCCACTGCCCCCAGGTCCCAGATGTTTTTGGGGTGGTGGGATAGCCTGTGTTCCCTGTAGTGGTGGACACACTGCTGCTTGACGTGTCCTGGGGACAGAGGGATGGGCCCGCTGGGTGGGTGCTGTGCTGGTGTTTCCTGTGGGAGGAGGCTCTGTGGTGGCCTGTGACAATGTCAGGGGAACCGACTGTCCTGAGGTCCCAGATGGGCCGGGCTGGTCCTCTTGATCCAGTTGGACAGAGCTGCTGTCATCACTGTGGACCTCTTCTGTGGGGGGAGTGGACATGTCTGGAACCTTCTGTTCGATGACGTTGGGTAGGGGTCCTGCAGGGGTGTAAAGGCATGATTATTACATCTATGTGTGCCATGGTGTGCAATGGGTGGTTGACCCTATACCCCAGTGCTTACATTCTCGTGTAGGACCTTGTGTGATAATTGTTTTGGGGTCTGTGTGGGTATGTGTAGTGGACATGCATTGGTGATGGGTGTCCATGCTTTGTTGTTGCATGCAGGGCTTGGTGTTGGGATGTGTGGTTTGTGATAGTGGGACATATGTGAGGAATTGGAGTGATGGGGTGAGGGCGAGGATGGGGGTATGTGATAGCATGCAGGTAGGGTGGTGGATGAAGTAGTTAAAGCTTTGCCTTACCAGAGTCCATTCCTCCAGCTACTCCTGCGAGGCCCTCAGGATGCAGTATAGCCAAGACCTGCTCCTCCCATGTTGTTAGTTGTGGGGGAGGAGGTGGGGGTCCGCCGCCAGTCCTCTAAACCGCAATGTGGTGTCTTCAGACCACAGAATGCACCTTCCCCCATAGGTCGTTCCACCTCTTCCTGATGTCATCCCGTGTTCTTGGGTGCTGTCCCACTGCGTTAAACCTGTCCACGATTCTGCGCCATAGCTCCATCTTCCTAGCTATGGAGGTGTGCTACACCTGTGATCCGAATAGCTGTGGCTCTACACGGATGATTTCCTCCACCGTGACCCTGAGCTCCTCCGCAAGAAAACCTGGGGTGTCTTTGCGGTGCCATGGGGTGGTGTGGGTGATGTGTGAGGTGGTGTGTCTTGTGATATGTGGAGTGAGGTTTTGGGGTGTGTGGTGTTTTGTGCATGGATGGTGTATGAGTGATGGTGTTGTGTGCCTCTGTATGCTGGTGTGGTCTTTGCTTTGCTGCCTCTCTTGTTCTTCTTCTTGTTTGTGGGTAATGTGGGTGTGTGTTTTATATTGTATTGGGTGTGTGGGAGTGGTGTGTATGTGTATCAGGTGTGTGTATTTGGAATTGTCCAATGTGGTTGTGTTTTGTACCGCCAATGGAATACCGCGGTTGAAGGACCGCTGCATGGATTCGTGGGTCGTCATAATGTGGGCGTATTCCTGTTGGCGTGACGGTGGAGGTTTTGTAATCGCCAGTTTATCACTGACCTTTGGTGTGGCGGACTTGTGTGGTTGTCTAGATTTTGGCGTATTCTGAGCTGTGGGTCGTAATAGCTGTGGTGGAATTCCGCAGCCACAGCGGTGTGTTGGCGGTCTTCTGCACCGTGGTAAGCGGGATTTACCGCCAATGTTGTAATGAGGACCTATGTCTTTTTCCCTGTACAGTCAGTTGTGCTAGAATTCAAAAATGTTTGACATAACAATTTGTGCAAGAACACACTGAAGGGATTGTCAATATGCCCTAGAGGTCCCCTTCGTTTTTTCTTGGGCACTTTAGTTTTCCTGTGAATTTTCCAAAGCAATCGCTATCTTTTTCTTTGTCACAAATGTTGGATCAATTTTACCTTTGGGTTTCTTTTGACATTCCTTTACAAAATGACCCTTTTTTCCACAATACGGACACTGTCCATTTCTTCGCCACATGTCTTTCTCCTCTTTGGTCAATGATGGGCGAAGAGTTCTGATATCCATTGGTTCTATAATAGGCCATTCGCCAGTTGGGTTTTTCCCATTTTTTCCTTACTCCTTTTCTTTCTGAGAGTCTCTGATCTAGCCGCAGGGTTATATTAATTAAAGCAGTACAAGTTTCCGGTTACGGTTCAACTTGGGCCAATACGTCTTTCAGTTCATCTTTTCGCCCTTGATAAAATACTGCTGACCTTTTTTCCTCTGGCCAAGCGGTTTCCACTACTAACCGGTTGAAGTGTGACAAATACACTATTGTTTCCTTGGCATAATTCTAGTAACTCTTTGTCTGCAGACATAGTTATTGCGCACCTGCCAAATACCTTTTCAAATTCTTCTACAAAACGACACCAATTATACAAAAGGGGACTGTCTAAGCGGACTAAAGGCACTGCCCAAGTAGCTGCATCACCATTCAGGTAGGATATAAGGAATCTAATTCTAGCTTGTGCATCGGGAAAGTCACTGGGATGACACGTAAAATGTAGTTCCACCTGTGTGGGAAAAACTTGAACCTTATTGGGGTCCCCAGAAAACCTTTCTGGTGCAGCTAGAGGAATCTGTGTCAGCACGGTCACAGCTATGTTAGTAGGTGTGGAAAGCATAGGATGAGACTCAGATTCAGAACCATCCACCTTACTCCGTAACTGGGTTACTTTGTTAACTAAATCGGCTGTAACATTTTTTGAGTCCGTCAAATCTCTTTGCATTTGAGTGACTACTTGCATAATGGTGTCTAGGGTGGCCATTTTGCGCAGCTCGTGTACAGACCAAGTGGAAAGTATAAACTCTTGGGCTCACTATTCTGTCACAGTGCCCCTTCCTCAGGATCTGCACGCTGCTGAACAAAAGGCCCACCTCCCGGCGTCACCAACTCAGAAAGTTATCAGAGCACAGAATCATGATGAAGCCAGGCGGGGGGAAGGGAATTAGGGTAGGGAACTGCAGGGAGAGAAATCTGAAAAGAAACGGTTAGAACAAATATGCATATGCTCATTTAAAGCAGCATAAACTCACCAATAGACTCTTGAATAAAGGTGTCCTTGGTATCAGATTGAGACCCTTTGTGAATTGGGCGTAGCCCCTTCTTTGAATCATGGAACAAGAACAAACTGCAATCTCTGAAGCTAGAGATGGAAAGAGCTTTGGACTATGGTCATACTCTGAATATCAATCATGTAACAATTATGCATTCATAACATAAACGTTTGATCTTGTGAAATTCTCAAAGACTTAAATATGTATCTCACATATTATGCTTCCCAAAAAACTATAATTTGCTTATCTCCAAACAAATTTCACATTTACTACTAAAGCCAGAAAGTTTTACTCATTGAACTTGAAGCGCTTTGTTCATTGGGCAGAAGCGCCTTGTTTGTTGTTCATGAAGTGCTTCAATCATCATACATGAAGCGCTTTGTTCATTATGCCAGAGAGCGCTTTTACTTGCTTTGTCTGAAGCGCTACGCTCGTTGTGCTAAGGGGCGCTTTACTCATGTGGCCTGAAGCGTTTTGATCCTCGTGCCAAGACCACTTTACTCCTGTGGCCTGAAACGCTTTTATTGTCGTGCCAAGGGCACTTTCATTTGTGACCTGAAGCACTTTGCTTGTTGTGCTAAGGGGGCACTTTACTCATGTGGCATGAAACGCTTAGACCGTCGTGCCAAGGTCGCTTTACTCGTGTGGCCTGAAGCGCCTTTGATTGTCTTGCCAAGGGCGCTTTACTCGTGTGGACTGAAGCTCTTTCATTATTGTGCCAAGGGCGCTTTACACGTGTGGCCTGAAGCGCTTTGCACACATTTATTTGGAAAAGTCAGTTCGGTGTCGGAGCCCTTCATGCCTATTACAGAGGTTATGGTAATTTGCTAGGGGCACTGCTTCCAGCAAAATATCCTGGGCTGAATACAAATAAAATAGAAAAGGCCTTCCCTCCTGCCTAGGGCACTCGGTGGCTTCTGTGAGGCCCTATGCTCAATTTCAGGAAGGCTTATAAAAGCATGCTGGTATTGTCAGCCCGCTGGATACTCTGACACACATCACACTAAAGGCAGGTTGCCCAGGAGGCAGGCTGTAATTGACAGCGATGCACTGTCAGGGCTCTGGCCACACTCGGCAAAGGAAAGTGATGGCCCTTTGTGAGATCCAGACCCAGAGTGCTGGAAATTTGAAGAAGCACTAGTCAGCACTTCCTACACACTGAGAGAAGGTAAAACGCTCACCATGCGCTTACTGGGGGAAATGAAGCTCTCCTCACATGCTCAGAGAACATAAAGCACCCATCACGCGCTAGCAAAGAAGAAGGCAAGGAACCATAAACAGTGCTTCCCATGCACTGGTTTTTAAAGGTACATTAAATCAAGAACTGTGAAAATGGAAATGCCTTAAGCAAGCCTTTACAAAGAGTGTAGCCTTGTTTGGGAAAGACATTCTACCGTAGATTTGTCTTGCTCCTACGCTTCTCCACATCTGAAAGGAGATAAAATTTAAGGGGCACCTCAAACAACAGCAATGCAGAAATTTTCAACTCCTGTTCTAGTAACTCAATTTTGCAGAGAACTCCTTTGTTCCTTTCTCCATTTGTATCTCTCACTTTATATACAGTATTGGATTGTCCCGTTCCTCTACTACTAAATACAGTGCTGTATCATGAATCTACATACAAGTGGTGAATTTCCAAGAAATATATTTTCTTTTCATCTATCACATTTGTGATAGTCTCAGAAGAGTTAGAAATAAAAGCAGAAAACAAAAGTTGAATGAGAATCTAAAGTGATTGTATCAAAATAGATGGTAGTGCAGCAGTTGTATAGCACTTCAATCCTCTGACAAGGCCACAAAGGTGTCCTGTTTCTGGGTGCCCATTTCGGAGGCTTGTGGTTAGAAGGTTGTTGGATATGGATTGACTTCTGAGGGAGATGTTGCTTGATGTGTGTGAGGTTCAAAGAGTTGCTCTGAAGATAGTTTAGTATATATTACAATCATGCAAGTCAAGTGTTACAGAGCATTTGAGGAGAGCCTAGGTCAGTCATTCCTACTTCCCATTTTCAGTTACTTGTGTTTAGAGTGAAGGAAACATCTAAGTCCATACAGCTTACCAGAATCGAAGGAGATTTTCTAGGAGGGATTGAGTTCCAGAGTTTGGTTGTCTGTTCAGAGAAAGAGGTTCTGCAAGTTTGGATCTTTCTGAAAAAAGGCATAGTCAATATTGGGGCGGGTTTGGAGCACAGAGCTGTTGTCTGGTGATACAATTGGAGGCTTTGTTGAAGAAAGTGTTATGCCAGTCCCATGGAGTCTTCAGAGAGTTTTATCCATTGCTTTAAAGTTGATTGTTTTAGTTTTCAGGAGCCAATGTAGGAAATAATGCCAACGGATTATGGAGAAGGCATTTTTAAGGATGTTACTGGCCCCATGGATACCTTCCATCTGTAACTTGTGGTCTGAAGTAACCAGAAGGTGACACGCCCGAGTATTACAAGACTCCTGTGATAAATAGATAAATAAATAAATAGAATATATATTTTCTTTAATATGTTTTTACAAATAAACTAGAAAAATGCAAAGTTGCATGACTTGCAACTCTGTGAACTGTAATTGCTCAAACTGTATGAATCATGACTGAGGTCATCCAGAAATGGATATAGGAAAACATGATATGTCTAAACTAAGTTGCTGAACCAGACCTCCTCTACTCTCAAGTTCTAATGTGCCAATTCCATAGTTTGTAAGCAAAATATCTTCACCATTAGAAAACTCAAACACTTTAGAGTGACTTACAGTCAATTCACACATCAATACAGTCATTACATCTAGAAGCCCAGTCTCAAAAGAATGAAGCATCTCCTACTCACTCAAACGTGAACTCCAACACTGAAATTTAAACACAAGCCTTACTTAGTCTGCATTAAGGCAGCATATTCTTTGAAGGTATCACTGTGGCAAATGTAAAGAAGATGATAGACCTGCAGCCAGGCTAATCTAGAATGTCAGGTGAATGCACTACATTAAGCAGATACAAAAACATCTACAATAGTTCTCAGCAAAAACGTTTCTGCAAATTTCAGAAAGGCCTGCGTAATAAAACTGCTACTGCTAGACCACTATTATCCTTGCCCACTAGCATGAGTGTTCCTCAAGCCTTAAAATATGTATTACAAACCCAACTTCAACAGCTGATTGGACTTGTAATAAATATTTAAAAACATCTAAGAATGAAACTTGTAGCTGCTTCCTAGCTGAAGATGATGTTATATTTTATATTGTATCCCAATGCTATGAAACAAACAACCCTGCTACAGTGAAAGGTAAGAGCGTGCTTAATGTTACACTTTTACATATCCTACTTTTATATATCACATACTCTGCCTTCTGAGCAATAAAGCCTACATAAAGGTGACATTAATATTTAAAAGGGAGATTTAGACCTGTCACAAGGTGTTATTTTGATAGGTTGTAATAGCAGTTTTAAAACAGGCAACAGAGGGTAGGCATACAGTCATATTTTCATTATGACTGCAGCGCTTTTCACAATGGGTGCTGCAGCCCACTGTTGACATTTAACTTGCAGATCCGTTGTACACTTTGTACCATAAAGAAAGGGAGTTATAGGTAAGTTAAATATGCAAATTAAGGGTATGCCATTTTCATCATGTTGAAAAGAGACACTTTACCACTGGCTAGCATGGGTAGAGTGCACAACGCTCTACAGCCAGCAGAAGCATCCAAGGCAAAAATCTGGGTTGACCCTGCAGAAAGATCAATCTTCCAACACTCTGTTACTGCGACTTCTTATTAAACAAAAAATGTGGCTATTGTCCAGCGCTTTTTAACATGATCCATGAACCATCTTTCTTTGTCTTCTGCCATCCTGTATATCACATTAAAGTCTAGGAGACACTGCATGTTACATGTTTCTAGAATAAATAAATCACTAAAATGTAATGCCGCCAAATTCTAAAAGCATGAGTCTAATGCCAAGAGGATTCCAAATTAATTGCTGCATGAGCAGTAAAAAATATTTTACTAAATGCAAAGTTCACACAAAGCTGGGCTACAAAAGCCATCTGAATTCACTCCATCTGAGAAACAGATATTTTTCCGGGCATGGGCTTTTTTTTAAAAACAAAATCCGTAATAGAATCGATTTTTGTGGAACTTTGAAGGAACTGGCTTCTGAATGCTGCAAAATAAGAAAAAATGCTCAGCCTTTCACACTGGAAAGCCCCCATCAGTCCCTTCACGCATGTCCAACATTGAGGCACACACTTTCTGAAAATATAAGTTCTGAAATTACAGCGAGGCAACATATTCAGCAATTCACAAATCTACATCATCATCATCAAAATACAGCACAATGCCATAAAAGCCAATCAAATAAATAAATACAAGCTAATATGCACATAAAATACGATAAAATGCATTAAGCAATAAGCAATAAGGTGCTACAGTCTAAAATTCAAATGTTACAAACTTTTGAAGTCAATACAAATGACATGAGGCATCATTTATAACCTTGGCAGCAGAATGTATGAATTTGAATACAGTGCCACAAACACATTAATTAGGGAGTAGTTGAGGATAAAATAGTGCCAGTCTTCAATGGCAAAAATGTATTGATCGCAAAATAGGCACCAGAAACAACTTCCATCGTTATTTTTACAATTTACAAAAGAAGAAACAATGCAAAATCTATTGTCCAGTTACTAGATCACATGGGCAAAGGGCAAGATCTAATAACTCGCTGAACCTGAACTGTATAAATATAAACTTCAGATACTGCTTCATGTTATCAGTGGATGAGAGAAGATGATAATCTCTTACCACCTTTTTAATCAATTCCTGGGCCTCTCTTTCTAGAGCACATTGGGTTAAAAGAGTTTTAAAAGCGATGGCATTGGATTATCAAAGAACTCCGTGAAATGGTCTTTCATGTAGAGTAACAATGACCCCTTAAGTGCACGGTCATGTCCTAAATAATCAGACATTACACAACGATTAAACACAGTCTCCTTTTTCACTCATAATGTGATCCAGAGAAGGAGAGGGAGCAGCTTAATCTAATCCTCTACATAATCTACTCCCATTTCTGAATGACACATGGCTGAGGTGGAACTTTTAAAAAGCATTCCCTGTCTTCCGAATAGGTGTTAAATCAGACATTCCCCAGCTACCTGAACCATAAGACTTAAATGCATCTAGATTTATCAATGATAATCATCAGATTAGAGCCTACCTTGGATGAAGAATTGAAGATTGCCTCATTACATTGTCCATATTGCGTCCTTCTCACCTTCATTTAGATGTCTCCAATTAAATCAGCATCAACAGGGATGCCTAAGTATATGAAGGTGGGAACTAGGTGGGTAACTCATTCACATATACGGAACAAGAATGAAAGAATCCACCTAGAGTTTTGTCCTCCCAAACGCAGGCTAATCCAGTACATATAAAAGGCTAGGCTCATCATATCAATCACTATGACAACTTATATATATGGAGATCTTCCCTGGGAACTGTCAGGCCCTCAGCCACCTTGGGCCCACGAGAGTCCAAGGTGGGCTCTACCATATGGTATGGGAGTGAGGGGAGCTTTTTGATACTGATCCCTCCAAATAAATGTCAACTGGCCAGAATAAAAAGGTTAACGTTATCTAGAACTCTTCTATAACCACTTTGTTAGTGGTTGTTCTGATAGGATTATCGTTCTACTGTATGGCAACATGTTTCTGCTGTTCCTGCTAGTATCCTATAGGTCAGCGATCTTCATCAGGATGTCAAATTCTCTGGCTACTATGCTAAATTACCATTCCAGTACATGCGTAGATGCCACGTGGAGCGTGCTAGAGTTAGTTGTGCCATGACACCTAATATCACATATGTAAACCCCTTAAAAACCTATTAGTGACACTATATATTTATGGTGTCCTGGTTACCAAAAACTTGCTTATCAGGAAATAATTTCACAATAGAGGGATTTAATGGGGCTGAGATCTGGTGGCGTCCATCACTTGAAAAAAATCGTGACTACAGGGGGATGCCCCCTCATTGCCCTTTGTTGAGAAAAGTTACCTCGATACCAGGAGAAATTAGTTAAAATGGTGGGTGAAAACACAGCAGGATCAACAGAGACCCATTTAACTATAATTCCTTTGTTCTTATGAGCTTCAGAGCAGCAGTCCTAGATGGAGTGTGTGTTGGACCACCTTTTATGACTATGGGAAGTACCAGAGCATTATGATCACTAATGCAGTTCGGATGTATGAAAAAATTACAGACTAAGTGGGTTCGATTTTCTGACAGAATGACGTAATCAATCAATCTACGCAAACGCCCTATAAAGGTGGTCTCTATGCATGGCGTAGCTGGTACAAGGTCAAGAACAAGTATTAAATTGTAATTTGCTATTACACAATTCAACACTTTGCCACAGGGATCATGGTCGATGTGCTAAAAATCTATTGTCTTACTGCTCAAATTTCCATATATTGCATCAATAGAATTAGGACAAAGGTGCAAGTCAGTAATAACATGCCATAGGCTGTTGATACTGTCGTTTAGAGTGTCAGCTCAATAGTTATAATAATATCATAATTGTTTTGCCTAAAGTTATTATGCTAGAAACTTGCCAGAATAGGTTTCTGTGCAGATTCACGTTCAATATAAAGGATCCAAAAACGTGGAGAATGACTGCAATGCCATAGGAGTTTCTCAAGAAAATAAACTGATATCAGAACAACCAGACCAACCTTTGGATGACCCAATTTCAAAATAATAGCAGAACATGAATGGGAGCTATAGCTATCCACATGATATGTTTCAACGGCCTAGATCTCTTGCAAATAAGTTATATTAAAGTGATTCACGAAAGCTACCCACACTGGATTGTCTAGTTTGTCACTAATCCAGCCACATTCCAGGGCACCAAGCTTATGTTGTCCCCTTAAAGTAAAGATGAAACATGTGGTAACAAAATGAGTTCGCAAACACTAGAGCACCCCAGAAGATTGGTAGCAGAAGAGGATGAACATCTTCCCATAGGGTAAGTTATAGGACAGTGATTCTCATCACTATTCTCCTCATTATAGGATTCTGCCACTAGGTCCATAGTAACAGGATGGATTGTACCCCAAGATGGAGTATTCAAGGGGCAACCACATAAAGAACTAACAGCTGGCTTCTGAGATATAAGACAAGATCCACTATGAAGTCTATGAAGTAATATCTGTTGGAAGTAGGTATGCATTAAAGCCTAGACCGTTCTTTAAGAAATACAGACCTGAGGGCAGTCAAGTAGCCCACAGGTTTAGAGAATAGCATAAATTAACATCTGATTTTAAAGTGAGGAAAATCAGTGCAATTGTACCTATACAATATCTAGCCCAGTAGCCTGGGGTCACAAAACTTTACCACAGTGCAATCCCCTACCTCACCTTTTGGTCTGTTAACCGTTACCAACCCAGACCACCCTCTTAACTGCAACAATTTAATTGCAAAGAGACCCAGGGTTTCCCAACTGAGAACTCATCTAATATGTAATGTTTTCAATGCTCATTACCCCTAAATTTTTCTATACTCCCTGTTTCCACAGCTAACTTCCTCCTGTCTGTAGTTTTAATCCGTCCATCCCCTTTGTGTTACTGTGACAGAAACCTTCACCTCACCTCTCTGGTACATATCTCCTCACCATCTCTGTGTGGTGCAGTATACGTAAGGGAGACTGACATTCTCCATAGGTTTCAGAGTGTCAAAGTTTCAAAAGTATATGGGGCAAGGGGAAGAGTAATTTCATTTGTAGAAAACAGTGTGTAAGTCAGAAAAGCTAAAATGTTTTATTTTTAGGGTTGAACTGTAGGGATTGAAAGATAGCTTAGTCAGACATTACATTTATTTGCATCTAAAATGCCCCCTTTCTTGTAATGTGTATCTTGTAATAAGTACTATTCGGTCTCCTATTTATTTTTCCATTTTTCAGGACAGCCTAACACAGCCGACACCGCCTTGCCCCTTAGGACTGAAGCAGTCTCCACCTCTGCTGTTCCTATTGGTGCTTCTGGTAATTCGTGTTGAATATTTTCAGCTTTCAAAGCTTCTATGCATTAGGGTCTTCTGTATTTTCGCCAACTTCCCCCTATATATTTTAGTGTCAATTCTAACCATGCATTACTGTTTAATTGTGTTTTCTTTTATATTCTCCCAGTTTCCACAGCTGACTTTTTGTCTGTAGCTTCCTTCCCCTGCATTTTTAGTAATCTTCACCTCCCCCCTCTTTTACATGTCTTGTGTTAAAAGAAGACTGATAGTGACATAAAGAATAACACTAGCCTAAGTATTCACAGCATGTATGTTGACCGAGGGCTTTATTGAGCAGAACCTCTATAGTACAGGCCCAGAGATGGTTGTCATGGGCATCCCAAGAGGACAGAAAGGATGCTGTATCATACCAGGTTCTATTAAGTCTTTACAGAACAGTATAGCAGAATTTCACAATATGTGCTTTCCGTTCCCTTCCACCACTTCATTGTTCTTCCGATCCTTTTAGAGCCATGTCCTTACATTATGAAAAAAAAACATTATGTAACATTAAATGATTGACTACTTACTTGGTCCAATAAACATTTCAATGTGATATATTGAATAGTAGATAATTTAATGTTAGTGATGGATTGTTATTTGTAACTTGTGAAAAATAATGTGATGGTTACAGGTATCTAAATATCTGTGTTATTTTTTGAGACGAGAAGTCTCCTCTTCCAGGCTTCTGCAGCGGAGGGCAGAGGCGGCCATACAGTGGAGGAGGGGAAGGAGTGGCTGCTGGGACAAGTGGTAAGTTACTTTCCTTTCTCAATGACAACTACGGCATTTGTTAAGGCATTTCTTCCTTTCTTTCAAACCCGGTTAGGAATCTTTTTACTACTTTCACGACTTCCATTACTTTTCTATCTTCTACCTTCCATTAACCAACGAGTAAAAGCCCACTAATATATGAAACCCAATTAGTCCTAGGCGAAGCATAAACCTAGCCCAAGGTC
The DNA here is from genome assembly GCF_031143425.1 of Pleurodeles waltl. Lineage (NCBI taxonomy): Eukaryota > Metazoa > Chordata > Amphibia > Caudata > Salamandridae > Pleurodeles > Pleurodeles waltl. The sequence goes on from NC_090437.1 coordinate 969,698,264, forward strand.
TGCTATTAACTTACCTTACCCTACACTGTTACTTACTTTCCCAGTAGCCAAAGGAAAAAATATTTGTAAAGCTTTATTTTGGGTGGAGGCTGTAGTGTGGAACTCAGTCTGGAGTCGTACTTTGGGCAGGACGTAGGAGGGAGCATGAAGAATGAGAGCAGGGCTATTAGAATTTATGATGACACACCACTGGTTGTCCCCAGAAAAATATGTGCTGCCCAACCAGGGTATCTCCATCTGTTTTCCATGTTATAATCAAATAAATTGTGTAGCATTCATTTATTGTGCTGTATTCATCAGTGGCAATATATATATTTGGAAGCTCATTCATTTATTAACACAGACTAAACGTGTTGTCCAAGTGTCACCACATGAAATCATAACTTTTCTTCATTTTTAATATAAAAACATCTATTTTTCATTATGGTGGTGATCATGGATTACTTCATACCAGGCACTGCTAAAGCTTTATGGTAAGTACGTATGGGAAAAAACTTTGCCCTCTGACCAAAAATCACGTCCAAAAAATTCCAGTGGACCTGGAGGAAGAGCAATGTTGTGGCTACTGTGCAATGCGTTGAGTACTACAATTCATGTTCTAATTTTTTTTCTTTGGATCATCTAGCTCCTTCTGCAATAGGTCCTGCCCTAGAGGAGACCCATTCCTGGTGGGCCACCACAGCAGCTTTGCTGCACCTCCTGAAAATGGAGGCACTTGTGGTGGATTACCACTGGCTGGTGGTGTTCGAGGAGAAGGCAGGTGCTGCTGCCTCAGGCCACCAGCCAGAGGGATATTGGCAATGACACTGCCTCCACTGGAGGCAGCTCAGTTCCCCAGCCATCCTGGCCACCCCTCAAACCACTGCCACTATTGCTGCCCTCCTACAACGAATTAGGTGGGACCTAGAGGAGATGAACAATGGCCAGTAGGACCTTTTGCCTGGGTGGTGGCTGTAGAGGCCTACTTTTTATGAGGAGGCGTGGGACTTGTGGTGGGAGGTGAGGGTGGGAAAAAGGGACAGTTGGACCTAGAAAGGATAAAGAGTGCCCAGAGGGACCGTTTGCGCTGAATAAGTTTGTGGAGGCCTGCATTTTATAAGGAGGGCTGGGATTTGTTGTGGGAGGTGAGGGTGAGAAGGGAGGACAGTTAGGGCCACAGTATGTTTGGGGTATGTAGGGTTTGGGTAATAGAGTGATCCTGTTGTTGGAGGGCGGGCTGTCAAAGACAGTTGAGGACAGGGTGATTTTGGGGTATGTTTCGTTTTGATGAGGGGGCGGGTGTATTGTGAAAGAAGAGGGTGGAACTTTTGCACATTTTGTAAAATAAATGGGTTTATCAACATGATTATTTTTATTTGCCTTACTGATTAAAGTAGCATCACACTCATTTAAGGAGGAAGTGCTACCAATGGAGTGACAATAGAGGCTATTCTCCACACCAGTCCCATCGCAAACCAACTGTCCCATTGTTTCCATCATCTTCCTCCTTGAAGTTTTTACTATTTCCCTACCCAATTTCCCTTTCCATGTGTTGTTAGCAGCTTTACTTACCTACCTCTTCCTGTCTAGAAGACCAGAACCCCCCTGCAAACAATGTTGTAAAACAGAATGTCAGTGATCATACACAACCCTACCCTTGCTTGATCAGGCTGAGCAGCGGCTCTCCCATCAGTGTCAGTAATCTTTGCAGGCTACCTACTGCCTTTGCCCTGACTTCTGTAACTGGTGACCGGTAATGGGGTCCATCAACATACAGCAAAAACAGTAATTCCTTCTTCCTGAGAGCTTCTTTTGTTACCTGAGAAGAAAAAAGTGATGTCTGCTACCTCTTCTATAATCGGTGAGCGCATACCTTAATGCAAGGTTTTGCAAAGGGCCTTCTAAACACTAGTGGCTATGGACCAAAAGGTGCTAACAGGGACAATACCACTGGCTTGCAATAGGACATTATTCTTATTTGAAGTGAACTAGTACATTACAGCCACCAACTAGACTAAAAGAACACAGAGTGAGTGGAAAATTCAAAACTGAGTCTACCATGATAAAATATCAGTTAGCAACATCGTTTTGAGTTACTTACTAAATTAAGCATAATGAATCCCTCAATTCTTAGGAGGAGTCAGAAGAGCTCAGTAAAAAGTTTCGTCGGTAGAATACATGGGACATAGATTGTGGAAAAGAAGTGCACACTACCTATCAATGGACACAATGTTGTACTTAAGTCTCTTCACTATGTTATCACTTCGATGACTGGAAAGGAGGAATGACATGGGCACATGTCAATTTTAGTAACTACCTCCTTTACAGGTAGGCACTACTTTAAACACATCTGCCCCACCAATTGTGAGTTCTGTTAATGGTGGAAATTAACACACAGCTCATCTGATCACACAACCTGGGGGAAGAGGGTTAGGGTTTTTATGAACGAATGAGTTTGGGGAATTAGGAAAAGGTGAAAAACAGAAAAACCCAACATTCATCAAGTCATAAGCACATCACATCTTTTGTGTAAGAAAGGTGAAAGTTCAGTTACCCAAAACAAACAGTCCTTCCTTCAGCCCTAAGGCTCCCAAGTAATTTAAGCAATTACCTACGAGTTGGAAATGCTAAATACAGAAGACCCACCTTAATTTAAAAAATAGTTATAGTTCTGAAAAGAAAGAAAAATGAATGGTGCATTGTTCTGGCATTGTCTGTCTTGGGTACAGGGCTGAACCACAAAGCAGGAGTGCTATGGAGCATTCTTTTTACAGACGAGATGGCCTGTGAAGTGCAAAAATAAAATATCAATTTTGGAGAGTTAAGGGATGCATAATGGTGCCTGAGGAGAAAAAGCGCATAGGCTGGTGCAGTGGTATGACATTAATTAGGAAGTGAGAACTAATCTTGTACCACCAATCACAACTAGTTTCCTGTACCTGACTGATCACTCTAACACACAATAACAACATTTTGCTGTGTCCAGTAAGGTAGACCAAAGTTTGACCACTTAATTAGAGGTTGGTATTTGAGCCATTACTCTGCATTCTCCTAATCAATACACCCCTCAAATCTACTGGTATGGGCCTCTTTCAGTCCTCTTGTTTCCTATTGAAGCAGGTATTATGCAATAGTTTTTCTTCTGGTCATTGTCAATGGTACTTTAAGATTTTTTTTCACCCAAAAAAAGATAGACCTGGCTGTTCGCAAGAAAATAAAAATAATTTAATGATTAGTTTAGTTTAGAATAACCTCACTGATCTCAAAAGAACGTAGAGATGATGGACTTAAGCTAAAGAAGGAAAATGAAAGTACAGACGCCCCCCCAAACATTATATTATCAGGTGTAGCTTACTAGACCCTCCCATCCACCACTTCAAAATAATTGATTGATTTGGTAATTCTCATTAGTGCAAGTAAGGTACCTGTCTCAAATCTGTGGTGCCCTTATGTCTCTGTTTTCTCCGTAGGCGTGATACACAATATAGGCCAGTCTAAGTTTTAAATCTTCACTGGCAGCCCAGCAAGGGCTTCAAATAAAGGACAGGGATGGGAGACATCTTTTACTTCAATTTGGTTTTAGTAAATGGAGGCTTTCTATTGCAGCAGACGGTCACCATTTGCTCATTTCAAAGTAAACCATTGCGCTGAAGGTTGAATTAGTCTTTCTCAGCTCTCATTGTTCATCCAGCCCAGGCCAAACAAATAGTGTACCCTTTTTGATTGACCATCTGAGCTATGCACACTGGTCCACTCTATTTCAGTTTATTATTAAGCAGCACGCCAAATGTAAATTTACACATAAAATAATTTGAAACCAAAATGACAAAATTCCAATGAGTAGAACCAGGAGTGATGATTTTTTAACTTTTTTGTAAAAACTATCACCTAAAACATCAAAGTGCCTACCGGCGACATCTAGTCGTGTGAGGCCAGGGAAAAGCCAAAACGTATGGACGACTGCAATGGAGTACAGTTTGGATACATGAGGTATATTTGCTCGGTCTCCTTTACCTTCAGGCTTAGAAGATTTAAAAAAAAACAAATGTCTGAGAAGGTAAAGTTCAATGAGGCAAGGGAGTCTGTGGTATCTGAGGCGGAGTCACTGTCGCTGGAGAGCTGATGACTGAAGTTGCGGTGAAGATGTCTAGGTTCAGACTTACTGCCTGATTTTGAGCGTGGTGGTCCGAGGACCGCCACACTCACGGTGATGGTCAGGCTGCTGCAGTTCGACCACCACATTACAACCTTGACGGACGGACCTGCCAGTGGACCACAGTCCCTGCCAGGAACATGGTTTCCGATGGGCTAACTGTGGTCTCAGTTGTACTCAGCCACTGTGCCACCGTGCTGATTACAACTCAGCTTTCCACCAGCCTTTCCATGGATGGGGAACCTGCCATGGAAAGGCTGGCAGTAAGCCAATGCCAGGGGCCCCCCTGCCCAGCACCATCGCAATGTGCACTGTCTGCTTTGCAGATAGTGCGCATTCCGATGGTGATGGTGTTCTATGGTATTGGCCTCGGCTCCCTAAAGGAATTTCATAGCACTGTTCCCACCGGTCAGCCCAGCAGGAACATTGTAATATGCTTCAGAGGGATGCCACCAGTATGACAGTGACATCCTCTCAACGACTTCCGACCGCCAATCACATGAGGCCCTAAGTCTTTTTTTCAGAAGTTGAAAATCTCCTGCAGGCCAAAGCTGCAGATTTTAGTGAACGAGGGCTCCAGGATATCCTTCTGAAGAGGAGCCATTGAAAAGGATTTGCGGTTGTGGACAAGAACGTAGCGGGAGCTACCATGAAGTCAGGCTGACTGGCGATGCACATTGGGCGGATCAACGAGCAGGTAGGTACTGGTCTCTTGTCAGTTCTCAGCACATTGTTTGATTAAAGATTTTGGTTTTGGCTGTTTAGGTACTTTTAGCAGCATTTCCAAGAGTCCAGAACTGGGTGGGCATGACTTGGAGGGCAGGACTCACTCAGGCATGGTACATGTGCAGGCTCAAGTATGTTGGAGATTTTTATATCTTTGGAGTCACTCTGGTAGTCCTTGGGTTCAAGCAGCAAGGCAGGCTTCAAGCAGCAGGGCAGTCCCCTGGTAGCAGCTGGCCAGTCCTCTGACATATAAAGCAGGCCTCCAGAAGCAGGGAAGTCCCCTGACGTACGAGGCAGCCCTTCTGTGGGTCCTCTGTAGTTCCATGAATGAATTGAAGAGTAAGTGTGATGGTCCTACATTTATACATGGTGCGGGTCAGTCTGACTTTGCAGGAAGCTTTAAACTTCTGGGGCTTTCCTTCCAAAGATGGTTCTGGAATGTCCTTCCTTCCAGCCCAGGCTCCAAGTGGTCTGTGGTGTCAAGAGGCTATAATGAAGTTCTTTGTGAGTGTGGCTTAGGCAGCTCCTTTGAAGAGTAAGCGAGGCAGGGAACAGCTCTGGCCCACACACCCTTTCAGGATGGCACATCCTGCCAACATCTAGCCCCCCTCTTTGGCTCACTGTCTGGGAGCAATACAAAAAAGCAGACTCCAATGCTAATCACAGTCACATGACCCAGGACAGAAGCTACAAGCATCAGATCATTACGACAAGGAAAGGCATTTTCAGAATTATGACCTACAATTAGACTAACATTAAAGAGGATGTTAAAATACATTTTTTAGACCAAACATGCCATTTCTACTTGTTCTCCAAACAAACATTATCACTTATTAAATGTAATAAAGTGACCCAATTTTATTGTATGGAATACTGTAGGTATGCCTCACAATAATGAAACAAATTTAGTAGTTTTTCAGGACCACAGCATGTGAAACTTAAAAGTACATGTAAACTTTTTAAGTTTTTAAGTACAATGCACCTTGCCTTAAAGGTTATTTAGGGCCTACCCTAGGGGTGACTTATGTCACAACCTGCTCTTATGCCCTCTGTTCTGTAGGTTTTGTGCATAGAGCTCATGTTGTTTTTCCCCTGTGGCACAGCCTCCTGCAAACTACTGTATCCCCCCAGAGCTCTTCACCCCCTTGAACCGCCTGTACTTTTGCTTTCCCCTGGTTGTACCTTTGTAAGAGCATTACATGTTTTTTATTGTGTGTAACCATTTAGGCATATTTTTCCTCTTCCTTTGGTTATTGGTGCCTATTGACGTGACCTATTAGCTCTAATGTCTATTGCTTTTTGACTAATTGACTCCATCTCTTACTTACACCTGTCTTGAGCAAAGGTAACATCCGTTAGGCTAACATATGCCTTCTCCCAGATTTCCTTGGAACTTTCCGGCCTTCCGTGTGAGCCATGTGACCTTCTGAAACAGTATTTCCATCAGGTATGTAAACCGCGTCTAATCCGGAGTTGGTACTTGGCCTCTTTCCAGTTCTATGCACGCACTCACCTGCTGAGTTGCCTGGAACCTCCAGCGCTCTGGTCTTCTAATCCTTTCTGTTGATCCCATGATCGAGTCTCTGACGATGTCTCATGTACCCTTGTGTCTTGAGCTAAGATTCTACCTTCTCTTTGGCTTCTTGCTACTCTGCCTTCAGCCTTCCTTTGGATTCCAGTTGTAGAATCACATTCTAGGCTAAGTGCCTGACTCCTAGGTTGGTGCGCACTAATCGTTAGTTATGTTTTGTGTATTGTCTAAAGACTGAGTTCTTTCAAAGAGAACAAACCCATTCTTGGGAATAGGTCATTATTTGGTTTCTACGTTAACAATGTCCTAGTACTCCGTACGTTTGACCTCGTGGGCACTTTGAACGTATTTGTTTCTGAACTTGAAGGTCTTCATTTTATATTCATTGATAAGTTTGTGCATTATGAACACAAAAAGATTTTGAGTGCACAAGTCATACTTTTGAGTGTTGAATTTAACAGTGTTATGTTTAGCATTCTGCGGAGTGCAAGAAAACTCTGGTATCCCCTCAGCATTGTACCTGCTCTCAAGCCTGATAACTGTTTGAAGACCCTATGCCAAAAACTGTTAGCAAAACTCTCTTCTTGTTGCTTTTAATGCACCTCATGCGCATCTACACTAAAAGGTCCAGCGAGTACATACCCTCCTGTGCAGTGTCAAAAGACAGCAGATCAGGACCAGTGTTGCAAGTCTATCTATCTGTTTCTTTTTTTCCCAACTCCCGTCCTTTTGGAGGCAGTGCTTGAAGGTTATGGTTGCTTGTTTCATTCGCTGCCCCAGGTGGGATTAGAGTCCCAGCATCGTCTCCGCGATCAGAACAAGGTGAATGTGTGACAACCTAAATGTGTTGAAAAGGGAGTTATAGGCCTGGCAAAAGGTTTATTTTGTCAAATTGGCAGTTTAAAGTACCAGGTTGCAATGGAAGTCCTGAGACATGTTTTAAAAGAGTACATAAGTGAGTGGCACAATAAGTGTTTAGTAGCATTTAGTTTATTGAGCCTGGGTATTTGTTGTACCACTTTAGTAGGGATCTATGAGTAAATAAATGTGGCAATAGGGTGTAAGACAGTTTTACCATGTTTGGAGTAGTGAAAACTATCACTTTAGCACTGGTTACCAGTGGTATAGTGCACTGAGTCCTACTGAATGAATTTTAGTAAACAGGAGGTCAGAAAGCAAAACATTTGAAGGAAGGCCACTATATATATATATATATATATATATTTATATATATATATATATATATATATATATATATGTATATGTATATATAAATGTGTGTGTATATATATATATATATATATATATATATATATATATGTGTAAAATTGTTGGGACCTAGTTTCTACAGGAAAAGCATTTTTTGCCTATAACTTTGATGCCATATGACGAATCTTCATGACATTTTCTAAACTAGTATGCCAGTCACTGCTATGTGAAAAGTTTTGGGTGACTCCTTAAGCAAGGGCCAAGAAAAAGGGGGGATCCCAAAATTGATTTTCCTCACGCAATGTCCCATAGTAATTTCAAACACAACTACAGCCTGGACTACTGGATGGAATTACACCAAATTTGGCAGAAAGCTAGCTCTTCATCCAAAAAGAGACCCTTCTTATTTGGTATAAATCCGTTTAGTGGTAATTTTAGAGATATTAAAGGGGAAACATATAGAAAGCTAGGGAGGCAGATCCTTTGTCGATGTGTGGATACCAGCAGGAGATCCGCAGGTCCCTGCGAGTATCCACTGATCCAAGCGAAAAGCAAGGCCTTGATTGGCTGGCTGCAACCTGAAAGGAAAGTTGCGGCCACCATTTTCTTTCTTGCATCAGGGAAGGGGCAGGAAAAACAATAAAAAATTGAGAAATAGGAGAGATGGAGGGGTTCCTGAAGGACCCTTCATGGGCAAAAGTTGACAAATTGTTTTTTTTTTTGGCTCCTCCACGGATCCACCGGGGTGCTCAGTGCGGTCCCCATGTAGACTTTCAAAGGATACACGGATCTAAAAAACAATGAAGAAAACTCACCCACTCATGCACCTAAACCTGCTGCGCATGGCTAAAGGCTGTGCACAGCATGGGGTTGGGTGCATATGGGGAAGTGGTTGGCCGCAGGCCTGGCCACAGGCGGAGAATGCATTAGATATTACTTTATGTTAAAAAATACATACAAATTCACTGAAAAAAAACAAAGGTTACATGGCGTTTTAGTTAGTCATACAAAACCATAGAAATTCAGCAGTTATAGTTATACTTATAGTTATATTTATCTGAAACTGTAACTCGTGCTGTTAAGTAACTTCAGGCCACGAGTTATAGTTTCTTAACATAAGTATAACTATAAGTATAATTATTATTGTTGAATTTGTATGGTTTTGTGTGGGTGAAATGTCAACTATAATGTACACGCACACACACACCCACACCCACACACACACATCACTGAGACTAATTGCCCTTGTTATCCTTGGTTGTTTCAGGAGCACTATAATCCTTTGGAATGAAGTGTTTTAATCATCAGCAGTCTCTCCACATTTTGAGGCAAGAGACTGTTCCTTCTGATTGTGATAACTGTACCAGCTGCACAGAAACCATGCTCTAAACAAACACTGTCCACCAGCTATGCACGATTTTTATTGCAAACCTGCTAGAGTCTGGCCACTGTGCCCTCTTGCCATGCCGATAGATCAATGGATCTTGATCCAGCTACATCTCTGTTGGGTCATTTACATAGCCTTGGACCATTTTCTGAAATATAGCATTGGTGCTCCCTTTTACAGTGCCTCTGCACTTGACTTCAGTCCAGCTGAATGAAACCAATCCATTGCAGACTTTGGCTGTGAACTTGAAGCAATTGTTGCTGTGGGTTTTGGAGTAGCTGGCGGTGGTGCTGGCTGATGTTGCAGAGACTACAAGATAACAGCACCGCCCTTTGTGGAGGTTGAAGCCTGCAGTTCAGAACATCTGCCCTGGCCTTGAATTTACCGTAATTCCTTTTCTAGATCACTCTGTTGTGTAGTCATTTTGGTTACAGCTCCATGCACGTTATTTTAACCTACTGGGCTTGCCTCTGTGCATTTTAACCTAGATGTATTTCTATTCGGCTTTGCCTTATTATTGTTACAGTAACCACTTTTTGCGGTCTCGTTTTATTTTCTCTCTATCTGACTGTTTTTGCCTAGGCCAGCACTCTGTTCTCAAACCAGACATTCTTGCTCACTCTGTGCTTCTTTCAAGGCTACAGCAAGATAGGTTGTCGGTGAACGTGGTATACGTTTAGTCTCTGACATTCATAGAAAATACACATCCTTACGCAGGGACATTTTCTTAGAACACCAGCTGTTTTATTATAAAAACACTTCCCTGTCCCTTACATGTTAGAGGGAGATTCTAGCCAGATAACCACGACTTTATACTGATTGTCAAATGCTTTGCTACACCTGTCTTTACAGACTTCAGCCCCTTGCTCAGGTATGGGGGATGATGTCTTCCCAAGGGAACCTGAAGGACAGAATTAGAGCTTAATACGCTGTGCTTTATCATAGCCTAGGTAGGAATTTGTCTGTTGACTCTAGTGACAATATGGTAGCATTATTTTTATGTTTTACACTCCTTGTCACAATTTTAATCTTGTCATACTGTATCGTCCTGGTTATTGCAGTCTACGCTTTGCTGTCTAAGATGCAGTTGCTTTATTAAAGCAATATTGAAATATGTACTGCCTCTGTTTGTTATTGTGTATATGAGACTAATTTAACAGAGAAATGGATGAAACCTGAGTTACCACGGCCTCCCTGAGAAACCAGTTATATCATGCGCTCGGCTGCCCAATCATCCCTGCCCCTGGGTAGAGATGAGGCACTGCTAGTTAGCCGGAGCAGAACCCGTATTGGAGCGACAGGTGGGTTAGACTCAGTCTCCCACAGCGCAGGCGATTCTGCCACTCGAAATCCAGTAGTCTTATTAAAATAATGAGAACCCACACGACAACTCGCTTTACTGACAATCTAAGGGGGTTATTCTAACTTTGGAGGAGGTGTTAATCCGTCCCAAAAGTGACGGAAAAGTGACGGATTTACCACCAGCCGTATTACGAGTCCATTATATCCTATGGAACTCGTAATACGGCTGGTGGTATATCCGTCACTTTACCGTCACTTTTGGGACGGATTAACACTCCTCCAAAGTTAGAATAACCCCCTAAGTCTTTTTAAACTAAGACATCCATTTCAGTAAAGTGACCAGTGTTTTTTGCATTGTGGATCAGGAATTGTGGCACAGATTTAGGGGCATATTTATACTCCATTCGCGCTGAATGTGCGTCAAAGATTTTGATACACATTCGGCGCAAACAATGCACCATATTTATACTATGACGCACGACTCCGCGGACGTCAAAATGCCTCTGTGTGCGTAATTTTTTGGATGCGGGAAACCGCCTTGTGTTAATGACATGCAAGGTTGGCGTTCCCGCCCAAAAAATGACTTTAAGGCCTGTGCACCTTATTTATACTCCTGCGTCATTTTGACGCACAGGAGGGGGCGGGCCTTAAAAAACGGCTCACAGCCTGATGTGCGCCATTTTTTAATGCCTGGGTGAGGGCAGGCGTTAACGGACCTGTGGGTTCACTTCCATGGTCTCTGACAATGGAAGCAGTCCAGAGGTGCCCTTCCCTGCCCCCAGGGACACCCCCTGCCACCCTCGCCCACCCCTGGAGGACACCCATGGATGGGGGACCCATCCCAGGTAAGTACAGGTAAGTTGAGGTAAGTATTATTTTTTTAAAGTGGCATAGGGGGGCCTTATTTGGGGCCCCATACATGCCACTGTGCTCAATAGCCATGCCCAGGGGACAGAAGTCCCCTGGGCATGGCCATTGGGCAAGGGGGCATAACTCCTGTCTTTGCTAAGACAGGAGTAATTTCAATGGGGGTTGTGCGTCAAAAAATGGTGCAAGCCCGGATTGAGCCATGATTTTTTACTCTAACCTGACTTGCACCATTTTTTGACGCACAACCCCCATTTTCCCCTACGCTGGCGCTGCCTGGCTTGAGTCATTTTTTTTTTGTCTGACTAGCCCGCAACGCCGGCTAACGTCAATCCTTAAATAAGTCGCTAACATGGCGTGTAGGAATGGCGTTAGCCAGCGGTAAATTTTTTGATGCAAACCAGCGCCGGCTAAAGGTAGGATATATATCTTTAAGTTTTACATGTCATAGTAGTGAAAAACTCCCAATTTTGTTTTTCACTACGGTGAGGCCTACCCATCTCATGGAATAACATTGGGAATTCCTTATTACATCTAATAAGCTGTAATTCCTAAATGAGAACAGGTGGGTATGTGATGTTTAGTACCTATGGTATCAAAATGATAAATCCTCTTTAATGGTTGTTAGAAATGCGGTATTTGGTTGGCAGTCAGGTTGTACCCTGCCCAAGCAAGGAGCCTCACTCTAGTCAGGACAAAGGAGAATCATACTCAGTTAACCTCTGCTCATTCCCTTGGTAGTTTGGCACAAGCAGGCAGGCTTAACTCAGAGACAATGTGTTAAGTATTTGTACCAACAAACACAGTAATAGAGTGAACCACTACAAAATGGCACAACACAGTTTTAGAAAAATAGTTATTATTTTATCCAAATAAACAAGACCAATTATGATAAAAATCCACAATACACAGTTAAAAATATGAATTTGGCACTTAATAGCACAAAATAGTGCCTAGAGGCACAAATACTGCAAGTTGGTATTAAGCGGTGTTGGCTCCTTACTGCAGAGCAGTGGAGGTGAAGCGACATCGGTTGCAAAGTCAGGCTCTTAGTTCCGGCAGGCATGAAGTCCAGCGATGTCACGCTGCTGCGGGACGACCTCACGGGGTTGCGATGATGTCACAGGGCTTCAGGCGCTGTGATGGCATCGGGTGTCGCAGACGGCGGTCTTACGACACTCCGAAGTCAGTGAAGTTGGGCGAGATCAGCGGCTTCAGCGACGTGAAGCCTACAGGGTTGTCAAGGTCCTTGCACTCTGCGAGGTCCACGGCCTCGGGTCAGGCGGAGTCACGGTTCCAGGCAGCGGCGTCCTTTGCGAAGTCGCTCGGCATCGTCCGGCATCATTAGTAAGGTTTTTCAGAATTTCACTTCCATGGGCCCAGGAACTAGAATGGTACCCTCTAACAAGCTAGAGTCCACAGCATGCAGCCTCAGAACTGGTTGGTGACGCCTTTGCTGTCCCTGAGGCTTCAAAACTGGAGGCAATCTCTACTCCAATCCCTTACAGATACCTCTCAACCAGGAATGCACAACAAAGTCCAGTCTCTGTCCCCTTGCACAGGCAGAAGCAGCAACTGCAGGATAGCCCAAAACAGCACAGTCACAGGCCAAGGCAGCACTTCTCCTCAGCACTTCAGCTCTTCTCCAGGCAGAGGTTCCTCTTGATCCTTGAAGTAATCTAAAGTCTGGGATTTTTGGGTCCAATACTTATACCCCTTTATGCCTTTGAAGTTGTCAAACTTTAAAGCAAAGTCTCTCTTGTTTGCAAGATCCTGCCTTGCCTAGTCCAGACCCCAGACACACACCAGGGGGTTGGAGACTGCATTGTGTGAGGGCAGGCACAGCCCTTTCAGGTGGGAGTGACCACTCTTCCCTCCCGTCCCCTCCTAGTACAGACGGCTCATCAGGATATGTAGGCTACACCCCAGCTCCCTTTGTGTCACGGTCTAGAGTAGAGGTGCAAACATCCCAACTGTCAAACTGACCCAGACAGGTAATTCACAAACAGGGAGAGTCACAGAATGGTTTAAGCAAGTAAATGCCTACTTTCTAAAAGTGAAAGTTTCAAACTTGCAATCCAAAAACCAACTTCACTACAAGATGTATTTTTAAATCATGACCTCAAAGACCCTATCTTCTCTCAGAGGGATTCTGCACTTTATTAACATTTAAAGACAGCCCCCATGCTAACCTATGAGAGAGATAGTGCTTGCAATGGTGAAAACTGAATTTGGCAGTATTTCACTGTCAGGACATGTAAAACACATAAGTACATGTTGCACCTTTAACATACTCTGCACCCTGTCCAGGGGGCTAACTAGGGCCTACCTTGGGGTGTGTCTTACATATATAAAAAAGAAAAATTAGGACAGGCAAGTGGGTTCACTTGCCAAGTTGAATTGGCAGTTTAAAGATGCACATACAGACACTGCAGTGGCAGCTCTGAGCCATGTTTACAGGGCTACTAATGTGGGTGGCACAACCAGTGCTGCAGGTCTACTAGTAGCATTTGATTTACAGGCCCTAGACACCTCTGGTGCACTTTACCATGGACTTACTAGTAAATCAAAAATGCCAATCATGGATAAACCAATCAACAATACAATTTACACAGAGAGCATATGCACTTTAGCACTGGTTGGTAGTGGTGGTAAAGTGCCCAGAGTCCTAAAGCCAACAAAAACAGGTCAGAAAAAATAGGAGGAAGGAGGCAAAAAGATTGGGGATGACCCTGCAAAAAGGTCCATGCCCAACAATGGTAAAGTTGGATTTAGAGAATGCCTCTTTTCAATTGCTTATAGCCTTTTGTACTTTCAGCCTGGATCCAATACATGTCTGGTATGGGTGATAGCCAACCTTTCTTCATTCCCTCTAGACAGCCACATACAAAGGGAGCTTAGGTGTGACTTGATGGGTCATCCACATCCTGATGGGCCATCCTGGGTAGGATAGGAGGGAGTAACTGGACACAGCCTCACACTTACATCTGAGTAGGCTGAGTCCTGTCTCCACATAAAGGACTGCTTAACCCCCTATAGTAATGCAGAAGCCAGTGCATGAAGGGATGATATCTGCATACTTTACAGCCTCTATTTAAAGTCTCCCCCACTTCAAGGGCACCAATGGGTATAAGAACAGGACTTCTGACCTTACCACTTGAAGACACTTCTGGACCTGTGGATACTGTTAGGAAGAAGGACTGATGTGCTGCTGAAAGATTGTCCTTCTTTCTGCTCTGGAAGAACTGCTTTCTTGTTGTGCTAACCTGCCTCCTGTTACCCTCCTCGAATGGGTAAGAAGGACTAGATTAACATCACTTGAAACCAACACCCAGAGTGTCTCTGAGAGCTAGATGATTGGCCTCCTGTTTTCTGAAGTCTATGGAACATAAAAGACTTCCAACCAGGTCAACTGGGCCCTTGGAGGTAAATCTTCAGGTGCTGCTCCAGCAGAACCACCACATCCCTGCTGCTATGTGGACAGAACTGGTGCATCTCCGCTGTTGCATAGATAAAACAGATGCATCACTTCTGGAACCAGTACTGTGGCATTTTCTTCAGTGCATGGCTCCTGCTTTCCCATCATAGACAGCCTCAATGAAGACGGCAAACTCTGCATTGCATGCACTGCACTCATCGAAATCAGTGCATCGCATCGATGGTGACACGCCCGGCTCCTGCTACCGAACTCCATTGCATCTCCTTGACTGTGGGGGAATATAAATGCATCTCCTTGATGGTGTGGTTCAGAACTGCAACACTCCTGCAGCAGGATTTTAAGGGACTTTTGTTCGGCGGGCCCAACTGGGTCCTTGTAGCCATCCCGAGCTCTATCGCGGTCAGCCTAAACTTTTTACTTTGTCCCAGTCTGGCGCGCCCAGATAGCCCTGGTTGGCACTTTTTGCTTCTAAGTCCTTTTCTACAGTTTATTCTTTATAAATTCATAACTCAAGTTCTACCTACTGGGTTATTGTCACTTTGATCTTTATTTAATAAATTAAGCTTGATTTTCTAAACATGTGTGGTATCTTTTAGTGTGGCGTTTTCACTGTTTTACTGTTTGATATGCTGCACATATACTTTACACATTGCTTCTTAAGTGAAGCCTGACTGCTGTGTGCCAAGCTACCAGGGGGTGAACACAGGTGAATTTAGGGTGTGTTTGTGATGTACCCTGACCAGGATTGCGGTTTCTGATAGCACAGGGTACCAACCAGAAGCCTAATATCTAACATGTCTTCTCAAAAGCAACTTGCTCAGCAAAACCTCAAACTCCTGTTCTACTCCTACTTCTGATAGATATATTGCTGACTGCAGCTCCTGTTTCGACTTTCCTGTGATGATTCTGTTGGTGATTGAGACATTTCCATTTCAATTCACTGTTATCAATGACTGCAGTCACCTACCCGCTGAGAGACATGGCCTTAGCTTTTGGTATTGGTAGTGCCGTTGATGCAGGAGTGCTCCTCTCAGCCTCTTTCTGCTCAGTGGAGGGTGCAGCAGGTACAACATGTTTCTTGAAAAGAAGCAAAGGCTTGATGCCAATGGTGGAAATTGGCTTCTCCTGCTCACTGGCCATTTTTTTGGTAGGAACCTCCTTTTTTGTGGGCATCTTCGTATCAGTAGTAGTTAGCACTTAGCACTAGGAGCAGAAGCACTTAGCAGTGAGGACTCAAGTGTAACTGTGTGATGATTTCTTTGCAGACTCCTCTCCGTATCACAATACTGTTGAATGTCTTCTGCAGCGCCTGCAAGCAAAGCAATTAAAACATAAGATGAAATGTGGGTAATCAGAAGAATCAACCAATGTAACACAAATTAAGTCATCATCGTCATTATCCTCTTCATCACAAATTCTTAACAATAGTGTACCCAAAACATGTATAAGCACATTAAAGGTTAGGTTGTGTCCCTCCAGAGAAATGGAACCAGTATAGGAGGTGGGGGATATTGGAATGGCCATTTCTGCTGGGTTATCCCCAAACCTTTTGACTTCCTCCTCCCATTTTCTATTTTTCTGACCCTCATTTTGTTGGCTTTAGGACTCTGGGCACTTTACCACTGCTAATCAGTGCTAAAGTGCATGCGCTCTCTCCCCTAAAACTTGGCATGATTGGCTTAAACCTGTTTGGCATATTTAATTTACCTGGAAATCCCTTGTAAAGGGCTATACCATGTACCCAGGTCCTGTAAATTAAATGCTACTAATGGGCCTGCAATGCTGATTGCACCACCCATAGACATAGCCTCTCAAACCTATCTCATGACTGCAGGGCTTGTGTGTGCAGTTCACTGCCACCTTGACTTGGAATTTCAAACTACTTGCAAGATCTAAACTCTCCTTTTACTACACCTAAGTCACCCATACGTTAGGCCCTAGGTAGCCCTATGGGCAGGGTGCTGGGTATGTAAAAGGCAGAACATGTACTCCTATATTTTGCATGTCATAGTAGTGACAAACGGTCTATTTTGTTTTTCACTACAGTGAAGGCTGTCCTCTCATAGGTTAGCATTGGGGTTTTCTTGTATACCTTTAAGTGATAATTTCTGATCTTAACGAAGTAGTGTTGGTATGGTTGAGATGGTAGTGAGAAATACTTCTTAATGGTGTAGTTGGATATTACATTGCCATTTAGAAATGCCACTTTTAGAAAGGCATTTCTCTGTGTTTGTGCTTTGAAGCTTGTCTCCAATCCATGTCTAGGGATAAGTGACAGCTACATTTGGTACACACTTTCCAGACAGCTACAATAGAGAAAGGGCTGGTTGTGACAGGAGATACATCTGCATTCGTCTGCATACTGATAGTCTTCCTGGGCTGGGAGAGGAAGAGTTTGTTCACATCTAACATGTCCATAGGTTGTGTCCTACCCTCACACAAAGAGCTGATTTACTCCCTGATGATTTCTAGAGCAAGGGCTGGATGAAAGGGGTTTGTGTTACACTTGAAAGGTTTACTTTGAAATCACCACTTACATCAACAATTTTTTTTTGTATAAGTGCAGGGGCTCTGACTCCATGTTTTCAGAGCACTTTTGGAACTAGAACCAAACCTCTGTCAGAAGGACTGCTGCACTGCTTAAAGGACTCATCTGGACTCATCTGGACTGCTCTTCTGCTTTTGCCCTGCTACCTGCTAATTGCTGGGTAATCTAAAGGACTGGATTGCTTTTCTGCTTGTTGGCCTGCTGCCAGCTACTCCCTGACTTTGGCTTCACTATGCACTGCTGGGCTGCTAGGAGGAACCGCTGTTTGGTCTGCCTGGTGCCTGCTAGGCTGCTGGTGAGACTGCCACTTTACAAACTGTCTATTTGTGCTGGCCTGCTGCATGTGCTCTGCTATGGTGCCCCACTCATGCTCCCCAGGGGCTTATAGGCTTGCCCTCCCTGTTTACACCAACTCAGGATCATCAAAAGGTGGCACCTTGAGCACCTCTGGCTTGGAACTTTAGCTCGAGTGTCCGACAGTAGTGTGCTCTCATATTGCAGGTGATATTCTTGGAAGGGTTGCTGTGGAATAGGGCGTGCTGTGCTCTATGTCTTGATGGACATGGAATTCCCTCCCCACCAACCTCAGGACCACCCAGGACCACTCCGCATTCCGGAGGCAACTCAAGACCTGGCTCTTCGAGCAGCAGTAACCCCACCCCCTAGCGCCTTGAGACCCGCACGGGTGAGTAGCGCGCTTTATAAATGTTTATGATTTGATTTGATGGTGAGTGTTGCGTTACCAACACCGACAACGGAGGAATCCAATTGGCCACCTGCAAGGCTGTGGAGGGCGTGCATTGGACTTTCAGTGCCTTGTGAGCAGGATCACTGCATTGTCACTACCCGCCTTGCCCTTCAAACACATTGCTTTGCTGCTAGGGGTGGACCAGGCTTAGAGGCTCGTTCACCCAGCCTCGTCCCTGGACCAGTGTGGGTGCAAGCACTCTCCACCGGCTTCAGGGTGAATGAGCCCCCGGGAGAGGATTGCATTGCTGCCCTACATTCCCTTTGCGGGTAGAAGTATACCCTTTAATCAGAGGGGATGCAATCTGGTGGCTATGGAGGGCTCTAGGGTCACCTACATTGAGGGAGTGTCTCTTTTCACTTTCCAGGGGGCATTTGTTCCTGACGGGCATCTTTACTCTTCAGGATGGCTCTGTGTACAGCGATCTGGCCATTTGTCCCCCCCCCATTTTTTCACTTGATAACACATACGTGGAGACCCATGATCAATAGTAGCAGGACGGGGGGGTTCCTTGACGGAGGCCCTGAGTGTTGCTAAAAAGCTTGAGACATTTCAGGAAGCATGTAATTACCGTAATATAACTAGGATGAGTGCAGGTGCTCCTGTGCCCTTCTTGGAATGCCTAATTACTGTATAAAGTGTAATAGGAGTGCAGGTACACTTATGGTAATATCTTGTGACTTATGTACTGCTAGTGATATTTTGCGATTTATGTATCTTTTTCCAACTGCACTGATGCCCTAATATATATTGTTTTGATTCTTGCATTGTCAGGCTACCGACTACTATCTCAGAGTTTACATAATTGTCACAATATTTATGATTTCTGCCATTTTTATACCTTTTTTTATATATAATATGTGTATTTTTATATAATCCTGTGTGGAGTCTCTTTTGTGGCATACTCATTGTGTCACAGGTGTGAGAGTGATGCGCAAACGCTTTACACATTGCCACCTGGGATAAGCCTAACTGTTCTGTGCCAAGAGACCAGGTGTGGAACTTACTTGCCCTGACTATAGTGGTGGGTTCTGCCTGACTTAGGTGCAGACTCTAGCCAACGCAATACCCCCATTTCAAAAAGGGGTTCAGAGAAAAAATACAATAACTAAATTAAATAATTTCTGCTGCCCCATCAGGGCCCATGTGAAATCTATGGGAGGCAGGAATAGGCAGGCAAAAACAGAAAAAAATACATTAAATAAGTGCTGGTGCCCCACCATGACTGATGGGGACTATTTGGGAGGCATAAATTGAAAAATACACAAAATAATTACCAGTGTCCCGCCCCAGAGCCCATGGGTAGTCTAAGGGAGGCAGGAAAGGGGAGGCAAAAATCACAAAAAAAGAAGTAGAAAAAAATAAATTTTAAAAGTGCAATGAAGGAATTAAACCATGCACAAAATGGTGGAAGCTAGCTCATCCAGTACATGATCACTAAAGAAGGAGGCATGGAAAACAAAGGCAAAATGGCCACCTAGCACATCCACACTAACTTGCTTCACAAAATGGTAGTTGCCTCATGGCCAACAAAGAAGGAGGCATAGAGAACAAAGACAGAATGGTGACTGAACACACAGACACTAACTAGCTCCATAAATTGTGGTGTCATTTGGCCATCAAAGAAGCAGGCTTGGAGAACAAAGACAAAATAGCCCACATGACTACACACACTCACACAACTCACCTACTCACCCACCCACACAGATATATACATGCGCACACACACACACATACTCAATACACAAAGTGCCCATTGCTGCATAGCCAGCAAAGAAGAGACATGCACACACACTGGTTACACTAATTGGCCATCCCCTGCTACACACCCAGCAAAGAAGAAGCATGGAGAACAAAGAAGACAGTTGCCCTGTCCTGCCTTGAGCACCATCCTTCTCCCTCAAAAATATCTTGTAGCATTATAAGGAAAGTATTGCAAAGATTTTATTTACCAAATGTGTCTGGGCCTACACATGCGACTGCCCTGTACCCACCAGCATGAAATCGGCAATGCCAAAAATAACAAATTATTTTTTTAAATTCCCAACCACAATATCAGCCATGTCACACATACTTAAACTCACAAAAATTGTATTTTTAAATGGTGTAGCAAAACAGCTGCAGAATCCACTTCAGAGACTTTACTGATCTTTCTAATCACGTTCCTCATAAGAGGAACGTGAGTAATCGTGCTCTCCCATTGTTTCAGCGCTTCTCGTGGTCCAGTGTTCCTTGAACAGGAGAATCGGTTGTGCAACGTGGTGTGAAGGCATTACAATTGATAACTTCGTGTCACTAAAGTAACCCGGAATTACTGAATTGCCCCAATTGCTGCAGACTAATTAAAATCACACCCAGGCCTATTTAAAAAATGAGTCAATATCGTTTTAGGAATACCAATGAAGAAAGACAAGAAATCTTTATTATCATCAGACCATTTTCCTGTTTGAAGACTGAAAATGGTTCATGCTGGTGCATATAGTTTCCAAATGAAGACATGATTTTTCATGTATGCATGAGCTTTGAAATAGCGCATCATACGTGATTATCATTATTTAGAGTTCGCCCTCGCTTGCAATTCCTACAGTTACCCAAGAGGTGAGGCACGGTTTCTGGGAATCTGGAAGCAAAGTAAGCAGGTGATAGCATGGGTGTTGGATGAAAGGATATTTAATGCTAGAAGGTCACGGCCAAAGTCATTGGTAGCAGAATAACACTAATAAGTTTGAGGTTGATTACAGCAGTTCTAGCACCTCTTTTCGAATCTCCTCTGAGCCATGAGAAGGCATAATTCGAACAACTGCATGACTCAAACTAGCTCAATAAAGCAAGAAAGTCTAACATCCGTCAACCATTTATCTGTGAGCAGCGGACATTGAACTTCTGGCGTAAAGAGTC
Organism: Pleurodeles waltl; assembly: GCF_031143425.1. Lineage (NCBI taxonomy): Eukaryota > Metazoa > Chordata > Amphibia > Caudata > Salamandridae > Pleurodeles > Pleurodeles waltl. The sequence goes on from NC_090437.1 coordinate 969,719,051, forward strand.
ATGCATCAAAAGGTATACCATGCTAACAAAAACAAAATAAAAAGCTCAGTGACTATGTTTTGAATGAGTTTCAAATTAGGTATTGGCTAGAAGGGTGAACAAATACAGATTGGTACAGAATTGGCAGACCCTGTTAATGCCCCACTGCAGCACCTCTAGAGTATCCCCCGTTGAAGTCATAACATCAATGGAATAAGGTGTGCACAACATATATTAGCAGGGATGGACTGGCCATGGTGATTCTGGCATCTCCCCGTGGGCTGCAAGCTAGGTGGCCACTTTAATGCTCAATGTGCCTCCCACAATCCATCCTTTAAAGCTCTTAGCCAATATATTTCAAAAATTGTAATGTAATATACACCATTTACGCCCATTTTTCTAAATACTTTTTGGGAAGGAGCATACCCTCCAAACCCAGAAGAGAGGTGCTAGACTCCCATAAATGGTCCAATACAGAAATTAGAAGAACATTATTTCCAGGGCTGGTTTTTGTCCCTATACTGACATTGTACACAAATTGATCGAAGCAGAAAGAACGAGCGTGAAATGTTGAATATGGATGCATGGGATATATGAGGGGCAAGGGAGAGTCACAGAGTAAAAGACTAATAGCATGATAACTGGATGCTACATAAACCTGGATGCCTGAACACCAGGGGCCTGATTCACTAAAGGAAAAGTCCAGGTTTAGACCTAAAGTCTAACTTTACTCGTAGTAAAGTTACCCTTATGGTCTAACTTTAGACTTTTGGTCTAAACTCGGACCAAAAGTCTAAACTTAGACCAAAAGTCTAACTTTACTCAGAGTAAAGTTAGACTTTTGATCTAAACCTAGACTTTTGGTCTGAGTTTACCTCTGTGAATCGGATCCCAGATGTATCAGTTATGAAGTATCACTCCATTTAGAAGAGAAAAAAAAGTATTTATAGTGAGAAAAAGAAGAGCAAGCACAAGCAAACTTCTTAGAGTCTTGAAAAGGATTGCAAGTATCAGAAGGTATAATTTGTAAGTGGAATTTTGGTGCACAAAAGTCATTATGGAGCGCAGATTCCTTGCTGATGAATGATGACACATGCACCCAGAGATGAACTTCAGTACAGCAGACACTCCACTAATATAGCGGTAAGGAGGAATTAGGGTTTATTTTCTGTCATGGAAATCCATGTAACACTACAGCAGAAGGAAAATGTACGTTTTTTCATCATGGTAAACTACACCTCCTAACTCAATGTGGGCTCAGTGAAGGGGCAGAATAAAGCAAATAAAGAAGGAACATAAATATGAAAATGTACAGTTCCACCAAATATGCACTTCAGCGAATTACCTACCCTACAGACATTCTGTAGGAATACTCAGAAAAGAAAGGGGGGAATTAAAGGTTCACAATATGCATCCTGCCTACTTGTCATACAAAATCAAAAGATATAGCAAACCTGGATCATGGTTAGGTCATGGGAATTACATGTTTTCCAGAATATTTTCATGAAGGACAGAGGTTCTCTCCCAGCAAGCGTGACATACTTTTTTAGAGGTTCCTCTCCTGATCCAGGACAATTGACATGCCTGAAAGGTAAGGAGGTCTTGTTGACAGAATCTCTCTTTTTTTTTTTTTAAATGTCATCATCAAAATGCTTTTTTCGGTATGAAAATAATCAACCATATCAATAAATAGACAGCACATCAGATAAAAACAAAATGAATTCAGCCAATATATAAGTCCCCTCATATCCTACTAGACAAATATACACAAGTAAAAGATTGCAAACCAGACTTCATTAAGAAGAAAAAATAAATAAATCAATCAATCAAGATAAAAATATAAAATCATTTCAAAATACTCTAGATTATTTCGCCAGGTTATGGCTCCCTTAAGAAAAGACCCCAGCCCCCGCCACGGCATGGGAATAATACAAGCCAATCTCCGCAAAGCAGGAATTCCCACACTGACTGCTGCATTAAGAACATTTAACAAAATGGGCACCCATAACCGAAGACAAGATTTATAGGGATCCATAGGAATTGAATCCAGGCCTGGAGCTTTATTGCTAGCACTACCATGAAGCGCCTCCCTTACCTCAGGGAGTGTAAAAATTATAGCTAAGTTGGGGAAATCATCAGGCTGTATACCCCAATTGTTTCCAAAGGGACTCCCCTGAAAAAGTCTACAAAAAAGATTCACCCAGACCTCAGGGGCAATGTTACAGCCCAGGCCCTCAGATGTTTCTGATTCACAGAAACCCCTATTTACAACCTTCCAAAACAGGCCAGGGTACTTGAGCTCCACTGCACATTCCAATTTCTCCCAGGCTAACTCCTTGAGCTTCAGCTTTCTTGCCCTCAGAACACTTTTGTACTTAGCTCTCACAACTCTAACACGGTCCATGTCTCTTGGGTATTCCTTTAAGGCCTTCCTCAGGGTTTTCCCAGCATCAAAGCAGGACTTACTGAACCATCCACCCTTATCTTCGCGGGCGGACTGAACAGGTAGGATCAAGCAGTCTTGAAAAGCTTTGTTCACTCTGAGCATCGCAACTATAACTTCCCTTGAACTAGAAGTCTCTTCCAGAAGTATACCTGTAATCAATTTTAGGTTATCACCCACCACCCTAACTATTACTTGATGGATATTGACCTGTTTCCAGCCAACTCTCCTGCCCTGGTCTTTTTTCCTCACCAAAGCTGGCCCTCCTCGACCTGGTTTAAATAGAGCCCCTGGAAAGTTGAAGAGGACCGTAAGGGGGTTATGATCACTACAGTGCTTCTTTACCACCTCTCCACCTGTGACCAAATCATTTAGAGGTGGGGACACAAAAATATAATTAATAGTTGTACCAGCCCCTCTACCTACAAAGGTTGGAAACTGCTGAGTGACCACTACTTCAATATCACAAATATTCAAAAGACCCATATTCCGTAGGGCCTTAATCAAAACCCTGTCCCTGGGATCCTGTCCACCATCTGCTGAACAAACCTCGCGATCAAACTCAAAGGGATTCACCACAGTGCTGTTTCATCCTATCTTAGCGTTAAAATCACCTGACATAACAGCACAGAATTCCAAATCCACCTCCTCCATTCTGCGCTTCAGTATCTGGAGAGCTGAGAAGAGGACCCTGATTTGGCACCCCACATCCCAAACAGTGTTATTGAAATTGACCAAGAAAACATTTAATTTTTTAGGGAAAACTACCCAGACAATCACTATACCCTGGTGATTACAATTGATTTAAAATGCTGTCGCTGTTTTAGTAAATTGGATTAGGGTAACCAAACCACCTTTGGGGCAGCCTCTGTGGGGCGGAACTGCCGGGACTGCAAATCTATAATAGCCATCCCAGGCTGCCAGCCCATCCGACCAGGTCTCTTGAAGCATAATAAAATCATAGTACGCCAAGCACTTTATCCATGCCTGGTCTGAAAGCTTTGTGTCATACCCTGCAATGTTCCATGAGATAAGGCAGCACTTTGTGGTCTTCTCCCCCCGGACCTCCATAGTCATAACAGCAATAGGGGGTACTGCCAAACTCTCAGTCTGTCTCCTTGCATAGCGTCAGGCTAGCTAAAGTCAATGCCATCTATCAGGCCCGTAGAATTTGCAGACAGAGACGGTTTCAGTTTGCTCCCGACTTTCTTCAGTGCCTTTTTCATTTTCGGGGGAGGGCTACAGCTATCCAGGGGGCGAAGCGCCGGAGTGACCAACAAGAGCCTCTTACTTTTCCTCGAGATCCCAGTCCCACCACAAGCCTCCATTTCTGCAGGTAGGGGAATTACAGAGGCCGCACATTGCACCCTCCCAGAAGGAACCACTTCATCTTCCAAAATCCCCAAAGCATCGCTTGCTATAGAAGCTTGGCACCAGTCACCCATTTCCAGAGAAAGCCTCCTCTCCGCCAGGTCAATCTCCTTAGTCACAAACCCGACAGTTATTGCGAGAAAGGAGTCCAGGGTTGTATTTGAGCTTCCGTGCCCTTCGCCACCACTATGGGCCCCAGTTTGCAGGCCCCTTCTCCTGCCCATCCTCACAATGCACAGTGAATGGCTTTAGAGGGGACAGCAGATCAGCAGCAGACACACATAGAAATTGGAGTAATACATTTTACCTAGGGAGGGAGCCAAAAGGCACTAAAGCACGGCACAAGTGCCTTCAAATGTCAAAGAATGTCAAAGCAATAATCTCACACTCACCCTCTATGCATAAGTTAAGCGGGGTGGCCCAGCCCGGCCTCTGTCAGACGCTGAGGGGCGAAGGACGGGCTTTGCCCATGCACGCAGCCCACATGCGTCCTGCGCAGCGGAAGAAAATTCAGCACTTTGAAGCGCTCACCGGGGGTTCGCTCCTCCCCCTGCCTTCACTTCTTCTAGGACTAGAAGTCCCGTGGTCCCAAACTACTTACAGTGCGTCCCAAATGTGTTGTAAGGGGGGATTCCATAGAACTATAGTTATACATTCTCTAATGGTGTATTTAACCAAATGTATTATGGTGTGCTGATTCGTTTAAAAACAAAAAGAAATATAAGGAAACATTATAGTCTATCTGTCAATATATTTCGGCTAGTCTCTGTGGCTAAGGCTAAAATACAAAACGAGGACCCCATATACACCCAGTTGGGCTTTCAGGCCAGGAAAACACAAATTCATGCCATACAGAGGGTATTCTCAACCAAACATAGGTGTTGCTCACAGTGGCGGCGCGTCCTTTAGGGCGGAGGGGCTACGCCCCCCACCCCATGAAGAGTGTCTGTCAGGCTGAACAAAGGTCAGCCTGACACTCTTCATGTTCAGGTCAGGCAGCCAGGAGTAAGCCATGCGCGATTTGTGCAGACTCCTGGCTGCCTGAGCTGAACTTTGCTGGGCTGAGGAGATCACAGCTCCTATGGGCGTGACCTCCTCGGCCCAGCAAAGGTGCCTCGAGGCCCTCCCCTGGGTGACGAGGAAAGCATCACCCATTGACACTCTCCCTTGTCGCTTCAGGTTTAAGCCCTGAAGTGCCCAGTGCGAGTGTCAATCGGTGACACTTCGTCACAGAGTGGGGTGGGGTCAGCAGTCTCACTGACCCCATCCCACTCTGTGACGAGGCTGTTGCTGCCTTCCCTCATTGGCTGACTTTAGGTCAGCCAATGAGGGAAGGCAGCAGTCCCAACCCTCCTGGGACCTGGAGGCTAAAAGTAAGTGTGTGTGTGTGTATGTGTGTGATATTTCAAATTGAATGCTTGGTGCGCGCGTGCATGTTTGAGTGTTATGAGTGTTGTTAATGGATGTGAGTGCGTGCGTGTGTGTGTGAAAGAATGAATGTGTGTGTGTGTGTGTGTGTGTGCCCCGCCCGCCCCCCTCCCAAAGCTGCCGGCCGCCACTGGTTGCTCAGGAGAGCACAATCCCCATTCTCTTAAGCAGCACTCTAGTGGAGCACCCCCCTCCCCAGAGCCTCACTTTTCCAAGATCAGAGCCTGAGTGAACAAATGGATGAAAAGCACTCAAAATCAGACCAGGCGTAGTAGGAGATTAGAAGTCGGAGTGTGAGGAAGGGAGCGGACACAACAGCAGGACCCCTCAACTAAAAAACCCATATAACTTAAATGACCAGAAATCCCCTTTGGTGGATATGGCACAGCCACAGGGCTGGGCAATAGCTATACAAAAGTGCAGCAGGTACAGTGGCACTATGCCCCAGAGATATAGGAGACCCATCACATCCCATTACAGCTGCATTTTACTACCAGACCAGAGAATTAGGGCCCATTGTCCCTGGTACAGGGAATACAATGGGTAACAATTAGGCCTGTGTGCATTGTAAATTATGCTGGTGTAAATCCAGTAATTTTGTGAACTTCACATTACGCAAAATTCCTGAAATTACGCCATTCCACCACTTTGCATATTTATGCGCCAGTTACAGTAAAAATGTATAGTGAAGACGCCATTTGTGATAAAAACGTACCTCAAATGCATGGGAACAGCACAACATGAGCAGTTTTTGTTCATGGTGCTCTTTTTCAGTTTTCACACAAAATGCGTTCTTGCTTAGAAAATGTGTGTGAACGTGCGTTTCATGCTAAAATATACCACTAAATGACAGATTTGCATTTCAAATAATTATGTGTAATTTTGCAAGAATTTTGTGTAATTATGCAAAGGCAAATTATGTAAATTTGGCACACATCTAGTGAAAATATAAAAAGAAAAGGGAAGGTAGGCAGCCATGGTTGTGATGCAGAACCAAACAGGAAGTATGGTAGGTGGAGTCCCTCTTTATGACTCCCAGGGAGAAGGTGGAATCTAAGCTGGGGATTGGGTATAGGTATTCATATGTGGTTTCACGTTTATTGTAAGGGTAAAGTATTTAACTTCTGTCTGTGTAATGTGGAAAACCTCACTATGTAGGAACTGTGATGAGGAAGACTAGGACTTAGAGTAATGAAGTTTACTCTTACGTAGTTAGAGCATTAATCATTCTCCAGGGCTCACACCCTCTGCCCAGCGCTCCATTGGTCTCTAGGTAGGCTTGTGCTATGTAAATATCTAAACATGCACATCCTTCATACAAAAAACAACAGCGTTTTTTTACCTTAAGTCTGAACCTGACCAGGTTGAATACAATAAAAACAAATTAAAAATTGAGAAAAAGAAAGAAAGAGAAGATTAAGCAAAGGGAAAGAAGGAAGAAGGACACACTGAAAAAAGAGGAATTAAGGAACAAAGTAAAAGTAAAGAGAAGAGAATGTCATACTTGCCGACATTCTAGAAGAGGAAAATGGGATATTTTAAAAATGTTATAGGGAGAATGCATTTCTCCAATTTATTTCTATTGAAGCATAGGCAATTTCACGAGGGAGACAGCCAAAATAAAGCATTTTTTGTGTTTCTCCCGACTGATTCGGATCTTTTGGCATGAATGTAATGTGTGCACATTCGAATGCATTTTAAACCGAGACTTTGTCTTTGGTTAAAGCTTACACAGCTGCGCTCCCCTTCCCCACGCTCCGCAAATCATGCCAAAGTGGCAACCCACTTCCCCGGCGCACAAACGCATCGACACCAAGGAATTGAAAATGAATCCTGGGGCCCTCAATATGACAATATGAATCGCCGTTTGTTTCTGCTAAGCAACCTTCTCTGCTTAATGAATAAACACGGCCATGCCTAATTCCTAATTCACCGCCGTTGCCTTCATCTCTTTCATTTACACAGAAATATTCCAGAGCGTGTAACAGTTCACAATGCAGACCTTCTGAGATTTCATGTGATTCTGACAGAGCAGAGGAAATGAAAGAAAAATGGTAAAGAGTTGGGGAACCGAGTTCTGTGGCTTGGAGCTCCGAGGCATGGCAAGGTCAGGCCTCAGCATGCGCCATCCCTGGGACGAAGGACGCTTGTGGCAGGACACTGTTGTACCCTTTGAGAGGCAACACTCAATCTGATTGGCTGCTGGCGTTCTGAAAGGAACTGCATGCCTCTTCGGTTGTCTGAATGATAAAAAGGCAAAATTATAAAAAGAACAACTGTTTAATCAAGGAGAAGGCCAGCATAGAGGCATCAATTGACAGAGGAACAACAGGTTTGCAACACACATAAAAATAACATTCAACTGAAAGGGGGAAAGCAGAAATGGATTCAATGTGCCGCTGCTCCAGAGATAAACATCTCTTTATGGTAAATCTGTGAGACCAAAAATCGGGACATAATTAGCTTAATGATATGGAGATAACGGGGGAGAAGCACAAAATAAGTACAGCCATTTCCATATAAACAATGCTTTTTGAAAGAACCGTAGCTGGTGAGCTCTGCCTTAAAGCAGGAAGGCTAAAAACGGAGGCAGATGCGGCGCAACCATTTCCAAAACAAGTTAAATGAGATGGCAGCAAAGGCTCTTCAAAATCAGTATTTGTGGCTAAGTAAACAGCACGATCAGAGCATGCGTTAGGTTAACGGCGTCTAGAAAGTGTTTCATGATTAGAAACCGAATAAAAAACGAATTTGAAAAGTACATCCGACAATAAAAAAGATCCAGCTGCAATTTGACCTGCAGATATTTAAAATTGGTGTTTCGAGCTCTAGAAGTGAGGAAAGTGTGATTTTTCTATTACTATGTAACTTCTCTAGTTTCTGGTTGTTTCAGGATACTTAGCTTCATCGCATACAACCAGGGGAGCTAAATAATAAAAACCTATGAGTATAGGGGCGGAGCACGTGGGGCCTCAACAAAGACGGTCGCCTTCCGAAATGCTTCGCCACAGCTACACTCGATATTCCGCTATTCTCTACTCGATGTGGATCCAGACCGAACCTCTCCAACCATGGTCAATGAGAAGAGACCAGAGGAATTACCCAGAGCCGGAAAAATGGGACAGAGGCAAGTCATGATCAGGGTGCACATCTCTTCCAAGGCCCTGTGGCCCTGCAGCTATGTGGCGGCAGCAAACAACAGCAGGCCTCATGTTGTAGCCATACATCAAAGATGCTGCGTGATGCAAATATTTTCCTCTTTTTACAGCCTGCAGAGTAACATGCCTTCCCTCATGCCAGCTACAATCCAACTGGCACTCGTAGAATGCAAGCATCCCAACACTCCTTATGACATAGATAACAGAACTTGCATCTTAAAGTCATAATACATCTCCCTCTCTTACAGTAATACAGTAACTTAAACCCAACAAAATATGGAATTAAGAAAAGAAACACAAATGAAACAGTTAATGTACAGTAAACTTCATCAGATATAAATGTCACCTATAAATTGAAATAAAGATGGAAGGTTCTAAACAATAATATAATGATACTTTCCAATCAAGCTCATAACAAAAGTCTTTTCTTTACATAAACTTTAAAGTAAACAGGTGGTCTGTGGATTCTCTGACTCCTATTACCCAAACTCTCACCACCCTTTCTAATAGTATTTTCAAGTGCATTGCCCCTTCTCTCCCTTACATTGTCAATCAAGTCACTGTCATTCATCATCATATACCCACTGATACCTTTGTTGGAATGATGTGGAGACACGACATCCTTACCTCCTTTCTGATAGAGTGCCACCCTTCTCTTGTTCCACCTATCTCCATTTTCAAGGACAATATGCCAATCATGGACTGCCTTGACTTTGGAAGGTCCTCTAAATTTTGACAATCCTGCTTCCACCTGACCTTTCTCGATATTAACCCAATCACCCACTTCCACTTTGTTTTTCTTCACACCTAATACCTCCTTATTGATACTAAGAATGTTGTCCTCCACATACAACCACACATGAAGTAATTTCGTACTAGTCTTCCTTCTTCTCATACACTCAAATGGGGAAATGTTTGTGGCACCATTTTCAGTAGTACGATGTGCCCAAACTAAATTCTCTACCATTTTTTCAACATCTTTCCCATTTTGTAGACCCACCAAAATGGGACCTTTTACTAACAGGTTAGCCCTCTCCACAAGACTATTCCCTTGTGGATTATAAAGCAAAATGAATTTGTGTTTTATGCCAAAATTGGCGAACATGGTTTATATTTCTACATATGTAAGTTGAGTGCTGTTGTCCGTAATAAATATTTTGGGAAATCCTTCCTCCTGAAATACTCTTTCCATCTCAATCATAGTATCTCTTGTAGTCACCTTCCTCATCAATTTAACTACTAGCCATTTACTAGACAGCCATCATCACAAGAACATATTTCAATTTAGGTTTCAACGGATTCATTGGTCCTATAAAATCCATACACACAGTAATCCATGGTTTTCCTGGATTATTAATGTGTCCCCCTCTGATTGAATCCTAGTCTTAAAGTTTTTTTTCACTATCTTATACAGTCTTGACACCGCTACACCCAACTTGTGACATCATCATCCATCCCCAGCTACCGAAATATCTCTCGCAACATTCTCTTGAAAAGGGTTTGTCCTAAGTGACCCTCATGTGTCAAAAATACTATTTTTTTCCTTAAACCTTGTGGAGGCACAAATTTATCACTCCTCATGATAATTTCTTGATCCTTCAAGGATAGCTCATATAACATCTTTAAATAGGGACTTACACCACAAGCAATTGTACCCTCTCTCCTACTTCCTTTGACAATCAATTCGTTCACTTTTCTAACACTTCATCAGTCTCCATTTCCCTGCACAAGTCATCCTTGGTAAATGCTACTTCTCTGCTACAGTGTTCAAAGTTATTCATCCAAGCCACCGCTCCTTCAAGTTCTTCAGTAATGACTGCTTCTCTATTAACATCATTCCAGTCTATTGAAAGGCGTCAAAGGCACTTTGCTTGAATATTCTTCCATCCAGGAATGCATTTCACTTTGTACCTGTATTCTTGCAGTCTAGCAGCTAATCACACTAGCCTTGCTGGTCCTTTTCCAGTTCCTCCAAGTGTTAACACCTTCACCAATGGCTTATGATCTGTATGAAGTACAAACCCCAACCGCCACAAATAAGTAAGAAAATATTCCACTGACCAAGCTACAGCTAACGCCTGCTGTTCGATAACAGAATAGTATTTTTCCGTTCCTGTCAGGGAACATGAAGCAAAAGCCACAGTTTTTTCAACTGCATTATGTACCTGAGACATAATAGCTCCTATGCCAGTGGCAAATACCAGCACTATAAATCTCTTTTATATCCTCAAATGCATTTTGTTGATCCCTTCCCCACTCAAAGTTGCAACCTTTTGTCAACAAGGTTTGCAAAGCCTCAGTCTTCTCCACAAACGTGTCAACAAATTTGGCATAGTATTCCACTAGTGCCGTGAAGGGATGTAACTGATCTTTGTCTTGCAGAATGGGAAGTGCTTGTATAGCTTTAAGTAGGTTGTCTTTGGTTCAAACTCCTTTCCCTCTTATGGTATGTCCTAAATATTCAATCTCTTTCACTAGAAAATTACATTTCTCCTTTCTCAAGGTGAGACCAGTGTCAGACAACCTCCTTAAAGTTTGTGGAAGAACATAGTTATGTTCTTCCTCTGTCCTTCCAAGCACTAAAATGTCTCCTGAAAATCGATGAAATTGTTTACATCTTTGAAGACCTCTGACATTATTCGCTGGAAAACACTGGTCACAGAAGAGAGGCCAAATGGCATTCAGGCGAACTGAAATGTTCCTTCCATTTTTATAAAGGCTATTAAACTCGTAGATTTATCATGCAGCCGAATCTGATGGTATGCATTCTTAAGAAAGAATTTGTTCCTCCATTCAGTAACAAAACATCTTGTTTATATTGGGTAAAGGAAAGTTGTCTATTATTATCTCGTGACTCACGCTTCTCAGGTCTACACGAAAAAGTAAATGACCATTTGCTTTTTCTGAGATAACCACCGGAGAAACCCAACTGGAAGCTTCCACCATCTCAATTACACTATCACGAAGCATGCCATTCAACATTCTTTTTTATTTCACCTTTTATCACAACAGGCACTATCCTCGCCTTATGTTTCATAGGTATGACTGCTTTTTTTAGTTTAATCTCATGAACATAACCTTTCAACATGCCCAGTTCCTCTTTAAAAACATCCTTACCTTCTTCAGACGTTCTTAGTTTCTCAAGATAGGTCAGTCCGAGGAAGAGCCGACAGCGGTTTGCCAGCTAATCCTCCCATGGTGAACAGTTTAGATTTGGTGCGGTTAACAGTTAAGCTGGATTTTTGCCGATTAGTCCCAGCATGATGGGAACTGAATACTCGGGCTGTGTCAAATAAAGTAGGGTATTGTCACCGTATAAGGCGATCACATGTGTGTTCACTCCTACCAGCAGGCCACCGATTCGATCACTAGCATGAATAGCAGAGGGAACAATAGGCAACCCTGTCTAGTCCCGCAATACAAAGGGAATTGGTGGGACACCTGTGCCCTCTCCTTTGGTTTTACATAAAGCGGCTGTACCCATTTCAGGAAGGATTCCCCAATACCTACTCTACATAACACCTCCCACAAGTAGTCCTATGATAGGGAATCAAACACTTGTTTGATATCAAGGAGGGCTAGTCTTCTTCTAGGGTCAATGAATGCTACACCAGTGAGAGCCTCTTAAAATTGTAAATAGTATTTCTCCCTGGTATAAAGCCGCATTGATCTTCATGGACTAACCAGGGAAGGTATGGCAAGACCCACATTGCTAGAACCTTGCTCAGGATTTTTACATCTACATTTAGCATAGAGAGGGGCCGATATGAAATGACCTCCACCACATACTTATCTGGTTTAGTCTTAGTAGTTCGGGCACTGCATTAAAACATGTTGTTTACACTGATCCACACCAGTAATAACCCCGTGAACCAAAGCTTCACAAAGTGCATTTATTAAGGGAGTTCTCTTACTTTACCTTGCATGCCTTTCGAACATCACCTTCCTCAAGGTATGTCTTAGGCATTCTAGATTTATGCACTTTGCATTAATAAAGCACATGCTGTCATTCCTACCACATCTCATGATGTCACATCAAGCATAGTTGTCTGAAAAATGTTCTATGGAACGGAAAGTACTGCTGGGAGGCACGAATGATGCTGTGACAGAAACAGTGTATACACTTATGCTACCACACACATATTATAAACTGTCTTGAATGGGTCTGTGAGAAAGTGTAACCAATTGTTATTCATGAGATAGTGCAAGTTGTAGTTGGCATTCCTCTTCTGACTCTTGGACACTTTCATGTACAGTAACCATGAAGCAAGTGCCTTCATTAATTCTCGTATAACGAAAAAGCCAATGAACACTAGTTTTACCCCTATAAAACACAAGCTGAGTATGGGTAATAGCAGTTGTCTTATCCAGGTGACCGATCGACACCTGATCTGTTCGATATAAGTCAATAAGGATGCTCAATGAAGAACCACAGGCCAATTATGAACACAATTTAGCTTTACTAGAATTTCAGGAAAAAATTTATGCATTTGGCACATCAACGAAGTAGAATGAAAACTGGCAATAAAGAGCATCTATTTATATATAAGCAAAGAGTTAATTGCCAGATATAAGCTTTGATTAACTGTATACGAAACGCATATTTCAATTACTGCAGCATGCTAACATTAAGACGTTCAGGAAGCAAAATATAAATGAGCTGAATACTTCAGATTATAAACATAGTGCAAGCATAATAATCAATCATAATAGAGCAGAGAAACAAAGGCCTTTCATCCCTGGGTGGAACTTAACTTAATCCACAAATGCTGGGAAGCCCTCTACCGCCGCTTGGACCTCTCTCCCCCTCAAGCGCCACGGTCTCTGAACAGCAAAACCAGGGAGGCAGCACTGTGGGCTTGGCGATGGCAGCTTTCACAACCCCAGCTGCGAGCTTCAATCCCCTCACCCGCGCTTCAGTGCTTTATATAACCTGAAGCTTGGATTCTATCCCTTTCTCGCATCTTCTAGCTATGTTATCAGCACATGTCCCTTGGCTGCTCTGCCATTCCCTAGCCATTGTTTTTTCTGTCTTTTTCCTGTACTCCATTTCCCAGGGTTAAGACGACTTTCGTGTCTCTCTCCTACACATCCTGCTTCTTACACATGAAGCTGCGAATAATTTTATCTATGGAATGTTGGAAAGCAAACTTGAAAACAACATCGTGGACTTTTCCACGTTGTTTCAGGTTTCAGCAGGCATCTACACTGTTCAAGCTAATTAACCCTTCGCGTCACAATGTCTTCCGCACCTTTCCCAATACTGATCAGCATTGTAAGCTTATTTTTTAGACACAGGGCATGTGCATAGACAGAAGGAGAGGTAGCAACTTTGTAGTCATGCCTCAAATAAACATAACAGTAATGACACTGACAACAGAAGTTCAAGTTCTCATACACACACGCACACATGCAAGCACTCACCCATTCACGCAAACACATGAGAGACACACAAGCGCACGTGTGCACACACAGGGTAGAGGTTTGAGAAATATATGCAAATTATTTGCTTTGCTTTCTGTGCAAAGTCATTGTGACGATGCACCACCGTTCACTATAACTAGGCCATGAGTCAGTAGTATAAACAAACCTAACATGATGTGTCTGACAAATTATTGGGCTTATTTACGTGCCCCTTGTGCCACAGTTGCATGATTTTTTTTACGCAGCAGTGGTGCAAAGCAGTCTCCTACAGTGCGCCACATTTACAAACTGGCACAATTGGACCCCTGAGCCAGTTTGTAAAGCCTTGCACCACGTTATACCCCCACCAGGTATGATGTTTGCAACGTATGCGTTCCCCCATTAAAAACCATGCAGAAATGGCGCAGTGAAACTTACAAGATGTCACTGCGTTGCTCTGTGCCTTCACTGCATCAAAAATTTAACACCTGCTCAGAGCATAGGTCAAACTGATGCAGGGGTTTTTAAAATGGGAGCCTTCCTTGCACTGCTGGAGTGGCATCATTTTTTGGACGCTGGTCCAGCAATGCATCATTGTAGCGCCACAGATGCTTCAGAATTTCTGACGCATCTGTGGAAAATGTGCGCCATGGAGCTTTGTATATTAAATACAGCTCTAACATGGCATTGTTAGAGGGCGCTTGGGCTGTGCAAGAAATCTGACGCATCGAGCCGATGCGTCAGATTCTTGCAAATTAGGCCCTTTATGTTTTAAAACCTTCAGTAATTGGCAAAGATTGTCTTAGCTACAAGTCACTCGTATATCTATATGCGTGTATGTATAAATTATATCTATAGCATGAAACCTAGCCAACAGACAGCAGTGCACTGAACATGGTCAAAGGCAAGATTAAAGTTGGCGAGTAAGAGAACAGGAAGCTGAGTTGTGGAAAGTTAATGCAAAGTGATGTAGTGTTCTTTAAAGAGGTGAGTCTTCAAATTTTTCATGAAGCGGAGAGGCACTGGACAGTCCTGATCGATACAGGAGTGTTGTTCCACATTGTGTTTTCATCGATGGAAAAGGCCTGTTGTCTTTTTTTTGCTTTTTTACATTCTTAGTCTGCAGTCTGGTGGTGTCCTGGCTGCGGGTGAGCTGAGATCTATCAGAGATGGTGAGCTTGTCTGCAAGATAGGTGGGGTGTTGGTTTTGATTGTTGACTCATTATCAACATTTGTCGCTTTCAGTTTTATGAATGGACTTCTCAAACTGGTGAGCCAGATAATTCATTTTCTCAGTAAGCTTGGCTCAAGGATTCATACTCAAACTTCCTTAATATGGAGCACTAGCAGGATGTTCCCCATTTGACTAATAAGCAGGACCCTGGATGGAAGGAAACTCAGGTAGACGGGAATTAACTGGCTTCAACATGTATAGGTGCGGATGGGAGACTGAATTGAGCTGAACTGAGAGAGAATGTGTTACAATCAAAGAAAGATCCTCAGTAGGCAGGTAACATATGTTTTATGATGAAGTTTATTTGAAGAACAAAGTCTTAGTTACAGGTGTCATCTCAATGCTATATGAACGCCCAATCAGGAGCAACATCCTGCTGCTCAGCCCGCTCTTTCCAACAGATCTCTACAGGCAAACATAAACATTTTATAACATCACACAAACACTGGCTGAGTAGCAGGTATCTGGGCAACTGGGGAGAGAGAATGAATTATACCTAAAACAGGATGCAGTACATTTCCCCCCTTAGAAAATAACAAAAATACATAATGGGTATCTTTCAAACCTCATCCAAGAAGTAAGCAAAGGATGTCTTTCAGCAGCATCTTGCGCATAACAAAAGAGTATCTTTCAACTCTCAATGCAGTAGACAAAGTAAAGTTATCTTTCAACCTACACTCATCACCCAAACTCAGGGCAGCTTGTGACCATGGCAAAGGGAGTGTTTCACTCCACACTCATCCCCGAAACTCAGGGAATTTTGTGAACATAGATAAGGGTCTTTTTCACCCCACACTCATCCCCGAACTACAGGGCATTTTGTGTAGTCAGGTAGCAATTTATAATATGGTCCCTTTCAACCAGGTAGCAACTCCTAAAATTATATTTTCCAACCACACTCACACATAACAACAGAAGGCAAAGGGTATCTTCCATCCCACACTCATCCTTGCACCACAGGATATTTAATAAAATTGAACTTGATGGGGTGTCTTCCACTCACTCAAAAAGTATGCAAGGATGTCTCTCAACCCTCAATCATCACAAACAACAGGATACTATCTAAACCTAGAATTTTGAACTTTAGAATCACACCTCCCAAAACAAAGAGCATGTGACAAAGGGTATCTTTCAACTCTCACTCATCCTTGCAACAGGACACTACTTAACAGTAGAATCAACCTAAATTGCATATAACAAAATGGGTATCTTTCAAACCTTTGTACTAAGGTAGCAATTAATGAAAGGTCTTTTTCAACCACACTCACACATAACTGCAGTAGGCAAAACGTATCTTGCAACTCTTGCTCATCCTTGCACCACAGGATACTACATTGAACTCAACAAATATCTATCACCCTCACTCATCCTTACTCTACACTCAATACTACACAGGAACACTGCATGCACACAAATCCATTGCTGCATATGCAAGTTCAACATGGCATTCATAAAACTCAACTCAGTATGTTAGTATCAACATAATTATTTCCTGCAAAAATGAGGGCCTACTCACCCCTCTACTACACACACACAACAGCACACACATATGCATGCTTAAGACACACACCCCTGCAGCGTACATCTAACAGGACCATGGTCAGAAATGTGCACTATACTAACACTATACTAACAACAGACCTTACCATATAATTTCACGAATAGTTAAACATTCAATACAGCATTAAAAACGCAATCAATATTAAAAGAAAACTATTCTTTAGTAGGTAACATTCAGTATAGCATTAAACATCTCAAAATATTTGCAACTTCTCAAAATACATCAGCATTAAAAATTCTCTCTCTGGCTAGTTACTCGTCCTTCACCCTGGTGAGCGACCTTTAGTTCTAACACAATGCCAGTACTTCACAGCACCAGAATGCGAGTTCACCTGTGTCCTGGGTGAGAGTCACGGTACCGTGCACCACATAGAACACATAGCCATCAATAACATCTGACAGGAAAGCGCTAAGTCCATTTATCTCCCGATTCCAAATGGGGCCAGAGTACCACTGACAAGAAATGCGCCAAAACTTTCTCCCAAATCTGAGTGTGGATTAATCTCTTAGAATAACATTGCAAGCTGCTTGTTTCCATGAGCAATGATTTTGACGCCGTTGATGCAGACGCCCACTTGACTTACAGATCATACGAGCTCTAGTTTTCCTGCCACAGGCATTGCTCTGAATTCCCCTCTGCATGTTACGTCGACAAGCATCATTCTCTCAGGAGGTAGAGCTTGCTTGTTAAACGTGCTGCCCACCATGACACTTCCAGTTCCCACTGTTATTACGTCTTAACACGCGGCTGGGTTATTTTATTAAATTTGGCCACACACGCCCGTATCTTCATGAAAACTGCTCATGGCAACCTCGTGAGCCTTTCCAGATGCCTCACAGGCCTTTTAAAATGAAACATGGGTCCTCATGCACCAACAGCCTGCAGAATGAGGTAGGAGGCTTGGCACCATTATACTGATAATGGCGTACAGTCTCACGTGCCAGGGCCACTCAATCAATGTAAAAAATTGACAGTTCATTTCTGACACATTGTTTGGGACACTTATGTACTCATAGGTCATAAAACACTGTCTTAGAGCTAATGACGATGTCTGCACAAGTTACGCGCTGCCCTCCTCTGTTGCACAGCTACTCTCACTGCCAGATTTTCCCCAGAGTCGCAATACGGAACCAGCATATTTTTGAAAACGAAGCAAGTCCAAAACGCCCTTCACTCTTGAGTTGCCTACAGGCTGTTTGAAGTAACACACACTGGTGGGGCTCCCACCACTGTCTTCACTTCAAGCTTCATTTTCTTTTACTCTCAGTTTCTTCAGTATTTACTTTATCTTCATCGCTTTTCTCTTTGTTTCGTGTAGACGTTATCTTTCCCTTCCGTCTCCTTTCACTCATAGATTCCTTTCCATTCGTCACCATTGTTACAATAAAAGATGGATCCTTGCTTGGCATGTAACGTAGATTTTACAATGAAGTTTATTTGATGGATAACGTCTTAGTTACAGGTATCATACTGCTGTTCAGCCCACTCTCTCCAACTGATCTCTCCAGGTATACATAAATATTCTATGACATCACACACATACACTGACTGAGCAGCAGGTATCTGGGGAACTAGGGAGAGAGAATGCATTATACCTAAATCAGGATGTAATAGAGTGGTGGAATTTAGGCTGCTAGATTGATCATAGCTTTGGTGTGGGACCTCAGAATAAGGATGGTCACATGACCCGGGAGTGGATGTGAGGGGACATGTAAAGAGTAGTATTGGAGAGATAAAGGACACAGGAAAGAGCAGTACTAAGAGAGATCAAGTTTTATTAAAATATTAATGGCATAGAAACTAGCATATGGTGATTAATTTATCTACATTTAAAGGCATAACAGAGAAAATAACACAAGTTGTAAAATATGCATGTATGAATTATGGTGAACCATGTGGCCACCATTCATATTAAACACTACATTTGAACATGAGAGTTTTACATTCATAGTAAGTGTATTAATATTCACTGTAGATTAAGAATTGAATGCAGAAAATAAATATGAATTAACTGTACTTATATTGACCTAAAGTAATTTTTATTTTTGTGAGTTACATGTTTGAAGAAAAATAAACGCAGGCAGCAAAGCAAATCTTGATGCTGCACTCCAGAAACACCTGTAAATCTGGGACCAAATTTTGAATCCATTCAACATGAGATGAGAAAAAAATATATTAGGGTTGCCAAAACATTTGACTACTTGCACAGTGTGCCTGACCCTGGAAGTTGAGGCATCCGGAATTAAAAGGCTGAAAAGAAATAATTGTATTGAAAATATATTCAAAGAGCTTGTTGGCAAAGAGATGCACGGAAAAGTTGATTTAAACACACTTAATTGAGAGGAGCAGGTTATATAAGTGGTGCAAATAAGGGGAAGTGTGTACTGGACACGTCAAAAAGGCCATGCACAGTGGGGCTGGCTGTAGGCCTTGGCCTTCAATCAGGCCTTATGCGCAATTCCAGCTTGCGCCATCCATTCATGTGTGGAAGTTGGGCTGTTAGAAATTGTGTTTCTGGTTGGCACAGGTAGGCACTCTGTCCAAACAGGAACCACAATGCTAGTCAGTGTAAGTCACAAACACATTCTAAATTAACCTGTGCTCACCCCCTGGTAGCTTGGCACAGAGCAGTCAGGCTTAACTTAAAAGGCAATGTGTTAATTATTTGTGCAACATGTCAAACAGTAAAACAGTGAAAACACCACACACAAAATACCACACATAGGCCATCATTACAACCCTGGTGGTAGGTGTTAAATCGGCGGTAATACCGCCAACAGGACGACGGTAAAGAAAATGGGATCATGACCTTGGCGGAAACCGCCAATACATACAGCCACTTTAACACTCTGACCGCCACGGCGGTAGCAACAAACACCGTGGCGGTCACCGCCAACAGACAGCCAGAAAACAATGTACCGCCCACCCAATTACAACATGCCCATCCGCCAGCTTTTCCGGGGTGCTAACCCGGCGGAAACAGTACTTGGAAGTGAAACCACTCACCTCTCGACACTCAACGAAGAACCAGGACGCCATGGAGGCTGAGCTGCACGTTCTGCCCATGCTGGTGTATCTTCTCATATATCAGGAGCACCAACGGCGGCGACGACGACCATGGTGAGTACAGCACCTAGTAGACAGGGGAAGGGGGGAGGAAAAAGAGAGTGACACACACACGCAACACGCAACATCCCCACCCCCACCCTCACCCCCAACACCATACACACAAACACATGCAACAACATTACATATACCCCCTGTAATCCTCTGGAATAATGCAAGGACAAAAGGAATTGAGTCAAATTAGTGTAATATTAGAATTCTAGAGAAATACGTTCATAAATAAATAAAAAGTATGTATAATATATGCAATACATACAAAATGAGGGACAATGTCCACACAAAAATAGTCCGTGGCCCACTGGGCCATAACACATAGGCCAAGCCTACACTTGACTCCTGCCTCAGAATGGAGAGAACACTGCAGGGGCATCAGTTCAAAAACACACAGGCACCTCAGAGGGACAGGGAAGAGGGGGCACCCCAGCCGGAAGATGGTACAACACCACTGATCCTGGAGGGGGCTCCATGCCCACTGCTTGGTCCTGGGGACTGCAAAGCCACAGTCTCTCAAGTCTCTACAGTGGGTGATTTGCCCACTGCCTGGTCCTGGGGAGTGCAAAGCCACAGTCTCTCTAGTGGGTGGTTTGCCCACTGCTTGGTCCTGGGGAGTGCAAGGCCACAGTCTCTCAAGTGGGTGGTTTGCCCACTGCTTGGTCCTGGGGAGCGCAAGGCCACAGTCTCTCAAGTGGGTGGTTTCCCACTACTTGGTCCTGGGGAGTGCAAGGCTACAGTCTCTCAAGTGGGTGGCTTCTCCACTGGTTCTGGAGGGCGCATTGTGCCCAGTGTGCTTCATCATGGGAAGGATGCGGTGAGTGGATGCCTTTCTCCACTGGTTCTGGAGGGGGCTTTGTGCCCAGTGTGCTTCATCTTGGGAAGGATGCGGTGAGTGGATGCATGTCTCCACTGGTCCTGTAGGAAGCTTTGAGCCCAGTGATGCAGCACGTGGGGGGTGCAAGGTCACAGTCCCTCACCTGGGTGTCAGTCCCACGAGATTTGCAATGGTCAGGATGCATTATAGTCCATGGAGGCAGGGCTACAGTCCATCCGTCGGTGGCTACGGCTGCACAGTGGTGATAGTGGCGTGCTTGTGGGGGTGCTGCCAGTGGTGGGAGGTGGCTCCAGCCCTTCCCCTGCAGCCTCGGACGGCTGCCCACTGGGGCTGCTGCTGCTGACAGTGGTGCCACTTTCAGCAGTGAAGGTGGCGGTGCTTGCGGTGGTGCAGGTGGCGGTGCTGGCCGCGGTGGAAGTGCTGGTGCTGCCAGTGGTGGGGGGAGGCTCCAGCCCTTCTCCTGCAGCCTTGGACAGCTGCCAAATGGGGCTGCTGCTGCTGACAGTAGCGCCACTTTCAGAAGTGCAGGTGGCAGGACTTGCGGTGGTGCAGGTGGCAGTGCTGGCTGCAGTGGAGGTGCCGGTGCTGCCAGTGGTGGGGGGAGGCTCCAGCCCTTCTCCTGCAGCCTCATGTGTCTGGCCACTGGGGCTGCTGCTGCTGACAGTAGTGCCACTTTTAGCGTTGCAAGTGGCAGTGCTGGCCACGGTGCAGGTGGCGGTGCTGGCGGTTGTGCTGGTGGCCACCAGACCTTCACCTGCAGGTTTGGACGGCTGAAGTGCCATGGCTGGTGTTTTGTGCCCCTTCTTGTCTTTGGCAGATGGTGGTGTCACCGTGGGTCTGGAGGCTGGAGTCTTTGAGGTGGCCTTGCTGGGTGGTTGTGGCTCCTTCCCCTTACTGGATGCTGTCCCCTTCTTCACCTTGCCAGGTGGCGGAATGTTCTGTGCCTTGGCAGGGGTTAGTGGCACACTGGCTGGCCTGATGGGTCCCCCTTTCAGCCTTTGACAGCTGCAGGAACCACAGCGGACGTGGACTTGGTGGCTGAGGTGCTGGGCTGGGCTCGGTCTTGGCCACCCTGGCATGAGGGGAAGGATGGGGGGAGGGGTAGGGAACAGGTCAATGTTGGCTAGGAAAAGCTTCTTAGGGACATTGGGGTGGGAAGAGGGTGAAGGTTTGGGAGTGGAGGAAGAGGGAGTGGTTGTATGAGGTGTCAGTCTGCTGTGTTTGGGTGCAGGTGCATGAGCTGGATGTTGTTGTGAGGTGGAGGCTGTTGGGTGGGTGTGTGCTTGAGTTTGTGTACTTTGGGAGGAGGGGTCACAGACACCGTGGGAGAGGACACAGGGGACGTGTGCATGGATGTGGGGGTGGTGACTGCCAGAGAGGGGTGTGTAGTGATGGGTGTGCTGGTGATGAAGGTAGTGTATGAGGATGTCGTGCATGCAGGTGTGAGTGGAGACGCTACTGGGAGGGAGGTGGACGACGAGGAGGAGGGGGACACAGTGGAGGCAGTGGCTGTTGGTGTGTCTGCATGGGGATGGTACTTGTGTGAGTGCCTGTGAGATGAAGTGTGGTGCTTGTGTTTGCCTGAGCCACTTCTGTGTGTTGATTTGGGTGACTGCTGGTCTGAAGGTGTGCTTGGGATAGACTCGGGTTGAGGGGATTGGGACTGGGTAGAGGAAGTTTGAGGGGGGGAGGCTAGAGACAGGGACAATGGCTGCCATCAGTGCGGAGGCCAAAGCCTGAAATGCTCTCTGTTGGGCCGCCACGCCAGAGTGAATGCCATCCAGGTATGCATTTGTTTGTTGCAAATGCCTCTCGACACCCTGGATGGCATTCAGAATGGTTGAATGCCCAACAGTGAGGGATCTGAGGAGGTCAATAGCCTCCTCACTGAGGGCAGCAGGGCTGACTGGGGCAGGGCCTAAGGTGCCTGGGGTGAAGGAGATGCTCACCCTCCTGGGTGAGCGGGCAAGGGAAGCACACTCAGGGGCTGCTGGGAGGGCGGTGCTGGTAGGGGGGGTGGCAGCTGTACCTGTTGTTGGGGTGGGCACAGAGGTGTCCGCCATCGCCAGGGAGCTTCCATGGGAGGAGGAGTCACTGTTTGTAGAGTCCCCTCCTGTCTCCGTCGTGGTGCTCCCCTCGCCCTCCGTCCCACTGGTACCCTCACCCTTGGTGGATTCGGCCTCCAGGCCCATGTGAGATGCAGCTCCCTCCGTTGCCGGTGCCTCTGCTCCTCTGCCAGATGATGTTAATGCACACAAGGACAGGGTTACAAAACAAAAAGGGGGGGAGAGACAGAGGATACACTTGGTCAATGCCAGCAACAACACTACCGTTGGCGTACACAA
Organism: Pleurodeles waltl; assembly: GCF_031143425.1. Taxonomy (NCBI): domain Eukaryota; kingdom Metazoa; phylum Chordata; class Amphibia; order Caudata; family Salamandridae; genus Pleurodeles; species Pleurodeles waltl. The sequence continues at coordinate 969,741,928 of NC_090437.1, forward strand.
CACACAGGGAGCTGCACTATGCACTAGGCCATGCACTACCAGTTACAATGCTGGTCACCAGCACATGGGGGACATGGCATAATGCCATCAGCTGCACACCTGAAACCCACAGGACCCTGCCCAGTAGTAGATGCCCACCAACACCATTGGGTTTGGGGTGCTTCAGAGCATGCCCAACAAGGGACCTATCCTGCCAGGTTCGCCCTGGCCTAGGGGCACCCACAGTCCACGTCCCCCACCCAGGTAAAACCCTAACGCGCACCAACTCATGAATCCGAATTTGTACTCACCCCCTTGTGGCTGCTGTCATGCCCTCACGCACCCATCCAACTCCAGATTGGCCACCGCCAGGATGTGGAACATCAGGGGGTCAGGGTACGATGGGCACCCCTTCCTCGTTGGAAGGCCAGCCTCAGCTGGGCCTCCGGCATCTTCCTTGCCCAGGGACGCAGGTCCTCCCACCATTTGTGGCAGTGGGTGCTCTGCCTGTCAAACAACCCCAGGGTCCGCACCTCCTTGGCGATGGCACGCCAAATACCCTTTCTCTGATGGGCGCTGACCTGCAGGAAAAATACAGCAGAAAAGGGATTACTAATACCGTCTGGACCATCACCCTCATGGCCCACCATATCCGTCCCATCCACTAACGTGCATACATTGACCACCATACATGCACCACTGTGCCCAGGACCCCTCAGCCACCCCCCTTACACGAGGCTTACACACACAGCACTCCATGCATTCATGCCTCATGCATCGTGCTCACAGTGTACTCACCTGTTGGTCTGGACGACCATAAAGTAAACGGTACTGGGGTAGGACCCCATCCACCAGTTTCCATTTGTCTCTCCTCACAGGTCAGGCAGCCGCCATTTCAGGGGTGCACAGGCCATGGCACTTATCTGCGTCACAGTAGACATTGGCACATCAACTGACTCTCTGATTCGCATGCTGGTTCTGTAAATAAAGAGATGCATCATTATTGCAATTGATGTGTGAATATGACCCTCTGCTCACCGTTTTTCGCCCTAGGCTTCAACTGCTGAGGATGAATATGAGATGGAGACATCCTCCAGTGTACAGACCCCTGGTGGACCTTGCGACAATGGAGGACAGACACATTAGCCTAACCTACAGACTTGATCGGGCCACAATCCAAGAACTGTGTGCCCAATTGGAGCCAGACCTGATGTCAGCTATCCGCCAGCCTACAGGTATCTCCCCTCTAGTGCAGGTCCTGTCAATGCTCCATTTCCTGACAAGTGTTTCCTTCCAAACAACAGTGGCCATGGCATCAGGGATTTCTCAGCAAATGTTCTCCAACGTGTTGACCAGAGTGTTGTCTGCCCTGCTGAAACACATGCACAGCTACATTGTATTCCCCCTGGTGGAGGATTGGCCACAGTGAAAGCTGACTTTTATGCCCTGGGACATATCCCCAACATCATTGGTGCCAATGAAGGTACACATGTAGCATTTGTCCCACCCAGTGAAATCAACAGGTATTCAGGAATAGAAAGAGCTATCACTCTATAAATGTGCAGATGGTGTGTTTGGCTGACCAGTACATCTCCCATGTGAATGCCAAGTATCCTGGCTCTGTGCATGACGCCTTTGTCTTGAGGAATAGCAGCATCCCATATGTGATGGCTCAACTCCAGAGGCACTGGGTGTGGCTAATAGATGAGCCCAAGGTCCCCACCCAGTATTTGTTGGTGTCTGGGTATGGGGTTGTCCCTAAGGATTAGTGTGTGTCTAACAGTTGTCCCTCAATATTTGCAGGTGACTCTGGTTACCCCAACCTCTCATGGCTACTGACCCCAGTGAGGAATCCCAGGAAAAGGGAGAGGAACGTTACAATGAGGCACATGGGTGAACACAGAGGATTATTGAGAGAACCTTCGGCCTCCTGAAGGCCAGGTTCCAGTGCCTCCATCTGATAGGTGGACCCCTGTACTACTCACCCAAGAAGGTGTGCCAGATCATCGTTGCATGTTGCATGTTGCACAACCTAGCCTTGAGACGCCCGGTGCCTTTTCTGCAGGAGGATGAGCCGGGAGATTGTCTTGTGGCAGTGGTGGAGCCTGTGGACAGTGAGGAAGAGGATGCAGAGGAAGAAGACGTGGACAACAGAAGTATTATCATACAGCAGTACTTCCAGTGACACATAGGTATGACACTGTAACTTCACTTTTCTTTTCAGTTTTCTGTTGGACATTGTACAAGGCAGCATGATTTTCCTATGTCTATGGCCACTTACTGTACCCTTTGACATCTCTATTTTCAGATCTCTGTACCCCACTCTGGCTCCTGGTATGTTTACTGCTGCCCACTACATGTCATACCAATGTATGAATTACTGCACATAAGATTTACAATGTTTTCAGAATGTTGTTCTAATACATATTTCAATCAATTGACAGACTCCAGATTTGTATTTGTTCCAAGGGTGTTTATTTAAGTGCTAAGAAGTAGAGGGGGCTGTGCAATGGGCTGGGGTGATGGTGGAAGAAAGTCCAGGGTAGAGTCCAGTCTCTTGGCATCACAGGTGCATTGTCCAATGGGGCATAGAAAGGGGAGCAATGGCAGTTCAAGGTGAACAGGGTGACAGAGTGGGACAGAAGGGTGACAATCAAGAGAGTCTTATTTCCTGGCGGGGGTCTTGGCAATGTTTTCTGGCTTCTGGCTTCTGGCTGGATCACAGGGACAGCTTGAGGGGGGGTTCTCCTCGAGGGGGTGGGGTGCTGGTGGCCTGTTGTTCCAGTGGTGTGGCCTCCTCTCCACTAGCACCGGCAGAGGTGGAGAGGTGTTCATCGTTGTGGCTAGTTTCAGGGGCCCATTGTTGTGCCACTGCCTCCCTCATGGTGTTGGACATGTCAGCCAGCACCCCTACAATTGTGACCAGGATGGTGTGGAGATCTTTGAGGTCCTTCCTGATCCCCAGGTACTGTCCCTCCTGCAGCCTCTGGGTCTCCTGCAACTTGGCCAGTATCTAGCCCATGGTCTCCTGGGAATGGTGGTATGCTTCCAGGATGTGTCTCCTGGAGAGTCGGTTCCCTGGGCTTGTCCTCCCCCTGTCGCATAGCGGTCCTCCCAGCTTCCCTGTTGTCCTGTACCTCTGTCCCCTGAACCATGTGCCCACTGCCACTGACTCCAGGTCCCTGATTTTCTTGGGTTTGTGGGGTTGCCTGTTGTCCTTGTAGTGGTGAACACACTGCTGATTGACGTTTCCTGGGGACAGTGGTATGGGCCCACAGGGTGGGTGCTGTGGTGGTGTTTCGTGAGGGGGGAGGCTCTGTGGTGGTGTGGGACTGTGGCAGGGTAACCGACTGCCCAGAGGTCCCTGATGGGCCAGGTTGGTAATCGTGATCCAGGCGTGCAGAGCTGCTGTCATCACTGTGGGCCTCTTCTGTGGGGGGATTGGATTATTGGTGGCACTTCTTCTCCGGTGACGCTGAGTGGGGGTCCTGTGGGGATGAAAATGCAGTGTTATTGTATCTGCGTGTGCCATCTTGTACATGGGTGTGTTTCCCTGTATGGGTATGATTGCCCTGTCAGCTTTTCCTTGTGTGAGTGGTGATTTTGTGGGCTAGGTGATTCTCTCTAATGGGCGTGCTTTCGTGATGGCTGTCCATGCAGGTCTGTGATTGGTGTCCATGCATTGGTGTTGCATGCAGGGCGTGGTATTGGGATGGGTGGGTTGTGATAGTGGGGTATTTGTGAGTTGGTGGAGTGATGGGGTGAG